>NW_024412447.1:4412709-4445413 GCF_014898765.1 Herpailurus yagouaroundi | reverse complement strand
CATTGTTGTGCTATTGCGCGGCCCTCAGCACCATCCGTCTCCAAAACTTTTTTTATCTTGCCTGAAGCTGCAACTCTGCACCCAGTAAGGACCACCTCCCCACCTTCCCCCACCCCGCCCCAGCCCCTGGCAACCACCGTCCTACTTTCTGTCTCTATGGACACGGCCACTTCCAGGCACCCCCCATCATGGAAGCATGCAGTGTTTGTCCATTCGTTTCTGACTTATTTCATTCAGCAAAATGTCCTCAAGCCTCATCCATGTTATAGCATGTCACAGTTCCTTTCCTTTTAAGGATGCATAATAGCCACCGTGTGTCTACATGTTTTTGCATGTTCCTTTCATAATAATATAATAACAATATGATACACATACGTATTTACATACCACATTTAGTTCATCCATCTGTTGATGGACACCTGGGTCGTTTCCGCATTTTGGCTCTGAGTCCTGCTTTCCATCCGCTGTGTGAACTTTGATGAGAAGCACATCTGTTGTTCAGGATGGGCCTAGAGTTTTATTTTGTATTTTTATCACTTACGTATTTCTAATTAGCCCCACGCAGGCATAAGTGAAGTCAAATCAGTTCACCCAGAAAACAATGTGGAGGGTTCTCAAAACAGAACTACCATATGATCCCACAATCCCACTTCTGGGTCTATACCGAGAGAAAAGTCACAATGCCCTCCTGTGTTCACTGCAGCATTATTCACAATAGCCAAGATAACCTGTGTCCATCAACGGATGGGTGGCTAAAGAAGATGTAAGGTACACGCATGGAGATCTGAGGGATATCCTGCCATCTGTGATAACACGGATGGACCTCGAGGGCATTGTGCTGAGTGAAATAAGCTAGACAGAGAAAGAGAAATACTGCGTGGTATCCCTTATGTGTGGAATCTTAAAAAAAAAAAAAAAAGGTCAAACTCATAGAAACAGAAGGGAAAAGAGAGGTTTGCCAGGGTGCAGACTTTCAGTGATAACATGAATGAGGTCTAAGGATCTCAAATAAAACCTGGGAACCACAGTTGGTAACACTGTGTTGTATAAGTGAAATTTGCTAAGAACTTAAGTGTTCTAACCCCAAAAAAGGTGAGCATGTGAGGTGATCGATATGTTAATTACCTGGATGGGAAGAATCCTTTCATGGTGGATACATATATCAAATCACCTGGATGCACGCTTCAAATATCTTTCCATTTTTTGTCGGTTTTACCTGGATAAGGCCGAGATCGTTAGAAAGTAGTTGATCCAAGGCACGGGGACTGAGCGTCTCCTTTGTTTGCAATCGTCAACTTTCAGACTCGGACGAGGTCTGAAAGCATGCAGACAGCCTTGGGGTTCCTGCACAGTATCCTTGGGCCCGGGGCCCTCCCACTGGTCCCCACTGGTGGAAGAGGCACTGCTGTGTGAAGGACACATGACTCATCCCTGGAGAAGTTCAACTCCTAGGAAGCCAGTTCGCACTTAAATTTCATTCATGATGCTTTCAGCCATCATAGCTGGTTGGGTCCTTCCATAACAAAATGGAAGGCCACTCTTCCTCCTGATGAAGCTAGCTTCCCAATACTAGAAGGCAGATACTCTGTCCCTATTCGAGTTTCTCTTCTGTGCCATGAAAGCCTGGATTACTTTGAAGAAGGGGATTCTTCAAGACAGTTTGCATAGTCCTTTCTCCCCCACCACCTTGTCTGGATGTTCCACGGTTAGGCAGGGCCCATCCTAAGATACACTGTTGGTACATTGCCCAAAAATGCGCTAAACAGCTCAGACGGGGAAGAGCAAACTGTTACTTCTTCTCTGTCTCTTCCCCCCGTGGAGGCAGTTTAATATAACAGTGGCTGTAGCTACTGCAGAAATATTGGCAGGATGAAACAGAAGTGCTTTGCAAATGCAGTCCTTCTGGCGTGAGGACCACACAGGGAAAGTAACTGAGATACAGATACCGGATCCAGCCTCATTGGTTCTAGTTCAACAGAACTGGGGTAGGGCCCACTTTAACTTATTTTTTTTTTAATTTTAGTTTTTAAAGTTTATTCATTTATTTTGAGAGAGAAGGAGCAAGCTGGGGAGGGGCAGAGAGGGAAGAAGAAACAGGATCCCAAGCAGGCTCCACACCATCAGTACAGAGCCCAGTACAGGGCTCAAACTCCCGAACCTTGAGATCATGACCTGAGCTGAAATCAAGAGTCAGTCACTTAACTGACTCAGCCATCCAGGTGCCCCTAACTTATTTACTGATGCACATTCAGATTTGGAAATCTCTCTGTGGGACATGCCACCCAGGTCAGGGTAATAGGGATCCTTTTTTTTTTTTTTTAAGTTTATTTATTTTTCAACGTTTTTTATTTATTTTTGTGACAGAGAGAGACAGAGCATGAACGGGGGAGGGGCAGAGAGAGAGGGAGACACAGAATCAGAAACAGGCTCCAGGCTCTGAGCCATCAGCCCAGAGCCTGATGCGGGGCTCGAACTCACGGACCGCGAGATCGTGACCTGGCTGAAGTCGGACGCTTAACCGACTGCGCCACCCAGGCACCCCTAAGTTTATTTATTTTGAGAGAGAGAGTGAGTGGGGGAGGGGCAGACAGAGACTCTCAAGCAGACTCCACGCTCAGCACAGAGCCCAACATGGGGCTTGATCCCGTGACAGATCGCAATATCCAGAGTCAGATGTTTAACTGACTGAGCCACCCAGGCGCCCCAGGGCAATGGGGGTCCTAAAGAAAGCAAAGCCACATTTGCATGAAATAAGCCATGATCTATACCTGACATGCCAAGACCATGGTCAGGCCTTGAGTCCAAGGCTGAGGGGTCCTTTGGAACCAGCCTTCAATCCTCTGGCCAGTTTATTGGTGACAACCTGTCCAGCAGCCTGGGTGCCGATTTGGATACATAGACCCATGAGCAGAGTTCATCCTGAGTGACTGTGCGTGTACTGGTGAAAAACTGCTCTCTCCACTAGGAAGTCCTGTCTCGCCAGGGGCTGCTCACCCTGGCCTGTTATTCTCTAGTGAGTGATGGTCTCTGTACTTCCCTCCTGTGACCTGTAAGACCTAGGGAAAACCCTAGGAAGACGACACAGAGTGTCTGGGATGGGGAGATGGGATGAGGTTCTTGATACTGACCTCTAAGATCTGGTGTCAGAAGCTAATCATTAAAGTCTTTAACTTTTTTTTTTTAACATTTACATGTCAAGTTTTAAACACTGTGTTAAATTTCTTTACAGATTTTTAATGTTTATGTATTAACATTACATTGAGAGAGAGAGACAGAGTGCAAGTGGGAGAGGGTCAGAGAGAGAGAGGGAGACACAGATCTGAAGCTGAACTGTCAGCACAGAGCCTGATGCAGGGCTCGAACCCATGAACCAGGAGATCATAACCTGAGCCAAAGTCAGACACTCAACTGACTGAGCCACCCAGGCGCCCCTTGGTCTTTAACTTTTATGCTCCCCTCCACTATGTCTGACACACTCTCAGTGGCTCCTCAAATCATGTTAGTTGTAGTATGATATTATTGCCTCTCTTAAGTGCTATAAAATGTTATCTCCACACCAATGTGCCCATTTATGGTTTCAGATCTTGTTTTGAGATAGTTATCCTTTATAAGGCATTTTCAGGAGGATTGTCTCATTTTCTTTGTTGAGTTGAGAAAACAGGGTGCTGGGATTTGTCCTTTTTTTAAAAACTAATTTATTTGAGAGAGAAAGAGACAGACAGACATTGGGGGAGGGGCAGAGAGAGAGGAGAAAGAGTATACTCAGCAGGCTTCATGCTGTCAGCACAGAGCCCAACACAGGGCTCGAACTCACAAACCATGAGATCATGACCTGAGCTGAAATCAAAAGTCAGATGCTTAACCAGCTGAGCCACCCAGGCACCCCTGAGTTTTGTCTTTGAGAAACAAAGGATGTGAAACTCAAAAGACTGAAGCAGGATCCCAGGTTTCACCTCGACTGCTCTGATTCAAGTCCTATATCCCGTTCATGCCACTCTCTTCTCCATCTGCCCAGACAATCTGGAGGACATAAGCTAGTTAGTATGATGTGCCTATCAAAAGATGGAGGTGGGGGTGGGGAATGGGAAAGTAGTGGTTCTATTATAAACTAGTATGTGCCCTTGGGCAAATCCTTCCTCCTTCCAAGCCCCCATTTCTTCATCTATAAAATAAAAGGTGTAGATAAGATGATCTTTAAGGGCCTTTCCCACAGCATAAGCAAAGCAGTGAGAAAGCACTTGTAGTGAATTTGATGTGACCAGGTACACGAATGCTGTGGGTGAATTGTGTGCCCCTATCCCCATCACCCTGTTCATGTGTTGAAGTCCTAACTCCCTAGTACCTCAGAATGTGATCTTATTTGGTGGTTAGGTCTTTACGGAGGAAATCAAGTCTAAAAAAAATGAGGCCATCAGGATGGGCACTAATTCAGTATGGGTGGCGTCCTTATAAAAAGGGGAAATTTGGACGCAGAGACACTGAAGTAGAGGGAAGACAATGTGATGACACATGGAGAGAAGATGGTCACCTACAAGCCAAGGAAAGAAGATGGAGCACACCCGCCCCCACCGCCCTCGGGGGGAACCAGCCCTGTCCACGCCTGGATCTCGGACTCCCAGCCTCCAGAACCGGAGACAATGCACTTCTGTGGTTAAAGCCACCTGGTTGGTCTTACTTCATTACAGCTTCCCTGTAAACTGATCCAACCAGTATTTTGAATAAGAGGGAATTCAGATTTGACTGTTACTGTCCTGACTCTTCTGGCGACCATTCCATTAAAGCAAGGCATGTCCCGAGGCTCCAGAGAAGAACCAGTTCTTTCAAACAAATGAGAAACTTGAACTTTTTTCTTAGCCTCTCACATTTCCTGGTCACGGTGAATATGTTAGTTTCGGGAAAAAATGGGTGAAAGACTTCAAGAATGGTTTGCAAATCTTGAAGATGGGTGCTGGTATCTTAATAAAATTGACACATTACAGAGAAAAGAAAACAAACAGGAGCAAACACAGGCCACAACTTAGAAAATTAAGGGTGGGAAAGGCTTCTTCAATTACAATGTCAACGCATGAGAAATGTGAGGAGAGCCTGAATGATTTGAACACAAAAAAATAATGTCCGTGTGATAGAAAATGAAAGTAAAAGATTAAGTTAGGAAGATTGATGATGAATTGGGAAAATATTTGTATTTTATACAAATACAGAAAGAGAAGGCTTTATTTTTTTTAATGTTTATTTATTTTGAGAGAGAGAATGTGTGAAGGGCAGAGAGAGAGGGAGAGAGAGTGAATCCCAAGCAGGCTGGGCACTGTCAGCACAGAGCCCCACGTGGGGCTTGATCCCATGAACTGTGAGATTATGACCTGAGCCGAAATCAAGAGTCGGACACTTAACCAACTGAGCCACCCAGGTGTCTCCACCCCAAAATAGAAAGCTTTATGTTGTCAACACTAATAAGTGAAGCCACATTGAAAGGCAGGCCTCTGCTGCTTCTGGCCCAGGTGGAAACATAGGGTCCAGATTTGCCCTTCCAGCTTAAATACATTTTTAGAAGGTGGAAATATATGATATATGAAATGACAGGTTTTAGCCATCTGGAGAGAGGGGTGAGCCTTGAGAGTGTCCAGTTCGCCACCCAGAGAGTGTCCAGGCCAAGGTACAGGGGAGGGTGGGTGGGGGAGCCCAGTGGGTCTCTGAGTTGCAGGGACAGAGTTGCGTGTTGGGGTGCCCATGGCAGCCAGGGTTCACAGGCAGAGAACCAGAGTGGGGAGAGGCAGGAGGGCATCCCAGTCTTCGGCTGAAGACTGAGCCAGTCAGTACGTGTAGGGGAGGCAAGAGCTGGAGGCTGGGCCAGGTGGATGGGCACTCTGCCTATCTTCTCCAAGAAGCTCAGCGAAGCTTCCATCCTTTACCTGGTGAAAGTGGAAAAGAACATGGAAGAAATGTGCCTGGAGGTTCTCCTGGCTCAGGCCCAGGTGAGGTGTGGTCACCTCACTCAAATTCCAGCATTCAGTTCGTGAGAATTCAGGCACAGGCCACATTTAATAGCAACAAGAACTGGGAAAGACTGTCCCTGGCTAAGTAGTCACTGCCAAGAGAAGCTTTGGGAGAAGCACGAATTTTGTGCGGGATTAGTTTGATGCAACAGCTCAGCTAGGGAAATCAGGAATGGGTTATGTTACCACTCATTTGCATGCATCAGTACCTATTACTACCATTTAAAAGAGCAACGCCTTGAGAAAACTTGAAATATAAATACTTCCTCTATCGATTGCATATGTATCTAAATATCTTTAGAAGCTAAATAATTAACTTGCCAGCATTACAACCCAGGAAGGTTTTTCTTAAGGACCTGGGAGCCATCTCTTTGAAATGTAAACCTCTAGGAAGATATTGTCCCTCTCTGTCACCACAGGGGGCAGGGAGGTCGTTAAGCATGGGCTCTAGGCACCTTGCTTTGAGCTGTAACTACCTTGCTGTTGGAGAAATGTGAATAGTTTGCTTTATCCTTTGAACAGAGACAACTAGCACGGATGGGCACCCAGATCA
Organism: Herpailurus yagouaroundi; assembly: GCF_014898765.1. Lineage (NCBI taxonomy): Eukaryota > Metazoa > Chordata > Mammalia > Carnivora > Felidae > Herpailurus > Herpailurus yagouaroundi. The sequence goes on along the minus strand of NW_024412447.1, from coordinate 4,438,867 downwards.
CCAGGTGAATTTATGATGAACTATGAAAGCATTAAGAAACAACTGGCCAAGAACATGGTTATATAATTTCACCAAAAAAAAAAAATAATAATAATAATGATAAATCATCGTCCTTATCCCATTTTTGAAAAATGACGTTTTAACCTAACATAAACTTAATTCTCTTTGACAGGTAAGATCTCAGGTATCTGTCTTCCTCTTCTTCTTTTTTTTTTTTTTTTTCGGTTTGTGTGTATTTCCTGTTTTACAGTCTTTACGCATTAGTTGTGCAATCTGGACAAGCTACAGCTTCTATTTCCTTCTCCCTCTTGGAAAAACCATGTGCCCACAGATACTATTACTTTATGTCATGGCTGGGTATTAATTGTATCCCAGCGTTTCAGTGAAACTTCTAATATTTCAGTGACGTGCACATGGTACACCCTTTCCTTGTCCCCTCCTGTTCGTGGGGAATCTCAGTGCCAACACGAAAGATCTCAGGGCAAGCAAAGGACCAGGGATCCAGGACGTAAACACAGCCCGCTACTCTAGGCTACACCTTCCCTTAATCCCTAACAGAAGCGAAGACAAATGGAAAATTGGGTCCCAGGTCCAGGCGGTCAATCCCTCCCACACAGCGCCCTCTTAAGCACCAGATAGGGTGGAGACATTCGAGACGTCCCCTAACATGTGGGCGCTTAGACTTATGGGAAACAGAGTCCGGGTATTGGTCCCGCTCCCGAGGCGGACTCCCCTTAGGAGCACCGCCGGCGTCGTCCTGCGCATGTGCGACTCGCCTTGTGTGCGTGTTCGCGCACGCGCAGTTCCGCCGCGCCGCTCTCGCTTCCTGTCCGTGCCCAGGTCACCGCTGGCCGTGCTTCCCAGGCTTCGGCCTCAGGCGGGCAAGGACCCCAGGGCCTGCGGGGCTGCGCGCCGTCCGTCCGGGCCGGCACCCAGCGGGCGCAGAGCTGTGCGGGCCGGGCGGAGTCTCGAGCGGAGACCCCCAAGCGCGAGCCCCGGAGCCCGCAGGCTGGGCCGGAGGGGCCGGGCGGCGGCGGCGGCGGCGGCGGCGCAGAGCTTTGGGATCGGGCCCGGCCCGTTTGCACCCGCGGCGGCCCGGCCGAGGTTCGCGGGACGGCGAGGCCCCAGGCGGCCGATTTGGGCCCCGAGAGGGTTTTCGGCCCGAAGTGAACTTGTCCCGGAGGCCCAGATCCGGCTCCTCGGGAACGGCGGCCCCGGGAGGCGCCGCGCCAGCTCCGGAGCCCTCGGAAGCCTCGGGGCAGCTCGGCAGGTCCCGACGAGGTAGGTCGTGGGCTTTCGGGTCTCCAGGCGGTTGTGCATCTTGTGGGCCGCGCCTCAAACCGAGGGCGCGAGCGGCGGCCAGGGAGGGATGGGCTCTCCCCGGGACTCGTGGGGCCCAGGTTTCCTGGGAGCGCAGGGGGTCCCCGCGTGGGCTGCGGACGTTCTGTGTCCGCTCCGTTCTCCAGTCCCGATACGCGTGCCGCCCTCTCCGGCTTCCAAGAGGGTCTCTAAGCGCCCCTGAGCACCTGTGCTGTGTGCTGTAAGTGTGTGCCGACCGCGCCGGGCTCTGCCCTGTGGCATCCGCCAGTGTAGTGCAGGACAAGCCTGAGAGGGTTTGCTGCTGCTGCCGCCGCGGCCGCTGGGGTGACAGAGGAGGAGGTTGGGCCTGAGAAGGGAGGTGGCTCTTGGAGGGTGACCGAGTCTATGGGTGGGATTGTGGATGCGACTCAACTCCTGCGCCAATGTGCTTCCACTCTGTTAAAGTTTTCTTCTTACGTGCAATGATAACCTAGTTAAGTTAGATAATATAAAAACAAAATCGTGCCTTGATGATGCCCATCTGTCCCGTTTTGGAGAGCTAATATTCTCTGTCCCTCTGGATACTTTGATTTTAAACAGTTTGAAGACACAGTAAGAAAATCTGTAAACGGTGTAAGGGGAGATTTTTTTTTTTTTGGCAACATTAATTTAATGAAGGCAAACTATTTAAAAAAAGGAGTGAATATTTATATTAACCAACGAGGGTAACCCATGTAAACATCTCCTGTGGGGCGCCTGGGTGGCTCCATTGGTTAAGGGTCCAACTTCAACTCAGATCTTGATCTCATGGTCAGTGAATCCGAGCCCTGCATCAGCGTCTGTGCTGACAGCTCGGAGCCTGGAGCCTGCTTTGGATTCTGTGTTTCCCTTTCTCTCTGCCCCTCCCCTGCTCACGCTCTGTCTCTCAAAAATAAACAAACATTAAAAAACTTAAAACCAAACATCTCCTGATATGTGGGAGTAACAGCTATGCTTTGTGTTCCACCTTTGTCACATCTTTAGATCCTTGTAAGTGTTCACAGGGTGTCATTTTATGAGCTTTTCTTTGGCGGTTACTACGCAGGATGCTCCTGCCTGGGCAGGCCAGATTACCCATGACTTCTGTTATTTCTTTCTCCTTCCCTAGGTCCACCGTTAACGGTCTGTACGCATTTCCAAGAGCAGTAGAAAATGAATGAGTCCCAGGTGAGCTTTCCTTTGTCTGTATATGTTCTCTTACTTGTTTTTTAATGCATTTTAGGAGGTTTATATGGTTCCAGATTTTACAGTGGGAACGTAGAAATAAATAAAGGACATCATCGTGTAAAATAAAATTGTTAGGATTTGGGTCGGCACCCAGAGTCCTTGTTGAGTTTATGTGTGTAGATAGTGGGCTACTTCAGGGCTGTGGGGGTAGAGCTACAAATATTTAAAAAAAAAAATTTTTTTTTAATGTTTACTTTTGAGAGAGAGAGACAGAGCTTGAGCAGTGGAAGGGCAGAGAAGGAGATAGAGAATCCAAAGTAGGCCCCAGGCTCCATGTTGTCAGCACAGAGCCCGACATGGCACTCGAACCCACGAATGGCGAGATCGGGGAGATGATGACCTGAGCAGAAGAGGCTTAACTGACTGGACTGCCCACGTGCCCCTATAGCTACAAATGTAACTGATGTTCCTGACAGTTACAGAAAAGGAAGAGTACCGCCCATTACGTGATTTGCATTGACTGTAAGAAGAACCCAGTCTGTTACTTGTGGGTTTTAAAGATTTCCCAAGACTTGAAAAAAATTTTCTTGTTAAAATTGAAATAACCAGGGATAGCTTTCCCGGTAACAACCTTTAATGTCATTGCAACACGTGGCTTATACTTGTAGCTTATCTGAGCTGAGGGCCTGCCCAGGGAGAAATGACACGCACCAAAATGCTGTGATCCAGCCAGACATATTTTCCCTGCTACTGTTTAATCCAGGGGTAAAAGCGAAGTCCTGAGGAAACGGCCTGTTCATCCTTCAGATGCTTCTGTTACTGTTTATTCAGGTTGTGCCGTAAATGGTACGGGAAGGTATTCTCTAGTAAATGTGTCCTCACGCCTGTTTCCGTTAATCCTCAGCATTTGGGTTTTGTCCTCACCACTCTCCTGAATGTGGTGGTAAAGATTAGCATTGACCTCATTACAGTCAAGTCCGTTGGGCGTTTTCCAGCCCTTACCGCACATCACCATGTGTTTGCTGTTGACCTGTTACTTACAAATGGATACTGTCTCCTGGGGTCTCTTGGTTCTTGGCCTCTAAAACAAGTCACCTGAAGTATTTCTGTAAATACCTTGAGCTGATGAGGAGTCTTTGAAAGAGGGGGTGGGGATAGCCCACATTATCTCTCTTTTTTAATATATAATATCCGGTGTTCAGAGGTTCACAGTTTTCCGAATGTTTTGGGTTTGTTCTTTTCAATCAGGATACGCGTAAGAGTCTACATGTTGTGGCTGGCCGATAAGTCTTTTAAATTTTTTTTTTAAATGTTTATTTATTTTTGACAGGGAGAGAGACACTAGTGTGAGCGGGGAGGGGCAGAGAGAGGGAGACGCAGAATCCTCTGTGTGAATGCCTCAGAATCCTCTGAGCTGTCAGCACAGAGCCCAACATGGGGCTCAGACTCATGAACCGTGAGATCATGGCCTGAGCCACCAGGTGCCCCTAAATTTTTTTTTAATGTTTATCCATTTATTTTTGAGAGAGGGAGAAAGAGAAAGATCTCGAGTGGGAAAGGGTCAGAGAGAGGGGTGGGGGGAGAGAGAGAATCCCAAGCAGGCTCCATGCTGTCATGGTAGAGCCCCACGTGGGACTCTATTTCACAAGATCCCACGATCGAGATGGTGACCTGAGCCAAGACCAGGAGTCAGACGTTCAACTGACAGAGCCACCCAGGCGCCCTGTCTTTTAAATCTTTTAATAGTAGCTCCCCCTGTGTGTCTCTTGTGTTACTTTGTAATTTATGTTTTGAAGAAATTGGGTTTATCCTTAGTTTCCCATGGTCTGTATCACATTGCTGTCATTTTAACTTTCACACTTTTTTTTTTTTTAATTCCCAGTAAGTCTTGTAAAATTGGTAGTTAACTTGGGAAGTTTACCCATTTACGTTCAGTTCTTTTGGCAAGACTTTGTTCCTCATGACCCTTGTCTACTTTGTCCTGGAGGCCGTGTTCTAATCCTGTCTTTTTTGTGTGTGATGTTAACCTCCATTGGCTGGTGTTCATTGCCAGTTCTTCAGGAGAGACAAGGTGATACATGCTGCTTTACCATTTCTTCTTCATTTGCTAGCTAGAATACTTTTCTAAAGGAAAGCATCTCTCAAATCGTTCTGTGGTTCACACAGAAAAGATAATTTCCACAATATTGAGTAGGCTCCTGTGCAACAGGAATTTTGTTTGCGTGTTTCGTTTTGTTACCATTAGCTCACGGGTTTAGACGCGTTTTAAGTTTTTCAGTACACTGAAGTTGTCACTCTATTTGGTGTCTAGGTGGATCTGTCTTTGACCAGAGGAATCTCTTCAGATTGGTTTCTGAGTCTTTTGAAACATCCCCTATATATTCGATGGCTTTCGTTTTTATTCAGCATTTTATTTTGAAAAAACTTCAAACTGCACAACAGTTGCAAGGATCGTACAAAGAACTCCCGTGTTCCTTTTGCCCAGATACTCCAGATTTTGACATGTTCCCACATTTGCTTTCTTATCTCTGTGTATATATGTATTTTTTTCTGAACCATTTGAGAGTGGATGTCATCTGTCATGTCCCTTTTCAGATTGTACCTCCTGAGATCAAAGATACTGAATTCAGGAAATGTAACTTTGATATAACGTTTTTATCGAATCTATAGTTCACCTTCTGATTTAACAAGTTTTCCCAGTAATTTCCTTTATAGCAATTTTTTATTTCCAGTTAAGCGTCTGCTCTTGATTTTGGCTCAGGTCGTGATCTTGCAGTTTCTGAATTTGAGCCCCCTGTCTGGCTCTGTGATGACAGTGTGGAACCTGCTTGGGATTCTCTCCCTTTCTCTGTGTCCCTCCACTGCTCATGCACACATACTCCCTCTCTCAAAATAAATAAATAAACATTTTTTTAATAAGTGCATTTCCTGTAGACAGCACATAGTGGGGTTTTGTTTTTTTTTTTTTTTTAATCCAGTCTGACAGTTTCTATTAATTGGGCTGCTTCGGCCATTTACACCTAATACAATTATTGGCATAGCTGGTTAGGTTGTAGTCCATTGTCTTTGATTTCTAGTTGTCCCATCAGCTTTGTCTCCTCTTTCTTCCTTGTTTTCCTTCCTTTGGACTAATTGCATTTTTTTTAATTTTTTTTTTTTTTTTTTATAATTGCATTTTTTTTTTTTTTAATTTTTTTTTAACGTTTATTTATTTTTTTTGGGACAGAGAGAGACAGAGCATGAACGGGCGAGGGGCAGAGAGAGAGGGAGACACAGAATCGGAAACAGGCTCCAGGCTCCGAGCCATCAGCCCAGAGCCCGACGCGGGGCTCGAACTCCCGGACCGCGAGATCGTGACCTGGCTGAAGTCGGACGCTCAACCGACTGCGCCACCCAGGCGCCCCATATAATTGCATTTTTTTAATGATTCCATTTCACATCCTTTGTGGGGTTGTTAGCTATAGCACGGTTTTTATTTCAGTGGGTGCTTTAGGGTTTGTAGTATGCAGCTTTAATTCATCACAGTTTCTCTTGAAGTGATGTTCTCTTTTGCTTAGCATGCAGGAAGGTTATGGTCCCTTCCATTTGTCCCTCCTGGGTCCTTAAACTGTTGTTGCATTTTGCTTTTACAGGCAGGATCAACCCCGCAGTACATTGTGATTGTTATGTAAACAGTTATCTTTTATTTTTTTTTTTAATTTTTTTTTTTCAATGTTTATTTATTTTTGGAACAGAGAGAGACAGAGTATGAATGGGGGAGGGGCAGAGAGAGAGGGAGACACAGAATCGGAAACAGGCTCCAGGCTCTGAGCCATCAGCCCAGAGCCCGACGCGGGGCTCGAACTCACGGACCGCGAGATCATGACCTGGCTGAAGTCGGACGCTTAACCGACTGCGCCACCCAGGCGCCCCAACAGTTATCTTTTAAAGAATAAGGGAGAATAGCATAGTTACTATTTTTTCTGAAAAAATCCAGACTCTTATTTTCTGTCATTTTCCCTCTGCCTGAAGGACTTCCGTCACCTCTTCTTCTAGTTGATGATGAATTCCTTCAGGCCTTGTATGTCTGAAAACGCCTTTATTTTTGCGTTGGCTTTTATGTCCAGGGAGCTATGCTGGTTTTTCTCCTGTGCTTCAAACCTGTTCCTCTGCTGTCTTCTCCCTTACATTGTTTCCAAGAGAGATATGATGTCCTCCTCACCTTCCTTCTCTGTATATAACCTGGTTTTTACTTATTTTTCTTCCTCTTGCTGCGTTTAAGTTTTTAAGTTTTTATTTACTTATTTTCAGAGAAGGGGGTGGAAGGGGCAGAGAGAGAGGAAGAAACAGGATCCCAAGCAGGTTCTGCACTGTCAGCACAGAGCCCGAGGCGGGGCTCGAACTCACGAACTGGGAGATCATGACCTGAGCTGAGATCGAGTCAGACGCTTAACTGACTGAGTCACCCAGGCACCCCTAAACGTTTCTCTTTGTTTCTGGTTTTGAGCAGTTTGATTGTGAGAGGTCTTGGTATTGTTTTCTTCATGTCTCTGTGCTTGGGGATCTCCTTGAACTTCTTGGATCTGTGTGTTTATGATTTTCGGCAACTGTGAGAAATTTTTGATCGTATTTCTTCAGCTGTGCCCCCCGTCTCCCCATCCATCCGCCCTGCATGGATTCCTCTTACCTGTATGTTCCACCACTTGAAGTCGTCCCACAGCTCACTGACACCCTTCATTCTCTTCAAACTCTGTTCTCTCTGGGTGCTTCATCTTATATAACCTTCTGTTGCTGTGCTTTGAGTTGACTGATCCTTTTTTCCGGCAGCGTGTTCATCTAGTCTGCTGTACTTTTCATCTCAGACACTGTAGCTTTTATGTGCAGAAGTTCAGTCTGAGTCTTTGTTTATATCCTCCCTGTTTCTACTCAGATATTTTGAACATAAGGAATCCCGTTATAAACTGTTTCCTTGTGCTCTGGCGCTTATGACATCTGTGTCTGCTCTGGGCCCACTTTGGTCGATTGATGATTTTCTGTATGGGCTATACTTTCCTACCTGTTTCCCCAGTGTGTCAACCGTCCTCACCTCTGCTTGGGTTCTCCCTCCCTGCTGCAGGGCTGGAAACTCTCAAGGCAGTAACCACAGGCCTCACCTTGTTTATTTCCTGTCTCTGATTACTGTCCACGATCGTTGCTTCAAGATCAGCATCTTGGAGACCACAGCTTTGTATATTCTGTTTTTTGTGTCCTTTCAGGAGGGAGGGTAAATCCAGTCCTTCTTCATCTTGACTGAAAGCAGTCCCAATATCTTGAGTCATAGTTAGAAACCTTTCCCTGCACTGGTTATGGGGAAATTCACCCATAGTTTGTGTTTGTTTGTTTTCTGTGTTGCTGAATATTTTACATTTAGATCACTGATCAGTTGGACTTTTTTTTTTTATGGTGTAAGATACGGATGCTGTTTTGTCCATGCCCAAATGACTACCGTTACTCCAACACTGTTTATTGCAGTCAGTTCCGTGGATTATTGTAAAGTCTGTTTTTAGACTTGGTGCTCTACGTCACAGACACGTCTCCATTCTCGCGCCGAACCAAACCATTTCGTTCATAAAGGTTGGGGTCTTTTTTTTTTTTTAATGTTTATTTAAGTAATGTGGGGCTTGGACTCACAACCCCAAGATCAAGAGTCTCATGCCCTTCTGACTGAGCCAGCCAGGCGCCCCATGAAGGTTGTGTTTTAAAACTGGTAGGATTAGGCCCCCTGAACTGCTGCTTTCTTTGGAGATTTTCCTAATTGTTCTTGATTTCTTCCCTTCATATGAACTTTAGTGCCAGCTTGCCTAGTTCCAGGCAAAAGATTTTTTTTTTTTTAAATGTTTGTTTATTTTTGAGAGAGTGCAAGTTGGGGAAGTTCAGAGTGAGGCAGACAGAGGATCAGAAGTGGGCTCTGTGCTGACAGCATAGAGCCCAATTCAGGGCTCGAAAACACGAGCCGCAAGATCATGACCTCAGTAGGAGTTAGACACTCAACCGACTGAGCCACCCAGGCCCCCCACGAAAAAAGTTTTTTGATCTTTTTGTTGGGATCACACATCTGTAAAGTAATTGGGGGTAACTTGCATCTTTGTGTTACTGAGTTGACCTGTGCAGGAACAAAGCATCATGCCATTTGTTCAAGTGTACCTCTGTGTCTTTCGGGACTGTTTTTAAAGTTTTCCTGCTATAGATTTTACACATTTTTTTTTTAATATATGAAATTTATTGTCAAATTGGTTTCCATACAACACCCAGCGCTCATCCCAACAGGTGCCCTCCTCAATGCCCATCACCCACTTTCCCCTCCCCCCCACCCCCCGCCAACCTTCAGTTTATTCTCAGTTTTTAAGAATCTCTTATAGTTCGCCTCCCTCCCTCTCTAACTTTTTTTTCCCCCATGGTCTTCTGTTAAGTTTCTCAGGATCCACATAAGAGTGAAAACATATGGTATTTGTCTTTCTCTGTATGACTTATTTCACTTAGCATAACACTCCATACATTTCTTATTAACAGTTTTATCTTTTCTGTTGCTCTGTAAACTGTACGCTTCTTTTTACGTAATGAGGGTTTTTGGCTTTGTTTTGTTTTTTTAAGATTTCTTTCTTTCTTTTTTTTTTCTTTTTTTAAGTTTATTTAACTAATCCTTACACCCAGCCTGGGGCTCAACCTCACAACCCCAAGATCAAGAGTCGCCAGCTCCTCCCATCGAGCCAGCCAGGCACCCTGAGGGCTGTTGCTTTCTGTGTGTTGATTTTATATCCTGTCATCTAACAGAATTCTTTCATTGAGTTGGTTTTGTTTTTGACTCTCTGAGTTTTCTAGGTGTAGTGTATCACCTGCAAATAATAGTTTCACTTTTTCTCTGTTGATTGTTATGCCTCTGATTGTTTTTCTCCAATTGGAGGTAGCACTCTGCCCCGTTCCCGATCTTACTGAGAATGAGTCTAGTGTTTGTCCATTAAGTAAAACCCTGATTTTAGAACCGAGAAGTCTCCGTAAATACACATGTGCTTGCGTGTCCTCATCTGTGTAAACTTAAAAAGCATACGTGTGCTTGTGTGTGATTGAGATGGGTACGTGTATGCACGTATCACACGTACTTTGCGTCTCAGGGTACAAGAGTGTGTGCCTGTATGCAAGTCCGTGCTAGTGAAGTATCCATTTCTGTTTTCGTGAGGAATTTTTTAATCACGTATGTAGTTCAAGTATTGTCAGGTGTTTGCAGCATCTTTGTGGAGATCAGTCTTTTCTTAGCTATATTATAACGGCATGTTATGTCAGTGGATTTTCAAAGATTAAACAGGTCTGTATTTTTGGAGTAAGTGCCGCTTAGATATTATATGTTACCGTTTCAGTCTGGTGTTGGATTCTGTTTGCTGATATTTCGTTGTGGATGTTTGTGTTGACGTAAGAGATACCGTGTAATTTTATCTATCCTATTTATTGATCGATCGGTCTTCTAATCCTGGTACTCCTTGCCGTGTGGACTGAGAACCCAGAAGGTTCTTACTCTCCATGGCAGTTCACAGGCTCACTTGGCCTGGACCAGCTGGGACGCCCTGCTCTGGGTGGCCAGTCAGCTCAACTCTGCAGTCTTGGGCAGTCTCAGCCGTGGCATCTGGATCAGTGGTATGAACCCTTGTTGATGCAGACTTTGTAAGTGATATAAACCCCTTATTGATGAGGACTTAGTAAGTAGCAGGGCCGTGGGGCACATTTGCTGAGCGCTTCTCTTCTGAAATACGAGTTCAGTGTTCGCGGTCGCCCGAACTACTCCTGGCAGCAACTCTGGAAACCTTCTTGCCTCCTCCGTTGGGGCTTCTGTACCCCCTGTTCGGGCTGGGGTGGAAGGGTATCTCGAGTGTTTGAAGGAAAAGTGTTCCCTTTGATAAATCAGTTGTCCTGCTTCGCTGCAAATACCTTTACGATGTCTGCACGCCTCAGTGATAGCTTGGCTTCATATACGGTTCTGGGTTCAAAATCCTTTTTCCTTTGCAAGCAGTGGGCAGTTCTCTGTGGGTTTTTCTCAGGTGAGAAGTAGAATGGCAGTTCCCAGGGGTGCCTAAGGGTGTTTTTTCCACCCTTGTAACTTTTTAGGATTTTTTTTCCTTAATTTTTCCGCTTTGGGTATTTTGTCAGGAAATGTGTAGATCTGTATTTTCCTCCCAGTAGTCCTGTTTGCGAATTGGGTGGCCCCTTTTGATGCGAAGGCTTACTTGATTCTTCAGCTCAGGTATCGTTTTCAGTTGTTTGTTTTTTTTTTTTTCTCGTTCGTTGTGAAAATGTCAAATCTGTCAGATTTGGCTTTCATATCTCAAGCTTTATCTCATTTCAATTTCTAGTTATCTGAGAGATTTCCTAGATTATATATTTTGTGTCCCATTTGTTATTTAAGCCTGTTCCTTGGGGATTTTAAAAAATTCAACAATTTGGTCTTTAATCTCTAAGCATTTTGTGATGGCTGTTTTTAGGAGAATGTTCTCATGTTATGGAAGCAATACCCTGCTTAATTTGTTAAAAAATATAAATCAGTGGAGGGGCGCCTGGGTGGCGCAGTCAGTTAAGCGTCCGACTTCAGCCAGGTCACGATCTCGCGGTCCGTGAGTTCGAGCCCCGCGTCAGGCTCTGGGCTGATGGCTCAGAGCCTGGAGCCTGTTTCCGATTCTGTGTCTCCCTCTCTCTCTGCCCCTCCCCCATTCATGCTCTGTCTCTCTCTGTCCCAAAAATAAATAAATGTTGAAAAAAAAAATTAAAAAATATATATATAAATCAGTGGAAAAACTGTAAGTTGTTTCCTTTATGAAATTGATTCCATTATTGCTGACCAGCTCACCTTGATGCTTAGCTTTTACTTACTCGCTTTTCCTCAATTGGTGAGAATTCTTGATTTTTTTAGTTTCAGTTTTTGAGAGAAAAATTACTAATAGCTAACGTGAATATATTCACCTAATGACCCCATTTTGCGCTTTCCCTTGTGGAGGGGAAGTCTGCGGAGCTCTAGAAGTTAGTGGATTAGCGATACGTGTTTTAGGTAGATATCACTTGATTTTTTTCTTCCAGTGTTTTTATTGTGGTAAATTACACATGACGTGAAATTCATTCACTGTTTTAACCATTTTAAGATACCCAGTTCATTGGCATTAAGTACATTCACATTGTCAGGCAACCATCACCATCAACCATCTCAAGAATACTTCTCATCTTGCAAAACTGAAACTCTCTTCCACATCAGACAATAACTCCACTTCTCTCCCAGCCCCTGCAGCCATTCCCCTTTCTGCCTCTGAGTGTGATGGCTCATTTAAGTAGATTCGCACACTGTTCATCGTTTTGTAACTGGTTTATTTTCAACGAGCATAGTGTCCTCAGAGTTCGTCCATGTTGGAGCAGGTGCCAGGATTTCCTTTTCTTTTTAAGGCTGAGGATGACTCCGTTGTACATACGGACCACATCTTGCTTATCTCTTCGCCTGTCGGTGGACGCTTGGGTTACTTGTATGTTTTAGCGATGGTACGTAATGCTGCTGTGAACATATAAGTAGCTCTTTGAAGGCCCTGCTTTCAGTTCTTACAAGCGTACACTCAAAAGAATTGCTGGATCCTATGGTAATTCTATTTGTTTAGTTAATTTTGAGAGAGAGAGTTGGAGGGGCAGAGAGAGAATCCCAAGCAGGCTCCACACTGTCAGCTCAGAGCCCGACGTGGGGCTTGAATTCACAAACTCTGACATCATGACCCGAGCCAAGATCAAGAGTTGGATACATAGCCAACTGAGCCACCCAGGCGCCCCCGGTAATGCTATTTAGAAAAGAATTTCTTTGGGGCGCCTGGGTGGCGCAGTCGGTTAAGCGTCCGACTTCAGCCAGGTCACGATCTCGCGGTCCGTGAGTTCGAGCCCCGCGTCGGGCTCTGGGCTGATGGCTCAGAGCCTGGAGCCTGTTTCCGATTCTGTGTCTTCCTCTCTCTCTGCCCCTCGCCCGTTCATGCTGTCTCTCTCTGTCCCAAAAATAAATAAATGTTGAAAAAAAAATATTTTTTTAAAATAAAAAAAAAATTAAAAAGAAAAGAATTTTTTTTTAATGTTTCATTTTTGAGAGAGAGAGAAAGAGAGAGAGAGAGAGGCAGAGAAAGAGAGAAACACAGAACCAGAAGCAGGCTCCAGGCCGCGCCTTCCCTGCATCAGGCTCTGTGCTGACAGACACCACCCTCAGGAAAATCATCCGTGTCCAACACGGATGGAGCTCATGTATGTCCTGGTTTGCCTGAGACCGTCTTGTTGCACCTGTATTCCTTCTGGTTTAACATTTACCCCACACGGAAGTTTTTGGCTTGGATGGTGAGCGTGTGGCCACCCTAATTACAGAGGCTCTGAAGTGTGTGTGGCCACAGTGCCCGCAGCCAGAGCGTTCTTACCATCCGACCCTCATCTGGCTGCTGTGTGCACTGAAAACCGGGAGCCACCCAGGCTGCTCAGGTAGGCCTGTGGTTAATTTCCCTTCACTTCCGCTGCCGACAGGGAACCCTGGGCCCTCCCGATGGGCCTGGGGATGCTCCAGGGCGCCATTAGAGTCCGCCGTCCTCTCTTGCGGTGCCCAGCGTGTGCCCTGCGTGCAGCTCTGTGTTCCGCAGCTCTCAGTTCTCCTCTTCTCGACCCCACATCTCCGGAGTCTCCTCAGAGACGCCTGCTCTAGGTAACAGTCTCTGTTTTTATATCGCTTTGATTTGGACCATGAGAGGATTTCGTTTTCTTTTCGAGTCTGGAAAGTGACTGTGTACCTTCGGCGTCCTCTCCTGAATTGGAATCAACTCTTATTGTCAGAAAGCTGTCCTTGGGGCCCCCGAGTGGCTCAGTCGGTTAAGTGTCTGACTTTTGATCTCGGCTCAGTTCATGACCTCATGGTTCGTGAGTTCGAGCCCCATGTCGGGCCTTGTGCTGTGTGGAGCCTGCTTGGAATTCTCTCTCTCTCCCTCTCTCTGTGTGCCTCCCCTGCTTGCGTTTTCTCCCAAAATAAATAAATGAACATTAAAAAAAGAAAAGTGGTCCTGGAGAAGGGTCTTGATCTCTTTGCCCTGTTCTTCCCTGCCAACCTGTTCAGTACTGATGCTGTCTGTTTTCAGCCATTGGTCCTTTTTCATGTTTGCATCTTTCCCCCTGAACCCTGTGCGGTACTCTGCCACACCTGTGACGCCAAGCCTGGCAGCATAACATTCAAAGTTTGTTGTTGTTGTTTTAATTTTTTTTAAACATTTATTTATTTTTGAGACAGAGAGACAGAGCATGAACAGGGGAGGGGCAGAGAGAGAGGGAGACCCAGAATCCGAAGTAGGCTCCAGGCTCTGAGCTGTCAGCACAGAGCCCCACGCGGGGCTTGAACTCACGGACCACGAGATCATGACCTGAGCTGAAGTCGGCCGCTTAACCAACTGAGCCACCCAGGTGCCCCAACATTCAAAGTATGTTAAGGCACTTTCCCTGCGATAGACCTCACCCTGACGTCTCGGGCGTTCTTCAGCGCAACCAACCATGTCGCTGCAAGAGAGGGGTATTTGAGATGTGCTGTTTGGACCAACACAGGGAGGAAGTAGAACACTTAGCCACACAGGTGGCCCCAGGTAGCTAGCCCCCGTGAGGGTCAAAGTCCAAGATGAAAGAGCTGAAGCAGGAGGTGCGTCCGGCAGGAAGGAGGAGACCGTGGATGGGCCCTACGCGCACCCTGTGAAGAGGGGGCCGGAGGCCCTGCTAGGAAAGGTGGCCAGAGAGAAGGCCAGGGAATCCGATGCTTGTCCATTTGTGTGGTGTTGCCCTGGCAGGAGCTTTACTCACCTCACGTCCCCCAAAACTCAGCCCACTGGCAGAACGGGAACTCCGTTGGTTTTCTGGTTTGGGGGTTTGGTTTTTAGGGGGGCAGTTAAAGGAACCAAAGACAGGGGCGCCTGGGTGGCTCAGTCGGCTAAGCGTCTGACTTCGGCTCAGGTCATGATCTCACGGTCCGTGGATTCAAGCCCCAAGTTAGGCTCTGTGCTGACAGCTTGGAGCCTGGACCCTGCTTCGGATTCTGTGTCTCCTTCTCTCTGTCCCTCCCCCGCTTGTTCTCTCTCTCTCTCTCCCTCTCCCTCTCCCTCTCTCTCTCTGACTCTCAAAAATAAATAAACACTTAATAAAAAGAACCCAAAGGCAGTGTATTTCCATTATGGTTTGTTTGATTGTACAATCCGTGACATAAAGTCAGATTTTCAGTGTTCATAGTTCATTTTACCGGCGAACTTGGTCAGCTCCTGTGCCCACACATCTCCTCCATGTTACCGGTTTCGATCACCGTGCCATTACAGGGACCAGTGTCATTCAGGGATGTGGCCGTGGACTTCACCCAGGAGGAGTGGCAGCAGCTGGAGCCGGAGGAGAAGACCACCTACCGGGACGTGATGCTGGAGAACTACAGCCACCTTGTCTCCGTGGGTGAGGAGAGCCTGCTGTCCGGTTGCTGCTTTGGGGGGCGGGGTCGGGGGCCTGCCAATTTAGTGATTTTCTTCCCTCAAGTTTGAAGAAATAAATGATAGCACCATTTAACTCTTTTTGGGCTCCCGGTAGGCTATTGGTCTGTTTAATCCTCCATCGAAACGTCTGGATTTTGCTAAGGTGCAAAACCGGGCACTCAATCAGGCAGCCTCCGAGGCAGCATCTTGGACTCAGAGACCTGAAAGGTGTGCAGCCGGTCCTAGCCTGCCTCCATTCCTCACTCACAGGGTACGACAGCACCAAACCGAAAGTGATCCTCAAGCTGGAGCAGGGAGAGGAGCCGTGGGTAGTGGAAGGTGACCTGCCGTGTCGGAGTCGTCCAGGTATGTCAGGAGCACGTTACGGTTTTAAACATGGTGGCCCCAGACCCCTGGGAGTCACTGAAGGCTGCTCTGAGCCCAGGCGCCCGTGTGGGCTGCTTTCCTTTTGCATTTGATTTGCACTTGTGGGGAACCTCCGCGTGAGCCTGTGCTGAGGATCCGGTGCCTTTCTCCTACCCCCGTCTCCCCCCTAGTAACTTAGCCTCCCCCCAGTAGCGCAGAATTCCTTTGTTTTCTGGCGTTCAGAAGTCTAAGAGAAAAATTAACTTGAGACTCTCACGTTCATTCTTTTTGTCTTTCCTTCCTTGCTATGAAATGCCTTGGGCTGGTTTTCTGCCCATTTCACTCCTTCCTCTGTGCACTCAGCCACCAAAACCTGTCCCTTCCCTGAGCTGCTCCGCCGAGGGTGCACCTGTGCTCTGTTTGGTGGTGCTGAATGCAGGCCCTAAATTGTTGAAAACGGACCTCTGTGCTTTGCAGCCAAAATACAACGCAGACACAGAGTTCGGGGTAAAGAGGAACAGTAGCTGTGTCGCTTTGCCGGCCAAAGGAGGCTGCAGCACGCTGTGGCCTTCAAGACTCCAAGCCCGCCAGGAGGAGGGCACTGGCAGTTTTATAGGGAAATACAGGATCTAGCGGGTCTCGACAGAACTGTACATGCCGCCAGCATCGCTATTCTTCAGGGGGGTGATGGGTTCCTGAATGGGCTGAGAAGAAAGGAGAGGAAGACAGGAAGAAGCTTACTTTAAAATTGAGCTTCGGGGGGTGGCTCAGTTGGTTGAGCATCTGACTTCGGCTCAGGTCGTGATCTCACGGTTTGTGAGTTCAAGTCCCACATCAGGCTCTGTGCTGACAGCTCAGAGCCTGGAGCCTCTTTCGGATTCTGTGTCTCCCTCTCTCTCTCTGCTCCTCCCCTGCTCACTCTCTGTCTTTCCTTCAAAAACAAGTAAACGTTAAAAAAAAAAATTAATGGGGCGTCTGGTTGGCTCAGTCGGTTAAGCATCCAACTTCAGCTTAGGTCATGATCTCGTGGTCTGTGAGTTCGAGCCCCGCATCGGGCTGTGTGCTGAAGCTCAGGGCCTGGAGCCTGTTTTGGATTCTGTGTCTTCCTCTCTCTCTGACCCTCCCCCATTCATGCTCTGTCTCTCTCTGTCTCAAAAATAAATAAATGTTAAAAAAATAAAATTAAAAAAAAAATTAAAATCAAGCTTCAGGGCACCTGGCTGGCTCAGTCAGAGGAGCACACAACTCTTGATCTCAGGGTTGTGGGTTTGAGCCCCACACTGGGTATAGAGATCACTTAAAAATAAAATCTAAAAAAAAAAAAAAAAAAAAAAAAATTGAGCTTCATGGAAGCATTACTGCAGCCATTTTGATCTTTGTTCAACTTTATACTTATTATTTATTTTGAGAGAGAGAGAGAAAGCACGGGTGAGGGAGGGGCAGAGAGAGAGGGAGAAAGAGAAACCCACCCAGGCTCCACACTGTCCACACAGAGCCCGATGTGGGGCTTGAACCCACAAACTGTGAGATATGACCTGAGCTGAAGTCAGACACTTAAACTGTCTGAGCCACCAGGTGCCCCAAGATTTAATAAATATTTTAGAGCTTCCCCTGAAGTATAGATAGGTTTTGAGTGTAGCCAGTGCTGGAAGCCACATTGAATGAACAAGGGCATGAGCACAGGCTGGTGGTTGGGAATAAGTGGGCATAGCCTGGCTTCCTGGAGCAGGAGGTATTTTTGGAAGACTAGCAAATTGCTACTTTGAGTATATTTGTGAATCCAGGTAATTGAAAAGTCTTACTGGTGAATGATAAATTCTCTGTTTTTTCCTATTGGTATTTGGGGCTTTGGGGCCAGGGATGGTGTAGATTTCTGAGCGCAGAACTGTCGGCCATTGCACTGATTGTGGATGAGAGCAGCTAATGATAATAGCTCAGAGGCTCCAAAAACTTGTAAGATACGCAGAAATAAAAGTTAATACTGTGGGGGCCACTTTAGAAATCTGACATTCAAGGTTTTGTACAAAATGAAACCTGCGTGTATGGAAACTCTTTGTTCTCAGGATTCATTTGGTGTTACGTCAGGGACATGGCTGGTCTTAGGAAATCGAGGTCAGCAAGTTGAAAGAAATTCATGGGTATTTGTTTCATATCCTATACTATTCTGAGCGATTTGCATGCACTAAGTTGGTCCTTTCCCAGCCCGGTGGTCGGGGCATATTTCAGCTGTGTGAAGCCGCATCACAGTTAAATACCTTGCTCAAGTCCCAGCCAGTAGTGGTGGATTTGAATCAAGGTAGCTTCATCTCTGTCCTCTTAGCCGCCACGCTCTGTTGTGCAAATAAGGGCAGTTAGGCTTATGTAAGCCCGTCAGAACACTTCACAGAGCCGATCTGAGCGGCCGGGTCTCTTGCCATCGGGTCCATCTTGCATTTCTTTCAGACAGTTATGTGCCTGGAAGGAACTCTCCTTCCAGGTGAAGGTGAACCAGGGATGGGGAGTCGGAGACTCCCAGGGGAGAGGGACTGGGGGACAGGGGTGGGGGACTGTCTCTAAAGGTGAGGAGATTGGAATTTTTAGAATGATTATTTGGATTTACGTACAGAGTAGAAAGGCAAAAATTTCGGAAGGGTCTGGGCTAGTGAGAACGTCACCATGGTAATCTTAAGTGTGAAGCAGTATATTACAGTTTAACGTAAATGGTGATCTCTTGCTTCCAAACGTACGCCATACTTGATTATTTTCTTTGAATGTTCGTACATCAGTTACTCTTCTACCGCCTGACCGATGTGCTCCAGATTCCCCCCATGTCCGCCTTAATCTAGTGCTCTTTCAGTGACATTGCCCTCTGCTCATCAAATGTCGGTGAAAGGTTTATTTCACCTTTTCTACCAAAGTTTTGAACATAGTTTGTGAAGTAATAAAGGTACTTTATTCGGTGTGAACTTATTCTCCCTTTTGTCTATAGTTCTCAGTCCTATCCCACTTGTCCCTTTCCTGGGTCTACCCCGTCCCCATATGTGTGTGTATTTGTGTGTGTGTCTGTCTTGTAGGACAAACAAAGGGGAACAGACGATTGTACACTTGTGACTATTTTATTGCAGAGATTGGCCATACAGCCAGAGTCAGCCCATTCTGTACCTGTTGTGTTCAGATTCACAAGGTTTGTTTAATTTTATTCCTTTTTAGAAGTCTGGAAAGTTGATGACCTGATAGAGAGAATCCCAGAAAATGGAGATGACATTTCAAGGCAGGCTGTTTCTACCAACAGCAAAACCCCAAATGAGGAGAGAGAGGATGCATTTGATACAACACATAATGTGGAAACAAGCCTTGTTCCTTCGAGCGTCCTATCTCACACTTGTGTCTCATGTGGAAAGAATTTAGAATCGACTTCAGAATTAATCATCAGTGACGGCAGCTATGCGAGAAAGAAACCCAGTGAATGTAGCGAGTGCGGAAAGACGGACCACGGAGACAAACCCTATGAGTGTAACCAAAATGGGGAAGGCTATTCTCAAAACGCAGAAAGTATTCTTCAGAACGTTCATCTTTTGGAGAAACCCTTTGAATACAGTGAATGCATGGAAGCCTTAGACAACGAAGCTGTTTTCCTCACTCATAAGAGAGCTTATATGGGGGAGAAGCCCTACGAATGGAATGACTCCGGGTCAGACTTCATCCAGATGTCAAATTTTAATGTTTACCAGAGATCACAGATGGAATTGAAGCCCTTTGAGTGCAGCGAGTGTGGGAAATCCTTCTGTAAAAAGTCAAAGTTAATCATACATCAGAGGGCCCACACGGGAGAGAAACCTTATGAATGTAATGTATGTGGGAAGTCCTTCAGCCAAAAGGGAACCCTCACCGTCCATCGGAGATCCCACTTGGAGGAGAAGCCCTATAAATGCAATGAGTGTGGGAAAACCTTCTGTCAGAAGCTACATCTCACCCAACACCTGAGGACTCATTCAGGCGAGAAGCCCTATGAATGTAATGAATGTGGGAAAACCTTCTGCCAAAAGACCCATCTGACCCTGCACCAGAGGAATCATTCAGGAGAGAGACCCTACCCCTGTAATGAATGTGGGAAATCCTTCTCCCGCAAGTCTGCCCTCAGTGACCACCAGAGAACGCATACGGGAGAGAAACTTTACAAATGTAACGAGTGTGGGAAATCCTACTACCGAAAATCTACACTCATTACCCATCAGAGGACACACACAGGAGAGAAACCCTATCAGTGCAGTGAGTGTGGCAAGTTCTTCTCTCGGGTGTCGTACCTCACCATCCATTACAGAAGTCATTTAGAAGAGAAACCCTATGAATGTAATGAGTGTGGCAAAACCTTCAATTTAAATTCAGCCTTCATTAGGCATCGGAAGGTACACACAGATGAGAAACCCCACGAATGTAGTGAATGCGGAAAGTTCTCTCAGTTCTCCTATCTCACCGACCATCCTCCGGCTCCTTTAGGAGAGAAACCCTATGAATGTAACGAATGTGGGAAAATCTTCCTCGACGGTTCAGCCTTCAGTGGGCACCAGTCACTTCCGAAAGGGGAGAAATCCTATGAATGTAACATATGTGGGAAATTGTTCTCTGAGTTGTCCTACTACACTATACATTATAGAAGTCATTCGGAAGAGAAACCCTATGGTTGTAGCGAATGTGGGAAAACCTTCTCCCATAACTCTTCCCTCTTTAGACATCAAAGAGTGCACACGGGCGAGAAGCCCTATGAGTGTTATGAATGTGGGAAGTTCTTCTCCCAGAAGTCCTATCTCACTATCCACCATCGGATCCACTCGGGAGAGAAGCCCTATGAATGTAGTAAATGTGGGAAAGTCTTCTCTCGGATGTCGAACCTCACTGTACACTATAGAAGCCATTCGGGAGAGAAGCCCTACGAATGTAACGAATGTGGAAAAGTCTTTTCTCAGAAGTCCTACCTCACCGTGCACTACAGGACTCATTCCGGAGAGAAGCCCTACGAATGTAACGAGTGTGGGAAAAAATTCCACCACAGGTCAGCCTTCAATAGCCATCAGAGAATTCACAGGAGAGGGAGTGTGAACGTACTGGCTGTGGGGGATCTCCTGTGAAGTCAGAGCCCTCTGAGTATATCGAGATCCAATAAGGAGTCCAAGATCGGTGTCTGAGAGTTCGTGCTTCTGAATGGGGAAAATTCTTCAGGCATTGGATTCATCTTCACCTAATGTTTTTCACAGAGGAGAGTCCCTAAGGATGCAAGAAGAAACAGAGCCTTCAAAGCAAGACCCTACAACTCATTGGACACTAGATAATTTATACAGGCGTGAAACTTGATAACTATTTAATATTTATTTTGGAATTCAAATTGTATTTGCATATCAGGGAATCACACCAAGGCGAGATCTGTCTAAGTAATGAATGTGGGAAAATCTGTTGTCTTGGAAATTGTTATACTGAAAGCCATATTTCTGATGTAAATTCACGTTTATAGGGAAGATACCAGAAGCTATCAGCTCTGAATAAACCATTGTATAAAATCATCAGGAGTTTATAATGAGGACAGTACATATATGGCAGTTTCTATCATGTTTTAAAAATGTGTTCTATCAGTAATTCTATGCAAACTTGGATTTGAATTATTTGGGAAAAGGCAGTATTCTAATTTGAGTATTAAGGTGGCAAAATGTACTAACACGAGATTATATATTGTTGGTGAAACATTTGATAAGTACCAGATAGTTAAATACATAATTTTCTATTTGAAGGTATTTACAAATGGGTTTTTCATGAATGCCCCATCAATAAATTGTAAGCCCGTGGTTTTTATAACGTTTTCAACTACGTTTGAGCAAAAAAAGTTTAAAGTACTATTTTCATAAACTATGCATAGATGATTTGGAGTTAAGTCTGTGTCAGTGAAAGAGGGCCTTGCACTGTGTAGTCTGTAAGATACACACAAGTCTCATGCCATCCTGCATGGGTTTGAGCGAGCCATGTGCCGATACCACGTGATTCAGAAATTTCATCTCTGATTTGATTTGAATACTATGCCATTCTTCTCTGCACTGCTTATTCCCAGTATTTTGGGACAAATGCAAGTTTCTGTCAGACAGCTTTAGTTGATGAACTCCGTGTCCTTTCTCCCCTCATTCCTTGCTGGAAGAGTTTGGGTATCCGCCGTTTCTTCACATGACATAGAATGTGAATCCTGATTCGTGTAAACCAGTCACGAGAACTCTATTCGGACCGCCAGTAACTTGTTTATAGTGGTCACATGACCCAGTTCTGGGCCAACAGAATAGATGGATGTTGGCAAAAGGATAAGACATCGATCAATGGGTTTTACTACTCCAGGAACACAAGGGGGGTCATTTAATTCCTGGACTACATCACATGGAAAGAAGTAATCTAGGATGCAGAAAAGTCATGTGGTGGTAAAGTCAACATTCGTTTATGTGCTTCACAAACTATGGATTTGAGAGGAACTTCCTTCCTTGGATGAAGAGTGTCTAAAACCACAAAATGGCAGCATGCCTAGTGCTGAAATATGCGAAGTTTTCTCCCAAGATTCTAAAAAAAAAAAAAAAAAAGACAAGGTTATTTCCTGTCACTAATTGTATTCAGTATTCTGCAGAAAGACCTAGCCAGGAGAGTAAGGGAAGAAAAGTAATCAGAAGGCATAAGGATTAGAAAGAATTAACACTTTTATTTGCAGATGACGTAGTTCTGTACATGGAAAATTCTGAGGAAACACGTGAGTAAGTTTAGCAAGGTCCGTGCATACAAGGTCATGATGCAAAAAATGTTTTAATATACCAGCAGTGAACATAAAAAGTGAAAAACTTAAAAGCAATACCACTCAACAATAGCATCAAAAATCCTCAAGTGCCTCGAGGGAAAATTACCCAACACCATATTTTCAAAAACTATCCAGGAAAAAAAAAAAAAAAGACAAAACTTGAGAGGGACTTACACGATTCATGGATTCCAGGACAGCCTTAAAAAGGTCTCAATTATCCCCAAATTAATTCATAAGTTCAATGCAATCTTAAAAGTCCTAGTAAATTTTTTTAATCAAAATTAAACTAATTCTCAAATTCAAATGAAAATTCAGAAGGCCAGTAATAGTCAAGGATATCTTCTGGAATAGATGGAACAGAAGAACTTACATTGCTTGATATCAAAGAAGACCTGTCATAAAGCCATAGAGATTATATTATAATTGTGTGGTATTGGCACATACATAAACAAATTGACCATTGGGACAATAAAGGCTCCAGAAACACCCATACATAATACAGTCACTTGGTTTTTGATGAAAATGATAATCCAGTGTAATGGGAGAGATGTTCTTTCTAATAAATGTGTTGCCATTGCGTTTGATAATTTAATAGAAAATAGAAATGTGGATTGAGGTGGATTGCAGATCTAAATATGAAATGTAAAATAATAAAGCTCTAAGAAGAAAACTTAGTAGACTATATGTAACCTTATAGGAAGCAAAATTTTTCTTACGATCCCAAAGTCACTGGGGATGCCTGGATGGCTCAGTTGGTTAAACGTCTGACTTTGGCTCAGGTCATGATCTCACGGCTCGTGAGTTCGAGCCCCGCGTCTGGCTCTGTGCTGACAGCTCAGAGCCTGGAGCCTGCTTCTGATTCTGTGTCTCCCTCTCTCTCTCTGCCCCTCTCCTACTTGTGCTCTCTCTCTCAAAAATAAACATTAAAAAAACTTTTTTTAGAAAGAAGATCCCAAAGTCACTGAACTATAAATTATAAAATAAAATCAGTTAATTTGGATATATTAATTTTTTGAAACTTCTGTTTATCAAAAGGACCCCACTAAGAAAGCAAATAGGCAAGAAACAGAGGGAAAAGATACTTATAACTTATGTATACAACATACGACAGCAGACTTGAGCATACGGGAGGGGTTGGTGAACGTTTTTGGAAGCGGCCAGATAATAAGTACTTGGGGCTTTGTGGGCTGGACAGCCTCTGTGAACATGTCTGTGTCCCAATAATACTTTGTTCAAAAGCACGTGCAACAGCCCGGATTTGGCCTGCAGGTCATAGTTTCCAGCTGTGGATCTGTAACTTAAAAAGAGCGTTTACGGGGACTCCTGGGTGGCTCAGTTGGTTGAGCATTCTTGTCTCAATTTTGGCTCAGGTAATGATCTCGTGTTTGGTGAGTTTGAGCCCTGCATAGGGCACCGTGCTGATAGTGCGGGGAGTGCTTGAGAGTCTCTCTCTTTGTCCCTCCCACATTCTCTCAAAATAAATAAAACTTAAAAAAAAAAAAAAAAAACATTTAGAAGGAGCGTTTACAAATCAACAAGAAAAAAATAGAAAATGGGCAAAAAGATTGGGGACATCAGTTAAGAGGATATCCAGATGATAATCATGAACAGTTACATTATTAGTAATCAGGAAAACGCACATTTAAAATGCCATGTGGAACTACCACCCACCCTCTGAGATGGTTAAAATGAGAAGCATGAGAAAGGATCAAGTTTTGGCAAGGATGTGAGCCGTGGGAAGCGTGCCCTGCTGGAGGTATTGCCAACTGGTATGACCGTTTTGGAAAGCTGTCACTTTTGAACATGCATGCACCCTTTTAACCCAAACCTCGCAGATCTGTGCATTTATGACAACCAAAGGACATGCTAGAGTATTCTTGGCATAAAACTGCAAGAAACAATTCTCTGAAGGCATGCATGCAGTGGAATGAGTGAACCCAAGTGGTATAATTCACTGCAGAAGACTAGAACATTAGGAACAAGTGACCCAGAAGTACTTGCAATAATAGCCCACTTTCACAGAGCTGAACGAGGGAATCCAGACACAGGAGCAAACATACTGTATGACTCCACCTATATAAAGTATAAGAACAGAAAAACTTCTATGCAGTTAGAAATCAGGATATCCGTTAGCCTCAGGCAAGGCTGAAAATGGTATTTATCTGGTGCTGGTAATACTGTTTCTAAATCTGGGTGCTCAATATCTTGAGTGTTCCGTGCACTTAAGATATGTGTATTTTTCTGCATGTATATTATCTTGAAGTCCTGCATAATTTTGAGCAGGAAATACTCCTTAGAGTAGTTTTAATGGCAACTACAGAGATTTCCTACACTGTGACCTTAAAGCTTAATATAAAGTATATTTTAAGTAAAATATTTGAAGAGGTGACAGAGCCATTACATATTTTGTCATCCTTCCCTTTTGCATATATAAATGGGTCCGAACCGCCTCTTCCAATAAAGAACTAATGTGTGTAAACATTTCCTATTTTCTCAAGTTGTTTTTCACGTTCTGAATTCGGGATGCGTCTTCTGCACTACTGTCATAGAGGTGACCTTGCTTGGAGGTAAATACATAAAACGGTGAGTTTGACTTGATGGGAAATCGTACTTAGAAGGTTTCCTTTCAGCAAATGTAAGATACTCCATTGTTGGGGCGCCTGGGTGGCTGTCGGGTAAGCGTCCGACTTCACTCAGGTCATGATCTTGCATTCTGAGTTCGAGACCCGGGTCGGGCTCTGTGCTGGCAGCTCAGAGCCTGGAGCCTGCTTCAGATTCTGTGTCTCCCTCTCTCTCTCTACCCCTCTCCCACTCACGCTCTGTCTCTCTTTGTCTCTCAAAGATGAATGTTAAAAAAAAAATTTTTTTTTTTTTTTTTTTTTTACAGATACTCTGTTGTTAACAGCACAAATGAGTGCACGTGAAAGAAACAGCCCAATTTTGCATCATAAAAAGGATGAGGACTTGGTGTGGGGAGGGAAGAGGGCTGGTTGAGCTCAGTGGCACAGAGGGGTGAGTAATGACATTGGATGGAGCAGACGATGTGGACGTGATTTGATTTCCCATTTAACCTACCAGGCAAAGCTTGCAGTGTAAACAGATGAACGCCTTGCTTAACGTGCAGTCATCAGAAAGTTGGGGCTCGGTGGTGCGGTCCCCCGTGGCAGCTGCCGGTTCTCTCCAGTCTGTCAGGCTTAGCCACTAGGCATGTGGTCAGGCAAGGCCGTGACCCCCCTTCCATGCCAGCCAGAGCCTGCCTCTTTCATCAGGGGGTTGCCCCCCCCCGCCCCGCACCATCCCCATATTTACTGCTGCTCAGCTTGGGGTCAGTTAACTTTTCAGATTTTTTCCCTAAAGTCTCTTAAATATGCCAGAGACATTAACGCGAGCTCACTTACACCTGAGGGCTAAACTTCACCCACTGCCCCTTACTCCGTCCCAAATCATGCCCAGTTTTGTTGTAGGCCCTTTAATGTGAGGGCAAACATGTGACCGCTTGCACAACAGTGTTACAGTATTCCCCAAATTAAATTCTACAGAGGCCATGAAGAAATTCAACTAGTAGGTAACCCCCCGCCCCCTCAGTTGCCACAGTGGTAATCATGACAAAAAAGTAAATTCCCTGTCACGTGAAAGGAATCAAACTGCTCTAACTCCTGAACTCCTCTCAAAATTGGTGAACTAGTTGAATCGTGGACTTGTGAGCAGAGTATGGGGAGAAAATAATGTCAGTCCTCCAAGGGACGACAGGGCAGTTGTGGTCTCTCTGTGAAGGAACACAGTGAAGGGACTGGTGCTTATATCATGGCACCTGCTGAGCCCAGCTTCAAAACTGTGTTCTTTTCTCTACACGATCACCTGACGTGATGCCAGTGGGACAAGAAAGCAAGTGCTGAGCTCAGGCCCACAGGACAGCCCTCCAGCCTGGCAGGAGCGCCCCGGCCGGCGCTTTGCCGCGGGGGGGGGGGGGGGGGGGGGTATAAGCACCAGTCCCTTCACTGTGTTC
>NW_024412447.1:4411759-4412609 GCF_014898765.1 Herpailurus yagouaroundi | reverse complement strand
CCCCCCCCCCCCCCCCCCCCAGCTAAGCTTGCATGACAACAGAAGAAATTTGAGGTAGTTTAGTTTAAAAGTAAGGAAGGGGAATCCTTTTGTATCATGGTTGTCTGGGTGGGGTGGACAGACAGGAAAGCCAACACCAGCTTTGCCAGCTTCGTGACATATGGGTTCTCCAGAAACCTTCTCTGGGAAGTGGGAGTGACTGGCTTTTCCTGCAGGCAGGATTGCAGGGGCTCCCGGGAGAAAAGGAGCTCTGGCAGAGAGACATCTGAGACTTCAGCCACTAAAAAGCAGACTGGGGGCGCCTGGGTGGCTCAGTCGGTTAAGCATCTAACTCTTGTTTTTGGCTCAGGTTATGATCTCACGGTTCATGGGATTGAGCCCCGTGTCGGGCTCTGTGCTGACAGGGCAGAGCCTACTTGGAATTCTCTCTCTCTCTGCCTCTCTCTGCCCCTTCTCCGCTCGCATGTGTGCCCTAAGTAAATAAACATGAAAAAAAGAAAAGAAAAAGGCAAACTGATGCACCTATGCTAAATAAACATCCTCAGGGAAACTAGAGGGTATTGGTAACATGAAGTAGGAGTAAGTAAAGAAGTGAGATGTTGACTACGAACAGTATTCAGTGGTTCCGATGAGCCGGTGGTTAATGAGCTGGGAGATACTGTGTGGCAAGGACTGTGTGCAGGAGACCTCGGCAAGAATAATGTGTGCCAGGAAAGGGGTACAAACGTGGAGGCATGGGCAAGATCACAGGAATCTCCAAAGTGGTGGAAACTACAGGTGCAGAGAAGGAACTACTTGGGGCGAGGGCTACTTAATTTCATGTATTCGGAGGCGGGGGGGGGGGGGGGGG
>NW_024412447.1:4361442-4411659 GCF_014898765.1 Herpailurus yagouaroundi | reverse complement strand
CCCCCCCCCCCCCCCCCCCCCCCCCCCCCAAAGAAACCAAAATGACCTGAAAAGAACATCTGGTGCTCCAAACAGGAAAGATATGGAAATATCCATACTTCATTAAAGTGAAATGTAAGAATACTGAAGATAAAATTTTCTATGTTTCTATAAAGAGGCCGTCCCTCAAATGGTAATGATTTGTCATCCTCCATTATTATAAGGCATTGTGAGGAAGCAGGAACCAGATTTACTCTCCTGATTCAACTGAAAACTTGGACAAAAGAAAGTCATGCCATGGGGACAGTGGGCACAGGATGTGGTCCCCGTGGGTGCCCAGCGTGCTGCCTGGACAGACCTTCCAGGCCACAGTGGGGGAAGGGCTCCCCAACCTGACAAACTGGAAGGCCAAGGACCTAGAAGGCACAGGGCTTTGTGAGCGGAACACAGGAGGGCCCCCACACTCCAGGGTCCTTGCTCTACAAGTAGAGGCGTGGCTCTGGCCTGGGGCGTGGCCTGCTGTGATCAGGGAGTGGCCAACGGGTGGAAGTTTGCCTTGATTCTAGGGGTGTGGGCGTGTCCTGGGGGCGTGGTCACTGCGAATCGTTGGGTGTGTGTAACAATGAGTGGGGCGTGGCCAAAGGTGGGGGTCGTTCTGGGCGTGGTCGGCAGGGGGCGTGGCTCCGTCTGGAGAAGGGGTAGGTAGATCCAGGGGCAGCTCTCAGAGGCCACTGACCTGGCTGCGGGCGGACACGAGGGTGGTGGGAAGTCCGGCAGGTCTTCCTCAATCAGGTCAGGCGTGATTGAGGCTTAGGCTTGAGGGCCAGGACTCGGGGTGGGGGGGGGGGGTCGGGGAGAGGGAGGTGGGCAGAGTGGGAGGCGGTGCCTGGACAAAGGGCAGGGGCTCGGACCACCCAGCCCTCACTGCCTCGCCAGTCCTACCTGCCAAGCCATGTGGCTCCCGCTGGTCCTGCTGCTGCTGCTGCTCCCTGTGGTCCCCGTCCCCAGTGCCACTGCCGCTCCCATCCCGGATGCCAATGCCAAAAGCCAGGACAGCCTGGAGAGCATGCTCCAAGGTTGCAGCCGCCTCTTGTTGGAGTTTGTGGGGAGAGTGGAGGAGGAAAGGGAAGAGGGTGGGGGCAGACATCAAGAGAAGTCGGAGAGACACAGAGAAAGGGAAAGACAGATAAAATGTGGGTGCCTGAAGGACAGACAGGGAGTTAAACGACAGATGATGGGCAGGAATAGGGAGGAAGTGGGACAGCATAGAGACAGGGGCCGAGATAAAAACAGGGGACAGAAAGGGGGTGGGCTTGGGCTGGTTCCTCCCTAAGGGTCCAAGGGTGGACAGGGAAGGGAGGGAGGAACAAGGGACCCAGCCTGGAGGGCCCTTGCTGTGGGACAGGGACAGCTGCCCTTCTACCCCGTGTTCTAAGTGCCTCCCCAGGAACTGCCACCGCACAGAGGAGCAGGGTCCCTGGCCGGGGAGCAACACCCTTTCCAGCCAGCACCAGAAAGCCCCTTCCTGGAGCCCAACCTGTTCTCCTTCACCAGGTGCTCAAGCTGGAGGAGACAGAGGGCCGAGGGTGTTCCCAAATCGAGTTCCTCACTCTGACTGTCCTCCTGGGTTATGAGGTGGCCGCCGTGGTGCTGCAGCCCCAAAACCCAGGCAGCTGGCCTGCGGCTCTGTGAGAAGCCTCCACGGCTCCGGGCCATCCGCAGCCAGCTTCTTAAAGGAGGCCTGCCTGGAAAGGAGACCTGGGACCTCCCTCACTTCAAACAGCCCACCCCCAAGACCCACTTTTTGTCCTTTCCCAGGCTCATCAGCAGCTGTTGGGGCCGGGGGTGGGCACCAGAGCACTTCAGGGGACAGACATACCCTTACCAGACCCATTCCCAGCTCCATTTAGAAATAAAGTTCTGTCTTACAGCCAGCTGTGCTGTTTTCCGTTCAGGGCTGGTCCCCAATGCCTGGCCAGATAAAAATTATTTCTTGTACCTAATTTATGAGCTCCTGCAGCAGCAACGTGTTGCATGATGAGTACCACAGAGCGTGCCCACATTTAGTTCTCAAAAACATTTTGTTGTCAAGAATAGACGTACATGATTGAGTCCACTGGGTGCTGTCCGGAGGGACCCCCTCCCTGAGGCTCCAGCCCCAAGCTCCCATTTCAATATTGCCCAAAGTGGCAGTCACATTGGACAGTTTAAAAAACACCAGAGTCCTATTTCATAAAGTTGAAATTGAAGATAACACACACAGATAAGGGTCAGTGAAAAGAAATGAGTCATTCCTAGTGGGGAACTCCTACTTCTGTTCAGAGGTGAAGAAGCACTATTTGTTGATTTAAGTTTTGAGTTTAAATTTTTTTATAATGTCTATTCATTTTTGAGAGGCAGAGATGAAGTGCAAGCAGGGGAGGGGCAGAGACAGAGAGAGACAGAGAGAGAGAGAGAGAGAGGCAGAATCTGAAGCAGGCTCCAGGCTCTGAGCGGTCAGCACAGAGCCCGATGTGGGGCTTGAACCCACGAACCATGAGATCATGACATGAGCTGAAGTCAGATGATTAACTGAGTGGGCCACCCAGGTGCCCCTAAGTTTTGAGTTTAAAGTGATGACACATTCCTCTTTGGTTCTGTGTTATGTGCCTGTGGGTGTGTCTGGGCCCTATAGCAGCATGAGCATGGCCAGCTATGCTTCAGCCTATGGAGAGTCCCAGCCATTGTCTGGATAGGTCCTTGCTTGATCCAAGCCAGAGGAGCTGGCCCACAATGATATCTGCTTTTAGCATATCGCAGAGCCAGGTGGATGTGGGGGCATCGAGAAAAGGGGCAGGGGTCTGAGCTGGAGGCCAGAGCGGTCAGGACTGTGCTGACAGAGCGAGCTTGGCATAAGGTTGGATGGGTGGGCCAGGTGGTAATTATAAACTGGGCTCTCAAGCAGTGCTGGGTCCTGCTGGTAGAGGAGCAAGTGAGCATCCAAGTGAGCATACCTGATGGAGATACCAGCCAGCAAGAGATGGCACTCTAATGGTGCAGAGGGAGCCTGCAGGATGGTTGCCGTGGCCTTGTTTTCAGGCCACAGCATAACTCAGGTTTCTCTTCAGGCTGTCTCTGGGACCCCAGATGGAACCATCCAATCAAATGGCAGCCACTTCTGCCCACAAATGCCTATCCAGTATCAGCAGGACCTGGTACTGGGTCCCCCTATATCCTTGGGGCATATGCCTCAAATATCCAAACAGACGGGGGTGGGGGGTCCACCTGCTGATTGAATCGCTGTGCTAGGGTTTTGCTCATGCTGTTCCATTGCCTGGAAGTCCATCTTTGTTCTCCCCACCTCAGCCATTAGGATGGAAAAGAGTGAGACATCATTACAGAGCCCATAGATATTATGAACACTCTGTGCCAGTGAGTTTGAAAATCTGGATAAAATGGACAACCTTTTAGAAAACACAACTTACTGAAACTGACACAAGAAATAGAATCTATGGTTTAAAATCTTCCCATCAAAAAAATCTATAGGCTCAGCTCACCTCATTAGCAAATCCTTCTAAACACTTTAGAAAAATATTAATGACAATCTTACATAAACTCCTCCAGAGAATAGAAAATGTGTTAGGAAACCAGAATAGCCTGGTTGCAAAACCTGAAAAGTAAAAAAAAACTTTAATGTTTATTTATTTGTGAGAGAGAGAGCATGATCAGGGGAGGGGCAGAGAGAGAAGGGCACAGAGGATCTGAAACAGGCTCTGTGCAGACAGCAGCAAGCCTGATGCAGGGCTCTAAGTCATCAACCGGGAGATCATGACTTGAGCCAAAGTCAGATGCTTAACCAACTGAGCCACCCAGGTGCTCCTGAAAAGTAAATTTTGAGAAAGGAACGATTTCAGTTCAATATCTCTCAAAAACACAGGTAAAAAGATCCTAAGGTATTAGCAGAATGAATCACCCTCCTAAGACAGAAGTGTGGGAATGGTGACTTAATTAGGTAGAAAAGCTCTGCCATAAGTTGCTGGCCAAGAGTTGTCCGTGTCTGTGTCTGTGTTTGTGCCTGTGTGTGCACACACGTGCTCTCAAGAGAGAGGAGAAGCAGGTTTGGGGTTTGGTCAGAAGTGGAGAAATGGCTTTCTGTGAGGGGAGGAGGTACCCAGGCCCTCCCATGGTATCAGGGTCTCTGGGCTGGCTGCTGCCCATGGCCTGGGTTCATCACTCCTTAGAGTCCTGGGCTCTGAGCACTTCCATTCTTTTTGTTTGTTTGTTTGTTTGTTTAATTTACATCCATGTTAGCATATAATGCAACAATTATTTCAGGAGTAGATTCCTTAATGCCCCTTACCCATTTAGCCCATACCCCCTCCCACCTCTCCAGCAACCCTCTGTTTGTTCTCCTATTCAAGAGTCCATTATGTTTTGTCTCCCTCCCTGTTTTCATGTTATTTTTGCCTCCCTTCCCTATGTTCATCTGTTTGTATGTTAAAGTCCTCCTATGAGTGAAGTCATATGATGTCTTTCTCTAATTTCACTTAAAATAATACCCTCTAGTTCCATCCACGTAGTTGCAGATGGCAAAATTTCATTCTTTTTGGAGTAATACTAATGGAGTAATACTCCATTGTGTGTGTGTGTGTGTGTGTGTGTGTGTGTGTGTGGTATGTATATATACCATATATATACCACATCTTCTTTATTCATTCATCCATCGATGGACATTTAGGCTCTTTCCATGCTTTGGCTATTGTCCATAGTGCTTCTGTAAACATTGGGGTGCATGTGCCCCTTCAAAACAGCATACCTGTATCCCTTGGATAAATACCTGGTAGTGTAATTGCTGGGTTGTAGGGTAGTTCTATTTTTAATTTTTTGAGGAACCTCCATACTGTTTTCCAGAGTGGCTGTACCAGTTTGCATTCTGACCAACAGTGCAATAGAGATCCTCTTTCTCTGCATCCTCACTAACATCTGTTGTTGCCTGAGTTGTTAATGCGAGCCATTCTGACAGGTGTGAGGTGGTATCTCATTGTGGTTTTGACTTGTATTTCCCTGATGATGAATGATGTTGAGCATTTTTTCACGTGTCGGTTGGCCATCTGGATGTGTTCTTTGGAGAAGTGTCTATTCTTGTCTTTTGCCCATTTCTTCACTAGATTGTTTTTTGGGTGTTGAGTTTGATAAGTTCTTTATAGATTTTGGATACTAACCCTTTATCGGATGTGTCGCTTGCAAATATCTTCTCCCATTCCGTCGGTTGCCTTTTAGTTTTGCTGATTGTTTCCTTTGCTGTGCAGAAGCTTTTTATTTTGATGAGGTCCTAATAGTTTATTTTTGCTTTTGTTTCCCTTGCCTCCGGAGACGTGTTGAGTAAGAAGTTGCTGCAGCCAAGGTCAAAGAGGTTTTTGCCTGCTTTCTCCTCGAGGATTCTGATGGCTTCCTGTCTTACATTTAGGTCTTTCATCCATTTTGAGTTTATTTTTGTGTCTGGTGTAAGAAAGTGGTCCAGGTTCATTTTTCTGCATGTCGCTGTCCAGTTTTCCCAGCACCATTTGCTGAAGAGACTGTCTTTATTCCATTGGATATTCTTTCCTGCTTTGTCAAATATTAGTTGGCCATACGTTTGTGGGTCCATTTCTGGGTTCTCTATTCTGTTCCATTGATCTGAGTGTCTTTTTTGTGTGTGTGCCAGTACCATACTGTCTTAATGGTTACAGCTTTGTAATACAGCTTGAAGTCTGGGATTTTGATGCCTCCTGTTTTGGTTTTCTTTTTCAAGATTGCTTTGGCTATTCAGGGTCTTTCTGGTTCCATACAAATTTCAGGATTGTTTGTTCTAGCTCTGTGAAGAATGCTGGTGTTATTTTGATAGGTATTGTATTGAATATTTAGATTGCTTTGGGTAGTATTGACATTTTAACAATATTTCTTCCTCATATCCAGGCGCATGGAATATTTTTCCTTTTTTGTGTGTCTTCTTCAATTTCTTTCATTAGCTCTCTATAGTTTTCAGTGTTGAATGCTTCCATTCTGACCTGGGATAGGAGTGGGCTCCAGGCTCAGGTTCCCCGTGACTCAAAAATGGAAGCTTGGGGGCCAGAATGCAGGGGTGCTGGGAACAGCTAGCACATTCTGTGCGGTAGCAGGCTACTTGCTGCAACAACCAGTTCTGTTGGCAACTCCCATTCACATCCAGACCCATGTCTGCAAATTCGATGGGTAGTGAAGGGTGAGGGGTCCCTGAAGCCACACAGGGAGAGCTCTCAAAGGGCTCTTCCTCTTCAGGATCTGCCCCCAGGATCCTTGGGTCTGGGAAAAGCAGGAGCTGAGATGGGAGTCTTGGGGAAAGGAGGGGACCCCCTTCTCACTGACACCATGGGCCAGCCCCAAGACAGAGATGGAGACAGAGTTTCAGACACAGGACTATGTCAGGGAGACCCCTGTGATACCCCCAGGTCAGTCTGCCCTGTAGACAATTTCAGAGCCTCTAGGGGGAATGTAGACTGAGCTAGGGACTGAGGGGGAGTGGCTGGTGCCTCCCACTGTACCCAAATAGGGCTCTGGGAAGCATGGGGAGGAATTGGGAGCCCAAGGAGGCCCCTCCAGCTGGAGAATATTCACAGCTCAGGAGTAAAGCAGACTGACCTTGTTCCCCCTCCCCGCCAGAGCATGGAGCCACTCTAGAGAATCAGGGTAAGGTCCAGCGTGGGGGCGGTGTGTGGAATCCCAGAACCAGAGATAACCCGACAGGCACAGATACCCAGCTTCCGTCCTCACCCAGGAGAGTCTGCTGAGATGTGACTGTGCCCCCTCAAAATCTGGAGCCCCATTTCCCCAGCTGTAAATGAAAACAGAAGGGGCACCTCCCACGAGAGGGGGCGTTCCCATCCTCTTAGGCTGCCCCTTGTCCTCTGGGGTGTGGAGTTTGGGCCTGTGAAAAAGGAGGCATGGTCTAACCAACTTTTGTCATCGACAGTTTGGCCTCTGTTGATCACGGGACCAAACTACTGGCTTAAGGTGTTTACATCTCGCCTATGGTCTGGCTCTCGAAGGTGCACAAGAATCATGCTGCCAACTCTCTATCCACGTGCCCCGACACCTGCATCTCCCTTCTTGCAGTCAGAAAGCTCTCCTGCCATCTCCCCACCACGCTGGGAAGGAAGGCTTGGCCCCCGTTCTCGCTCCCTCTCTGCCTGTTCCTGCGCACGTTGAGGCTTTGTGTGGCCGGCCCTGCATGGTGCAACGTGCCTCTGTTCTGCCTCTGTTCACCCTCTTCCTCTCAGCAAATGGCCTTCTGCCCTCAGGCGGTGGAGGCTGGTGGCCCCTCTCCAACCTGCTGGGGTCTCTGGCCCAAGAAGTTCCGGCAGAAAAACAGGTTTTTCTGGAATTCCAATTTATAAGGACAAGTACCACGTCTCCCTTCCAGAAAAGCTACACTCCCACCAACTGTGTGTGAGAAAAAGCCTGTTTCCTCTCATCTTTGTCAGCCCTGGATTCAGAAACTTTTCAGCCAATATTTTTGCAAAAGCAAAATTCTGCATGTGCATTTCCCCCCCCCCCCCCTTATTACCGAATCAGGAGTAAATCTGAGGAGACGAGCACTTCCATTATGGAAGAATAAGGACATCTGAACATCTTCTGTTCCATCATAGCATTTACAAAAAAAAAAAAAAAATGGTCACAAGAAACTTTCCCAGAACTTTGGAAAGTGACCAAAGGCTTGCAGCAATTTGGGGAGAGTTCATTCCAGAGAAATGGCTGAATCCTCGAAAACCAACAGCCTCAGAAACACAGCAGTGAGAAACAGCAGCAGCCTAGCTATCAGCCATTGGAGGGACCGAGTGGGCTTGAAGCTCCCCAGAAGCCCCATCCCCAGGGAACTGTCAAAAATCCGCAGATGGCAGCTCCCCAGAAATGCCCCATCTACAGGAATGGTCTTTCTTTTTGCTGATTAAGAGCTCACTGTGGGAGTAAAGCCCAATCCCCAGGACATTTGTCAAAGACAGTTAGTGGCACTTCAATCACATCATGGCTGTCTGGGGAGATGATATCAGCTGAGGCAAGAGGCTGGTCGAGAACTTAAAAGGAACATTTTTTTTTTTTAATTTTTTTTTCAACATTTTTTATTTATTTTTGGGACAGAGAGAGACAGAGCATGAACGGGGGAGGGGCAGAGAGAGAGGGAGACACAGAATCGGAAACAGGCTCCAGGCTCTGAGCCATCAGCCCAGAACCCGACGCGGGGCTCGAACTCCCTGACCGCGAGATCGTGACTTGGCTGAAGTCGGACGCTCAACCGACTGCGCCACCCAGGCGCCCCTTAAAAGGAACATTTTGAGAATGAGAAGCTGTGACTCACTGCCCCTTAACTTGGAGGCTGTGCACACGCCCAGGAAATACGGTGGACAGTGTTTCCCTCTCCCGTGTGCTTGGTCTGGAGACTGAGCAAACAGGAAGTAAGGGCTAGGGCAGAGTTCTTGATTGCCAGGGCAGTGAGGGGGCCCCAACACATGAGGGGCCGCTTGGCAAAGACTTACTGTTTTAAGGGACTGCCCAGCCATTAGCAGAAAACTGGGATAACTGAGCAGAGGCTTCTCACAACAAAGAATACAGACTTAACAGAATTAGGAAAAGAAAATCACCAAATAAACAGAACAACTGAGCTAAACCTCTGAGGAGGGGGAAGGGGATCTTATTGCCACATTATGTTATTTAAAATATCCAGTTTTAGGGGCGCCTGTGTGGCTCAGGCAGTTAAGTGTCTGTCTGCGGCTCCCATCATGATCTCACAGTTTGTGGGTTCGAGCCCTGTGTTGGGCTCTGTGCTGACAGCTCAGAGCCTGAAGCCTGTTTTGGATTCTGTGTCTTTCTCTCTCTCTCTGCACCACCATCTCAAAAATAAATAAACATTTACAAAATTAAGAAATATTTCCAGTTTTACATAAAAAGAGAGAGAGATGCAAAGAAACAGAAAAGTGTGGCCTATCCATCCCACACTGACACCGCAGAGCCTGACGTGGGGCTCAGTCCCCACAAGCCGTGAGATCATGATCTGAGCTGAAATCAAGAGTTGGACACTTAACTGACTCAGCCACCCAGTTTCCCTGAGGTTTATCAATCTTAACTGCTCTTAGCAAAAAATAAAATCTTGGTTTTATTCATTTTCTCTATTGTTTTAGTTTTCCCATTTTGGTGATTTCTGCTCTGATCTTTATTTTTTCCTTTCTTGTGCTTACTTTGTTTTTAATCTATCATTCCTTTTCTAATTTCTTAAGGTGGAAGCTGAGTGTGATTGGGGGTCTTTTTCTAATGAAGAACTTAGCACTCTAATGTTCTGTTTAAACCAACAGTTGGCAAACTTCGGCCCATTTGACAAATCCAGCCCACCACACGGTTTTGTACTGCCCCGACATAAGAATGGCTTTACGTTTTTAAATGGTTGAGAAAAACCAAAAGAAAAATATTTTGTGGCACGTGAAAATTATGCCAAGTTCAAATTTCAGCGTCCATAAATCATTACTGGAACGTGACCACGACCACTCACCCCCATGTGGCTGCATTGGCAGAGTCAGGCAGGTTCAATGAAAATCAGCTGCAACAGAAACCATGTACATCCACATATCTATAAAAGAAGAAAAGTGAACTTCAAATACTGTACTTTTAAGATCCAGTGGAGTAAAGATTGTTTTGCTACTGATTTAGATGGCCAAGCATTGTGTTTGCCATAGCAAACCATAGCTCTGCTAGAGAGTACAATAAACATTGACTTCACCAGGCTAGACACAGCTCATAGAAGGGCAACAGCCAGAAACATGAGAAAGCTTAAAAGAGATGATCTCATCGCATCAGAATGTCTTCACAAAAATAAAAATAAAAATGAGGCTGCAACTAAACGAAGTTTCTAGTCAAGCAAGGAGAGCCACCCACCTAATGGCAGGTTGATTAAATCATGACGGAGACAGCTGGGAAAAAAAACGTGTACAGAGAAGACAAACATAGTCTGAGACGTTTAGCCTTTTGGTGAGAAGGGTCAAGGACATGGAGAGCAACATCAACAGTCAATTTCAAAACAAGGCAAGTGACTTTGAGTGGTTTTCCTCACCTCTCAGAGAGTTGACAGCTCTTAGGAATACCGTTCAGGTTGTGCATTCATTTGAGAAGCCAATGCCGAGTTTGAAGCGATTGAAGAATTAGTCCCCACAGATATGAAGGAACAACTACGGGTGAGAATATTTTCAAAGACCAAGTTCAGGAGAGCAAATGAAGCTCACGGTTGATGCTCCTGATTCATAACACATGATAGGTTGAAATGGCTTTCAAAAAGCACCTGCTGGTAAATAAGGCAGTTAATAACCATAGACTCTACCGTAGATTTTCAAAAGCTTTGTACACTTGTCAAACGAAGTCTGTTTCTGCTCTACAGATATTTTTGCCAATGTCGATAGCCATGCATTGTAGAAGATTCACTGCTTGATGAATTCTTTCAGCTTTTGTACAGCCAGAAATTTTTAAGAGCCTACTTGAAAGATATTTTCACTGGGTACAGACTTTTTTCTTTTTTTCCTTTTAGTCCTTTAAAGATGGGGACTTCAGGCTTACTGATAAGTCGGTGGTCACTCCTACATTTATTCTTCTGTAGAGAATGTTTTTCCTTAATTTATATTTTTCTATATTTTCTGTCACCGATTTTAAGCTCTCTCGTTGTTTGCTTCATGTTCCTCGGGCTCAGAATATGTGGAGGTTCTTGGATGTGTGGATTTGGTTTTCATTAAATTTGGGAGTTTCCTTAAATATTTTTCTTCCCCCTCCTCTCCTTCAGATTCCAAGTACACGCTTGTTACCTGG
The DNA here is from genome assembly GCF_014898765.1 of Herpailurus yagouaroundi. Lineage (NCBI taxonomy): Eukaryota > Metazoa > Chordata > Mammalia > Carnivora > Felidae > Herpailurus > Herpailurus yagouaroundi. The sequence continues at coordinate 4,400,844 of NW_024412447.1, read as the reverse complement.
CTTCACTCTGTCACACATCTTGCTGATTCATTTTTATTTAGTAGTTTCCCCCCACCTCCTCCCTGTATTTAACTTTGGACAGTTCCCACTGCAATGTCTTCAAGTGCACTGATCTCTCCTGCATTGTCTCACACTGTTAACCCCACCCAGTGCAGGTTTCATTGGGACATGTCTGTTTTCTCCTTCAGAAGTTTGGCTGTTGGCCTTTTTTATATACTCTGCGTCTCTCCGTGGCATGACTGATCTTTCTTCTAGCTTCTGGAACATGCGGAATCCAGTTGTAATAACCCTCCCAGTGTCCTTGTCTGCTAAATCTGTCATCTGTATCAGTCATTACGGGTCATATTTTCCTGCTTCTGTGTATTCCAGGTTGTTGGGTTTTTTTTAATCACAGATCAGACGTTACAGAAACATAGTTTGTCACTTATTCTCCATAGCTAATCTCAGGGTTTCCTGGTGAATCTTTGAACAACTGAAATCGTTTTTCCCAATACCACTCATCAGCCTGTGTAAGGACAGATTGTTCTGACCTCCTTGCCAGTTCGTAGCTAATCAGCGTGCCCCCCAAAAATGTTCAAACAGGGTTCACTGTTCCCAGACTCTCTGCGGTGTTCGCTTTTTCCTTTTCCTCTTTTTAAAAGTAAATCCTCATTCTCCCCCCTCCTTTTTTTTTTTTTTTTACTTGTTTAGGACTCAGTGCATGGTTTGATCTTCACTGTATACAAGTAACAGCACGCTGGTGGTTAATTCTACGTCTGCGCGTTTTTCGTTGACACCAGACACAAAAGAATATGTGCTTTCGGGTTGAAAAAGAAGCAAAACTAATATAAGGTGCTAAAAAAGATATTATTTTCCCTCAGGGAGGAAAGAGGACAGCAGTGGGGTTGGGGGCAGGGAGGGTTTCTGGGATTCTGGCAACATTCTACTTTGTCACTCTGTGAAAATTCAATTGTACCGTTATTCTGTGCGGTTTTCTGCACGTCTATCATATGTCTATTGTAATGCTTGTTTTTTAAGTTCACTCATTTGTTTTGAGAGACGGAGAGCATGAGCAGGGGAGAGGCAGAGACAGAGGGAGAGAGAGAGAGAATCGCAAGCAGGCTCCAAACTGGCATCAGGGAGCCCAACGCGTGGCTTGATCCCACGAATCGAGAGACCATTACCTGAGCCAACCAAGAGTCAGATGCTCAACCAACTGAGCCACCCAGGTGGCTTTGTTTATTTTTTTAATGATGACTAACATCTGGTAAAAATAACATTGGATTCCTACCCGACATCTTACAGGGTAAATTGTATATCGATTAAGTGCTTAATTGTTAAAAAAAAAAAGGAAACCACCAATATTTGAGAAATAATTTCTAAGTGTTGCAAGCACGATGTGCAACCTAGAAGCTAAAAAAGAAAATATTGATAAACCTGACTACACTGAAATAAAACAATTCTCTACGGCAGAACCCATCACAAACAATATCAGAAGACACAGCAAACCAGGAAAATGATTTACATTTCCTCCTACAGTCAAAGTTGATTTCTTTTTTTTTTTTTAATTTTTTTTAACGTTTATTTATTTTTGAGACAGAGAGAGACACAGCATGAACGGGGGAGGGGCACAGAGAGAGGGAGACACAGAATCGGAAGCAGGCTGCAGGCTCCGAGCCGTCAGCCCAGAGCCGGACGCGGGGCTCGAACTCACGGAACGCGAGATCGTGACATGAGCTGAAGTCGGACGCTTAACCGACTGAGCCACCCAGGCGCCCCTCAAAGTTGATTTCTTATTGACTGTTAGCCAATAAGAACCTAAGAGCCACGAGCAAATAGGAAAAACATGGGAAATATGAATATGAGTGCCAAAAATAGTGCAAATAGGAAAAAAATGGGAAAGAATATGAATGAAGAGTGCCAACAATTCAAACGTCATTTACAAATGGGAAAAGAGGGTCAGCTTCACTCATGGAGAACAAATTAAAATGATAGGGAGACCACGCATTTCTGCATGATCAGTGACGAACGATCTGACAGCAGCCTGTCGGGCAGATGTGGAGGGGCGGGTGCTTGTGTGTATTCCAGGCGGAGGCGCTTAGCGCCGTCCTAATGATGGAGAGACCATGTCAGTAACCAGCGCGACAGCCAAGACGGTTTAAGATGGGCAAACCCACCGATCTAATTACTTGCACACAAGCCACATACCACGTGGACCAGGATGTTTATCTCAGTTTTGGTTGTACCGGCCAACAACGAGCAACCACCCGAGTACCCGTCAGCAGGGTCTTGTTAAATGAATGACGGCATCTACGCAGTGGGGCGGTGGGGAGCGAGGGCACCGTTCATCGTTCGGAAGTGGCGCAGGATGGTCAGAGATCGCACAGCAGAGTAGCCGGAAACGCTGGCCACGTCCGCGTGCTGCCTCCCCGCCCCGGAGATGTGGCCGCGGGCACGTCCCTCCACCTCTCTAGGCCTTAGTGGTGACGGTGGCACCCGCACCGTAGGGTTTTGTGAGGACTGAACGGATCAGTATTTCTGTGTCACCGTAGAACAGTGTCTGGTAGACAGTAAGCACGACATAAGTGTTTGTTAAATACACTAAAAATACACTGATAGCGAATGATTTCAAGATCTGCCCACCGGGAGAGGGCATATGCGCAACAGTTTGGGACACTGCTGACATTTTGTCACTTCAAAGCCGCAAATAGCACACACACGTGCACGCTGGCCCATGTCCCTAGACTCTCTCTGTAAGGGGAAACAGGGACTGGGTAACAGCTGTTGCCTCTGGATGAGTTTAGAGGCAGGGTTCTTGGGACAGGCTCTTTTTTACACCCTTTGAAATCTGAAACAAGTATTTCAGATTGAAAAAAATAATAATAAAAGGGGCACCTGGTGGCTCAGTTGGTGAAGCGTCCAACTTCAGCTCAGGTCACGATGTCACGGTCTATGAGTTCGAGCCCCGCGTCAGGCTCTGTGCTGACAGCTCAGAGCCTGGAGCCCGCTTCGGATTCTGTGTGTCCCTCTCTCTCTGCCCCTCCTCTGCTTGTGCTTGGTCTCTCAAGGGTGAATAAACATTAAAAAAATATATTGAAAAAAAATTAGGGGCACCTAGATGGCTCAGTTGGTTCAGTGTCCAACTTTTGACTTCGACTCAGGTCATCATCGTACAGTTTGTGACATCACGCCTCCCATTGGGCTCTGTGCTGACCGCACAGAACCTGCTTGGGATTCTCTCTCTCGCCCTCTCTCTCTGCCCCTACCCTGCTCCCTCTGTTTCTCTCAAAATATATATACATTTAAAAAATGAATAAAAAATAAAATTAATGCTTAAAATAGTTAAGAAGACTATGTAGTAAATGGAAAACGTGTGTACGTCAATGTTAAATGGGAATCGTGGGACACAAAACCGTACGTTTTGCAATGCTGTAAGTTTCCCTGTAAACGGGCAGTGAGAACATAAGATGCCTGTGTCGTTGGGTTTTGTTGCTCAGCACCTTGGGGTACTTTCTGGTGGTGGTGGTGGTGGTGGTGAAGATGCCCACCCGCATCCACTACACCAGCCACCCCATTCCGAGATCTGCAGCCTGCTGGCCACCCCTTATTGCAAACTTTGGGGAAATGCCGAGAGAGCTGGCGCTTTCTTCCCCTCTACTTTCCACCATGCTACTTTGGGCGACTCCCTCCCTCCCCCGTCCCAGTTTACCTCCATCCCTGTAGAGAGGCAGCCTCTGTCCCCTTGGCCCAGAAGTCTCAGACTCTCCCGGGATGCCCCAGTTCAGATTTCCCAAGTCTTCCCCCCACTCATCCCTCAGCCCCCAGCCTTCTGAGACCACCGTGGTCCTCAGGCACCACACTGCACGGAGAAGAGCACTAATGAGGCCCCGGGGCTTTGGAGGAAGCCAGACCCCTAAGTGGGCCCTGGGAAACCTATTAAGTAAGTCTTGTCTTTTCTTACTGAGAGAGTCCCTGGGAACAGAGGTGGAGATCACGGGAGAAGTGGGGGACTGATGGGGTGCAGGTCTGCTCCCCATTCTCTGCAGAATCCTTCCACAGTCCACCGCTACTTTATAATTTGTATCCACAGAGGAACTGCTATTAGAGCTGGGCTGTGAAGAGCGAGTAGCTTTCCAGGCGGGGAAGGACTTTCTGATATGGAACAGGTGCGCAAGGTCAGGGACAAGTGGGAGACGGCAGCAGGCCGCCGCGAGGCTCGTGGGGAAGGCGTGCGCGGGAGATAGAGGGATGGGGGCGCCCATAAGGCTTGCAGGCTCTATGTCGTGATGGTCAGAACTGGCACTTCTCCCACCCAGGACGCTGGTCGCCTGCTCAGCCCAAACTGCGGCGTCACCGCTGGGAACCACGTCTGCCAGGTTAGCGGGGTGAGCAAGGCGCCCGGCCAGCCGAGGAGCTGAGGATTTAATTCAGGCTGCGATTCGGGGTCGGGGGGCCCCAAGTCTGGCTGTCTCCTTTAAAGGAATTTTCGAATTCTCCAGTGATGCCGTGGGAGGTGGGGTGTGGGTGCCAGGGACTGAGGGCAAAGCCCCAGATGAAGCCCGTGTTTGCGGGAGAGAGGAAACCCTTCAAGGAGGGGGTCTCGGGTCCAGAAGGCCCAGGGGGACACAGGAGATTTTTCCTCCTCTCTCTGCCTGTCTCTCTCTCCGTCTCTGTTTTTCTGTCTCTCTCTGTCTCTTCCAACTCTTCCTCCATTTCTCTTCTCTCTGTCTCTCCCTGTCTTGCTCTTTATCTCCCCCCCCCGTCTCTCTGTTTCTCTCTTTCTCTTTCCTCTCCTTCCATCTCTCCCTTTCTGTCTCTCCCCCTCTCCCTCTCCATTTCTGTCTCTCTGTCAGCCCAGAGTCTCGCGAACCACTTGGAGCGGAGGCACCTCCCTGCTGCTGCCTGTCCCTGGTCGCGGGCCTCATTCTGCCTGTGCACCTCTGCCTCTGCTTCCTTCTCTCTCTTCCGGTCCCCTTTCCATTTTCCCCTCATCTGGGTGGGGAAGGACCGACAGACGAGGCAGACACAGAGAAGAGCGGGCTCCCCCCCTACCTAAGGGCGGAGACTGTGAAATCAGACAGACCTGGGGGCCTCTGGCTAAGGGAGATGCTGTGGGTCTCCCCCAGATCTCAGCCTCCCCATCTGTAAATCAGTTGTAATGGTGGCGTGACTCCTCACAGCGGTCTCGAGAATGTTCAGGAATACTGTGCACGCAGGGCGTTTACGGCTCGCCTGCACACCGTGAGGGCTGGACACACGGCAGCGATTGTGATCCCGCCCCCTCCCTCCCGTCGGCATTTGGAGGGAATATGAGGGCGTTGCCAACGAAGGGTCGTTGGAGGTGATGTCAGTGTCCCTGGACGACTTTCCGACTTTCTGGGAGGCTTTGGGGGAAGAGCTGCGGGGCATGGGGTGGGGGGGAACCCTTGGGGAAGAGAAACAGAGGGGCGGGACACCTGAAGGCTCCGGGGTCTCGGAATCCGGGCAGATAGGCCAGGTGACGCCAGTCTGCTGCCTCGGTCCCCACACCTCCCTCTCTGCTCTCTCCAGACAACGCTTCCCTCCAGAGATCTTCAGCCAGGGCAGGGCGTGCCCGGCACACAGGCAGCAGGAAGCACACGACAGGATAGGGTGGCGATTCCTTCCATAACAGCTCCCGCACGCCGGGCCCGCTGCGCTGGGCGCTTTGTGCTGGGCGTGATGTCACTTAGTCGTCACGACAGTTCTGTGGGGCTGAGGAGGCTGCTGGGGCTTCACAGGGTAAAGACTCCAAGCCGTCTCAGCTGGTCAGCGTAACAGTGGAGACGGAGCAGGTGCACATGAGCCCAGAGGCCCCGCTTGTGCCGCTGAGCCATCCGGGCTCCGGGATAGGCTCGTGCCCGGGAGGGGGGGGAATATTGCAAAATGACATCCCGGGGCGTCAGGGCCTGTGTTGCATCAAGGGCGACAGACGAGGAATCTGAGCCCCAAGGAGAAGGTGGAGCTTGGGCAGCATCACAGACGGGACCAGAAAGCAAAGCTCCTTACTCAGCCCCAGGCGTCCCTGTGATCTGAGGCCACCCCAGGGCTGGGTGATGAGGCAGAAGGCACCCACTGTGCCCTGCACACGCGTGTGCAAATAGATAGACACACACACACACACACACTGGCTTGGCTAGAAAGAGCTGTTTTGAGATGTGCACTGGTCTGAGGCTCTTCAAAGACCCCTAAATTAATCCCGACAGGCCCAGTGTAATGCTCCCTTACTGACCTAGTATTCTAGATCAACGCGATGCCCCTCCGAATTCTTTCTGGGCTCTTGAAACATCAAGATATCTTTATTGATTGTTTTTGAAGTTTATTTGTTTTGAGAAACAGAGTGAGTGTGGAAGGGACAGAGAGAGAGGGAGAGAGAAGCCCAAGCAGGCTCCATACGTACCGTCATCGAGGAGCTTGATGCTGGGCCCATACTCACGAGATCATGTCCTGAGCTGCAACCAAGAGTCGGACGCTCTACCGACTGAGCCGCCCAGGTGCCCCCACATCAAAATATCTTTAGATATTCTGTCACACAGGAGACGGTCAGGGACAGGGCCGCGGTTCACAGTGCGGTGGCGGGCACGGTGCTCCGGAGAAACGCCCTCGATGCGCTAGCAGCGCCCCCACCCCCAGCAGAGGACGCGCTGGTTAAACGGGAAGGGCGGCTCGCGTGCCGGTGGGATGTGCACAGGAGCGACCGCATCGGCCTGAGCCGGCGGTTCGACGGGGTTGGCGGACATCCACCTGCGGGTGTACCCGTGAGGCCTGGAGGCGGTGACTCCCCCAGGCAGCTGAGGCCCCCTCCGGGGAGGTCAGCTGGATGGTGGCCCGGGACGGGGGTGGGGGGGTGGGGGGGGTGGAGAGGTGTGCAGAAGGCACGGGGCGGGTGGGGGGCCTGGAAGAGCACGGGCCGCGGAAGCCAGAGGGAGAGCGGACGGTGGCTGCAGACACCTGCATTCCTGGAGGACTCACGGGGGCGACAGGTGCCGGCTTGGGGAGAACGCCCCGCGTCCCTGGTGGAGGGGGTGTGGGGGCTGAACCCTGGAGAGGCGAGGGCCCTGTGTTTCTGGGAGGGGGTGTGTCACCGCGACCCTCCTCTCTGGCCTGCACCCCTGTCCTCCCTCAGGTTCCGACATGAGCCCCTGGCCTGGGTCAAACCGGACGGCTCCGCGGGAGTTCGTGATCCTGGGTTTCTCCGGGTGGCCCCGGGGGCTGCGGCTGCTGCTCTTTGCCTTCCTGCTGCCACTCTACCTGGCCACGCTGGTGGGAAACCTGCTCATCCTGGGCCTGGCCGTCGGGGACCCCGCCCTGCACACTCCCATGTACTTCTTTCTGGGGGCGCTGTCGGCCGTGGAGGTGGCCTACACGCTGGTGCTGACTCCGCGCATGCTCGCGGGCTTCCTGCTGCCCCCGGGGGGCCAGGCGGTGGCCCGCTCCACCTGTGCTGCCCAGATGGGTCTCTTCGTGGCGCTGGGAGGCTCCGAGTGCCTGCTGCTGGCCGCCATGGCGCTGGACCGCTACCTGGCCATCTGCCGCCCTCTCTGGTACCCCCGGCTCATGACCGCGGGGCGCTGCCGGTGCCTTCTCGCCTCCTGCTGCGTTGGGGGCTCTCTCCTGGCCTTGGGCCTCACCGTGGCCATCTTCCAGCTGCCCTTCTGCCGGGGGGGCCTCGTCAACCACGTCTTCTGTGACCTCCCGGCCGTGTTGGTGCTGGCCTGTGGGGACCGGGACCTGCAGGAGAGGGTCCTGCTGGCCGCCTGCCTGCTGCTGCTGGTGCTGCCTCTGGTCCTGATCCTGCTGTCCTACACCAGGGTGCTGGCGGTCATCCTGGGAGTTGGGGGGGTGGCAGGCCGCCGCAAGGCCTTCAACACGGTGGCGTCGCATCTCACCGTGGCCGTGCTCCACTATGGCTGTGCCACGGCCATGTACGCCAGACCCCTGAGCAGCCGCTCCCTCGAGGAGGACAAGCTGATGTCGCTCGTCTACATCAACCTCACGCCGTTGCTCTACCCTGCCATCTACGCGCTGCGCAACCGGGACGTGCAGGGTGCCCTGTGGCGGGTGGTCGGCGGCAGGACGTCAGGGAACGTCGTCCGGGCCGAGGTCAGCTAATGCTGCGTGCCAGACGGCGTCTGACCTGAGATCTCCCCCACTGAGGGGAACCTCACCATCCCAGAGCCGTCTGTGGCTCCCCAAGACCTGCTGGACACAAACCCGAGCCCAGCGTCACAAGGACTCCAAAATCGGACTTGAGCCTAGTTCTTTGGCTGCTGTGGACATTTCAAGCTGAACGGTTCTCGCTGGTGGCCGTGCACTGGAGAATATTCAGCAGCCACCCCTTGTCTCTACCCGGTAGATGCCACTTGCACACCACCCCCCCCCCAGTTGAGATAATAAACAATGTCATTGGACATTGCCGGAGGGCGGGGGGAGGACGCAATCAGCCTTGGTTGAGAACAGCTGCTCTAAATTCTGACCACACGGTACCTTTTGAAGAGAAACGAGTGCTAAGGTACAAGTTTATGGTTCCTTAACTTATAACACACAACTGAAAATCATGCAAATGTTCACGAACATGGAATAGACGCAAACGACTGGTGGCAGAGTCATGGGATGGGGACGCCTGGGGGGCTCAGTCGGTCTGACTTTGGCTCAGGACATGATCTCGAGGTTCGTAGGTTCAAGCCCCACACGGGGCTCTGCCCTGACAGCCCAGAGCCTGGAACCTGCTTTGGATTCTGTGTCTCCCTCACTTTCTGTCCCTCCGCTCATGCTCTGTCTCTCTCAAAAATAAACATTTGGGAAGAAAAAAAAAAAAAAAAGCAGCAAGACAGCGCAAACCGAATGCCTCCCTGTACGTAAAAGGCCAATGACAGACTAATCTGTGTTGGTTGATATGATAGTGGTTCCCTGGGAGAAGGATCTGGGTTGGCACAGGCACAGGGGGATGGTCTGGGCACTGGAGATGTTCTAGATCTCGATCTGCGTGGTAATTACATCGGTAGGTAGGTGTTCAAAACATCAGATCTGTGCACCTCCTTGTATTTAAAATGAGCTACAGCTGTTCTCCTGTTTGCGCAGCGAGCCACGCCTTCGGCGTTGCCTTTGCTCACGCTGCCTTATGCCCCCGGTGCACACTTCCTCTCGTTCCGCATTCCACGTGTGAAAATGCCTCGTGTTGTTCAGTGATCAACCCAAATACCGCTGTAGCGAGAATGTTTTTGTCCTCCCCCTCCCCCTTTAAATGCATCATGTGGAAACCTAATCACCGGGAGCCGGGCTTAGGGGTGGGGCCTCTAGAGGTAATTAGGTGATGAGGGTGGAGCCCTTGTTAACAGGATTAGTGCCTTTATAAAGGAGGCTCCAGAACGTTCCCTCTCACCTTCCACCGGGTGAGGCCACGGCGAGGAAGCAGCTGTTTGCAAACAGGAGGTGGGTGCTCAACAGACACGAAATCTGCCAGCACCTCGATCCTGGAGTTTCCGGCCTCCGGTCTGGTGAGCAATGTCCGTTGTTCAGAAGCCCCCTAGTCTGTGCAGCACGCTAAGACAGCCCCCCTCTCCGTCCCCCCCTCAATCACAACTGCTGTCACTCTAGGGGCGCCTGGGCAGGTCAGTCAGTTGAGTGTCCAACTCTTGACTTCGCCTCAGGTCGTGATCTCCCGGTTTGTGAGTTCGAGCCCCAAGTCAAGGCTCTTCACGGACAGCAAGGAGCCTGCTCGGGATCTCTCTCTCTCTGCCTCTCCCCTGCTCATACCCTCTCTAATTAAAAAAAAAAAAAATTAAAAATAAACTGGCAGTCTAAAATATAATTTAAACATCTCCTTCACTTACCACTCAATTATACTGTGAACTCTTTAAAGCCAGGTCTCAGACCCTATGAACTTGGCAGTTCTTAGTAAATACCGGATGGAGGAATAAACCATAGACAAGCTCTGGGCTGTGTGGGCGTCTCGCTTAAGGGCTATAGGCCCAGGGGCATAGCTCTGGAGTCCAAGGGCAGAAAGCGGTAGGACCGCGTCTTCTGGGGTCTGGTCTGGGGTCTGTCAGAGCTGGCTGTAAACCTCAGCTGGCAATTCTTGGGCCCAGTTTACCAACGCAAGTAGCCTCGGGAGCAGCAGGCTTGTAACTGAGCACACTAGCTGCGTTCAGAAAACTTGACCGTCCTGATTGGGCAGGGAAAAGGCCCTGGATCCTCAGAGATGCTTGCAGATGGCTTTTCTTTTTTTAAGTTTATTTTGATGTAAGTTAATTATTTATTTTGAGAGGGAGAAAGAGCGAGAATCCCAAGCAGGTTCCACCCCACCAGCACAGAGCTCGACGCAAGGCTCCACCCCACGAACCGTGAGGTCATCACCTGAGCTGAAATTAACAGTCGGACGTTTAAGCAACGGAGCCACCCAGGCGCCCCGCAGGCGGGGTCTGCCGACACCCGGTGCTCAGCCACCTGTGGTCCTGCGCCGGGCTGGTTCTGCTCCAGTACCCCTCTGGAGCTGGGGTTAGGCCCCGGGGGTCCGCCAGCCATCCTGTTACTCAGGCTGTGCGGATCGAGTGGGAACCACAACCATCTGATTAGATGCCGGGCCTCCCTCGGGCAAAATCGCTCGTGGTTGATCGGGAGCCTGAGGTGGTTACCTTTCCCTCAAGGCACCTGTGTCTGCTGCCGGTCCCCGGGTCCCCGTGAAAGGTCATGTGCCCCACGTGTGGGGTGGGCAGCAGCTCAGAGCCCGTGTGAACAGCTTCTCAGCCGGCCGCCCCTCCTAATCCCTCCTGCTGCACAAAGTCTTTGAGAATATTGTGAATCTTGAGATGCGTGAAACTGAGTTTGGGTTTCTTTTTTTCATTTATTTATTGAGGTGTAATCGGCAGCTAACGTTAGTTGCAGGTGCACAACACGACGATTTGATAGATGCGTATGTTGTGAAATGATCACCCCTTTTAGTTAGCATCAGCAACTCCCGGTTGCATTTTCTTCCTTGTGATGAGAACTTTGAAGATTTACTCTCTTGGCAGCTTCCAAACGCGCCACAGTTGGCAGTTTCAGATGCTCTATTATCTGCCACTGATCTGACCTTAAAGATTGTTGCTGGAAAGATCTGCAGTGGCTGTCCCCCAGGGCCAGGTCCATCTCGGGGGTGTCCTGCCCGGCCTCTCCAAAACAGTGACGGTGGCAGGTCACGGGCGGACCCCTAGCCCTCGAGGGCCGGACCCAGAGCTCTGGCAGGTTACTGCTCTGCAGGCTGACCGGCCCGCGGCCACTTCTGTGGGCTTTCACTTGAGCGATGAACTTGCTAACTTCCTCCGGCCTTATAGGTGGCGCTCGGACCATTTGCATCAGACCACTAGATCCTGTGCCACCGTGTGCCAGGGGTGGGACCCGTAATATCCCACAGGGTCGTGTGACAGCAGAAAGGTGTGCAGCCACAGAGGGACCGCAGGCCCCGGCCACACCGACCTTTGCCGGGATCCGTGCCTTCCCCGAGTGAGGGTGCCGTTTGTCACCAGACGGGACTAGGAGTCCACCTCCCCGTGCCACCCGCAAGCACAGCCGTCAGGGACGGGGTGTCTCTCTGTCCCCCTATCACAGCCTGCACTTGGGCGGGGTGGCCACCCGTGTCCTGGCCGATAACCAATGCAACAGGACCTGAGAGCCACGGCCAGGTGGGGAAGCGGGGACAGGCATCCTCCTCGGGGCGTGAACAGGTGCACCGCAAACCAGCTCCCAGGGCGATGCCCCGAGGCCCTGGAGGACTCGGGTCGCTTCTTCCCCAGCTTGCACTTTGGGACGGGCAGTGGCCAAGGTCAAAGCTGCGCCCACCAACTAATTGCCCACCGGGGAGAGCCGGTTAGCCTGCCCTTCGCAGCTCCAAGGCTCCCCGGCAGCCGGCTACCAGCACGACTCTACCGCCCTGATCCTGCGGCTGACGGTCAGGACTCTGCTGAACTAACGTTTGCTAAGAGGACCACAGGTGCCGGTGGTCAGCGGGTGCGACAACAGGCCAGGAGAGAGACTGAAATGGCGGAGTTTATTATCTGCAGGACCCGCGGGAAGTACACAGCAGGCCTCGAGGGGCCACACGGGGTGTCCAGGTAGAAGGCAGACAGAGATTGAACCCGGGGCACGTGACTTTATAATAGAGATGGTGGGCTGGGACCACACTGGTTAATTCAAAGCAGCAGCGAGGGGGTTAGGTAACCTCCACAGGGTCTCAGCCGAGGAGAGCGTGAGGCAGACAGGCAAGCAGGGGAGACGGCGGCTCGCAGGGACGCGGGAGAAGCCACGATGGGCCCTCGCGGTCGCTTGTGGCTCCACGGCTGCAATCTAGGCGGGTGTCAGTGTCCTGTCCCTGCAGATCCCTCGGCCACGCCAACCGGGTGTGGAGCAGGGACACCCCGGAACAGCTTAGCCAGCTCTAAGACGTGAATTTCCTACCTGTCCACTGTGCTGCCCGAATCGGTGATCTCCGGTCTTGTCAAACCTGAGCCGCTTTTTCTCTTGGAATGTCCTTTTCTTCCACTATTTTGTCTTTTAGGAACTCCTGTTTGCTCTGATTTTCATCCAGATGTCTCCCCCTTTCGTGTACATTTCCCGCCTCTCTGTAGACTGAATCCTAAGAATCTGCTTCGCTCTACTTTCTGCTCGCCTTCTCGGCAGCCGAGTTAGCACCGGCTGGGTTGTTGGCTCATTATTTTGGTGTAGCTTCACATTTCAGTGCCTGTATCTGTCAACTCTAGACACTCAGGGTGGTCCCCTTTCGAAAGAAGCCAGTGCTCGCTCTTTGTGCCTCGCTTTCATGTGGTGTTTTCGTTTTTAATGGTTTGTGAAGACAGCTGTTTTTTCATATGATATCTAATTTGTCAAATTGGTTTCCATACAACAGAGCTCATGGAGTTTTGTAGGTTCCTATGACCCTTAAAATCCGGGACGTTCGTATTTAGTTCAAATTGCCTGTTGCCTTTCACTGTGGGTTGGTTCCTTGTGTTCTGTAGTTTGGGATTATGAACTCATCTTGGGTTTGTATGTCAGAATCCTGGCAAACATGGGTTGAGGGCGCCTTCCTCCACAACATGTTTTGTTTGCTTCCATAATTTGTCTCAAAGGCCAGGACAAATTTTCTATAGTAACGGTTCAGTTTTTGAACTAGGACAGCAATAGGGCAAATTGCAAATTCTGTCTCATGTGGGATGCTGGTCAGGGCAAATCCTCCCCCATCGGAGCCCACAGACATACGGACAAGCTCCGTGTGCCAATGAGATTCTTCGCCAGTCCACCCCTTCCCTGTATGTCCAGGCTTCTGAAATTTCTGAATTTGTGAGTTACTTCATTACCAGCTCTCTGCCTCATGTGCCCGAGGCCTACCTTCGCACCCTCCTTCAGTCTTCAACAACCCAGGCTTCTGGGTCAACCAAGTTAAACCCACGGTTGGCTCTCGAACTTAATTTTTGGCCCTCAGCTCGGCGTCTCTCGCTGGCGCCTGGAAACTTCCCCGGTTGCCAGCTGAATTATGTATGTAAAAGCATGTAATCTATCATTGGTCATCATTTCTGGCCATTCACAGTGGAAGGGCTTTCACTTTACACGGTCTGTCATGTTGCCAGAAAAGGGAGTCCTAACTTGACACATTTAACATGAAACCTACTTAGGAACTGGTTGAGAGCTAGGAGGAGAGGTCACGAAAGCACCAGTTTCCAGATCTGGGGTGGCGGGGGTTGGGGGCTCTGTAACAGTTGCCAGCAAACAAAGGGACAAATGGTAAGTGGTACGGTGCACGGACTCCTGGTTTAACATACCCTACAGCGACCAAAGGGTAGGATTTAGTGCGGGGGCTCCATAGAGGTCATTCTCTACAGTCTGGTGGCTGTGCCTCCAGGCTCACAATTCTGTTGGATTACCACTGCGGTTGACAAATAAGTAAAATTCCTTCTATGCAGCATCGTTGGGAACACAACCCCTAAATGCCCCCGTCCCAGGGGCTGTTCCCATGTTGCTCACAGCTGTTGTCTTAAATGATTACATTTATTTACAGAATCGAAAGCTCAACGACCAGAGTGAATTCACAGCGATCCCCTCTGTCAGGAGGCAGCTCTTGTAAAAACAGGTGGCTCTAGAGTGTCCTCACCCTCCCCTCGCTACGGTCGAGGGAGGGGCTTCCCCTCGGTCGTGCTCTCTTCCCGCGGGGGCACCGGATTTCCCACTGAAGGGTGGTGCGCGCGGGGGACACGCGGAGGTTTGTCCTCGCGTTCCCAGACGCGCGGGGACGCGGGAGGGAGGCCCACGGCGGCTGTGCCCGTCAGCCGTGCAGTTTCTCCCGGGTGTGGATCCCGTGGTGGCGGATGAGGTTGGCCTTCTGGGAGAAGGTCTTGCCGCACTCAGAGCACTCGTACGGCTTCTTGCCCATGTGGGTCCTCCTGTGGATGATGAGGCAGGAGTTCTGCGAGAAGGCCTTCCCGCACTCACCACACTCGTAGGGCCTCTCGCCCGTGTGGGTCCGCCGGTGCAGGATGAGGTGCGACTTCTGGAAGAAGGCCTTGCCGCACTCGCCGCAGCCGAACGGCTTCTCGCCGGTGTGGATGCGGTGGTGGATGAGGAGGCACGACTTGCGGGAGAAGGCCTTGCCGCACTGGCCGCAGCCGTACGGCTTCTCGCCCGTGTGCGAGCGGTGGTGCTCGACGAGGCGGGACTTGTGCGAGAAGGTCTTGTCGCACTCGGAGCACTTGTAGGGCTTCCCCCCGGCCAGAAGGGCAGCGGGCAGCGATGGGCCGGACCCCGGGGGCGGCGCGGGGCCGCCGGGCGGCTCTTGGCAGCCCAGGCGGCTGGAGAGGCCGGCCTCGGGGGCCGCGGGGCCCGCGTGCAGCCGCGGATCGGCGCGCACGGCCACCTCGCACGGGAAGGGCTCCCCGCGGCGGGCCCGGCCTCCCGGCCACCCGCACCGCTCACACTGCCACTGCCGCGGCTGCGCGCCCGGAGCCGGGCCGTCGGGCCTGGAGTAGAGGAACACGTTCCCCTGCTGGTCGCACTCGAAGCGCCTCCTGGCCAGGTAGGCGGTGGGACTACCGTCTCCGTGACGCGGCAGACTCGCGCCACACGAGTCACAGGCGCACCCCTGCCGTTGTGAGGGATCAAGGTCTGCCTTCTGGCGGACCGAGGCCCGGGGCCCTCTCTCCGTCGGTTCCCGGCCGTCCAGGAAGGCGCCGCTCCGCAGAAGTGTGGCTCGGTGCTCCCGTGGTCTGCCTGCGTGACAGTCGACTTGCAAAATTGCTTCTAGGGGCAAAAAAATACCATGACCTGAATGGGTTTGTGTTTCCAGAATCGTGCCACAGAATGAAATGATATCAGGGAGCAGCTGGGTGGCCCAGTGGGTAAAGCATCTGGTTCTTGGTTTCCACTCAGGTTGTGATCTCAGGGGTTGGTGAATGCAAGCTCCGCATCGGGCTCTGCACTCTTCTGCTTGGGATTCACGTGTTCTCTCTCTCTCTCTCTCTCTCTCTGCCTATACCCCCCCCCAATAAAATTTTAAAAATAATCTTATTAGTGTTTATTTTTAAGAGCCCGAGTACAAGCGGGCAGGGGTGGGGAGAGAGGAAGACATAGAATTTGAAGAAGGCTCCGGGCTCTGAGCAGCCAGCACATAGACTGACATGGGGCTTGAACCTGTGAACCGTGCGATCATGACCTGAGCCGAAGTTGGACACTGAACCGACTAAGCCACCCAGGTGTCCCTAATGTTATTTACTTTGAATTTTATTCTGAGAGAGAGAGAGAGAGAACTGTGGGAGAGGCAAAAAGAGAGGAAAACAGATCAAAACCAGGCTCGAGGCTGACAGGAGAGTGCCTGCTGCGGGGCTTGAACCCACAAGCTACAAGATCAGGAACTGAGCCGAAGTTGGATGCTTAACAGACTAAGCCCCCCAGGCCCCCCCCCCAGCAAAAAAATAAAATTATATCCGAAACAGGAGGAAGAATAAATTTCAGACCTAAGTGCCCAGATTCAATCACCACAGTTATAAATCTATAAACATACCCTCATCCATTGGCTTTTGAAAGGAAAAAATGAGATACGTCCCAGATGTCTGATGGACTTGGCCACAGACCAGCCTCCCCACAGCACCATTCCTCGGGCATGTTGGTATCCACATCACTGTGGCCCCTCCTCTGAGATTCTTAAATGTTGGGTTCTGAATCCTGTGCTTAGATCCTCATTTGGTTTTGTCTTCATTTAGGTTTTTTTCTTTTTTCTTTTTAAGTAGGCTTCACACCCAGAGGGGAGCCCAACGTGGGGCTTGAACTCATGGCCCTGAGATTAAGACCTGAGCTAATACCAAGAGTTCCATTCTTTGAGCCACCCAAGTGCCCCTTCCCTACATTTTATTATTTTTTTTATGTTTATTTTTGAGAGAGAGAGATAGTGCAAGTGGGGGGAGGGGCAGAGAGAGAGGGAGACACAGAATCTGAAGCAGGTTCCAGGCTCCAACCTGTCAGTACAGAGTCCGATGCGGGGCTTGAACTCCTGAGCCATGAGATCATGACCTGAGTCAAAGTTGGACAGTTAACCCACTGAGCCACCCAGGTGCCCCGGTTCCCTTACATTTTAAATCATCAACTATCCGTGGTTTCACCTCCATGAAACCCACACCCAGTGCAACCACAGAGCTTCTTGGTTTAGAAATGTGGAAATTCCTTGAGCCCCAGTGCTGAATTCCTAAGGGACAGAATCAATGCCTACTAATCTTCCCCATGAGGATTTTCTGGGCTGAGACCCAGGCAGGTGGTATTTCTAAAGCCCCCAGCTGATTTCTGGTGTGCCCTGAACAAAAGCTTGATAAAAAGCCCCTGTCCTGAAAGAAAGAGGGAGTCCGTATCCACCGTGGGATTCTACTAGGATGCATGTGGGGGGAGTGCCATTCATATCCCATTAAGCAAAATGGGGCCATATTTCATAGGAAAGAAGAGGAATCTAAAGTCATATAAAAGGGAGCAAGAAAGTTTCTGAGGCATTTCACAGTAAAAGAAAAGACAAAAATGAGTGGCACAAAATAAGTTATTTTAAAATAGGGGGAGGGGCGCCTGGGCAGCTCCGTCAGTTAAGCATCCACCTTCAACTCCGGTCACGATCTCGTAGTTCGTGAGTTTGAGCCCCGCGTCGGGCTCTGTGCTGACAGCTCGGAGCCTGGAGCCTGCTTCAGATTCTATGAATCCCTCTCTCTCTCTGCCCCTCCCCCATTCGTGCTGTCTCTGTATCTCTCAAAAATAAAAAAAATTTTAATAGCGGGAATCTACAAATCCCTGAAAACATGAGAAAGCCTGTTTCATAACCATGGGGTAAGTGTTAAGACTGAAGATTCTAGAGAAAAACTGAGCAAGCAAGGTCTCAGATGGGGACGGCAGGGTGGAACGAAAGAATGAAAGCAGAATATGCCTCTCTCTAAAGGCCAGGGAAAGAGGAGGAATCCTGTCGGGCGGTGGGATGTGCGGAGGTAGCAGGAGTCATGTGGGCATCTCAAGGCCTTGGACCAAATATCCACAGCTACTTGCAAAGATCCAAGGCTTTTGAGAACAATTGCCTGAAACAAACACAGGAGAGTTTGCTCTGCAGCCCAGTGTGTGTCCGTTGCCCCCCTCTCACCTGGAAAGCTCCATCTGACGAGTTCTTCCTCCTCCATCCACGGTTCTTGGCCTCGCTCCAACCTGGAGATCACAGCCGGTTTCGTGACCTGACACCCTGTTTGTGAGAACAAGTCACAGGACTTATGCTGAGCCGCCTGGGCCATCCAAGGAAGCAGGGGACATGACGCCCTCTTACATGTCGGCCAGAGAATGGATTATTTCACACAGGAGGTGAATTCACGAATAACGCAAGTGGGATGACAGGAAGCCTTGCAGACAACGGACACCCAAGGCCAAACATTTCAGAGGTTTTACATAACTGAGAAGAGACATTCATCGGGAAATGCAGGAAGCCTTCCTCACCTACTGAGACCAGGTGGCTGTAATTCTCGAGCATCACATCCCGGTACAGCGTCCTCTGAGCGGGGTCCAGATGCTGCCATTCCTTACGGGTGAACCCCACAGCCACGTCTCGGAATGACAATGAGCCCTGGAATGACACGTGCCCGATGAACCTGAAATACTTGGCAGAGTTCTGCGGCCAAGGCTCAGAGGCGAGGGCTCTTAGCGCCTTTGGACTGCCCCACAGTAAGTGATTTAGGGAGCTTGGCATGCCCCTAACTCTGTGCTACATTTCCAGGGACAGAAAAGAAAAGATCCTAAGAAAAGATCTCACTCCTGGATCTGCATTCATTCATTCGTCCATTCATTCGGCGTGCAAGCATCTACAGACTATTTGGTATGTTGACGGTATTCCGCCTGGGGCTGCGGGGAGGGGGGGGTGGGAGGGGCAGGAAGCAGAACACAGTATTACTCCTGTTCTACAGGCACCTGGAGCCCTGCTGGAGCGAGATGGACAGAAGACTTCTGTGTGGTGCGATCACACCTCAGGCTGCAATGGAAGTATATTACAGAAGGAGCAGACACAAAGACAGCAGTCGTGTTCAAGGTCCTGACGTCAAGTGAAGCCTCACTGGAGGCTGCCCTGGAGAATGATCTTGAAAGATAAACCGTGTGTCCAAGAGGCACGGCATTAGCGAGGGCAAGGAGTCACAGAAAAATCTGGTAGACACTGCAAATACTTGGGAGCGACAATACAGAATATACTGCATGGATGTGTGTGTGTGTGTGTGTGAGAGAGAGAGAGAGAGACAGCACATGTGCACAAATGCACAAATCACAGGGCAATGTGGATGCCTATGATGGAGTTTTAGGGAGGGGAGGGACAAAAGATGAGCTATGTAGAAAAAGGTGGGAAATCACCAGGAGGGAACGAATAAATAAAATTAGGGCACAATTATAAGCAAAGACATGGTCAAAATTAAGGGAGCACCAAGAGGAAAGGACAGAAAGGATTCCACAAATACAGAACAGGGCTTGGCTCTCCTTCCCCTTGTCCTTCATCTTCTCTCTGGATGAACTAAGGACCAAAAAACAACAAATTAATTTACACTGAATACTGTAATACTGTGTAAATCATTTTTAACAGAAGTATGGAAGTTAAAAGGCAAAAGTACAACTATAATCACAGATTTATTAATGGAAAAGCAATATAAAAGGAAATAAAATCTGACATAAATATCAAAGTATGAGTGTGTGAGAAAGTATAGAGTTTCCACATACGACTGAAGTTATCAGGTTAGGAGAGACTTCTAGAACTGTAAAAATATTCAATGTAAGCCTCATGGTAGCGACAAAAAAAATCTATAACGCACAAAAATAAAAAGGAAAGAATCAAAACCTATCACTATAAGAAATCCTCAAACCACAATAAAGATAAAAGAGTAAGAGAGGGGCGCCTGGGTGGCGCAGTCGGTTAAGCGTCCGACTTCAGCCAGGTCACGATCTCGCGGTCCGTGAGTTCGAGCCCCGCGTCGGGCTCTGGGCTGATGGCTCAGAGCCTGGAGCCTGTTTCCGATTCTGTGTCTCCCTCTCTCTCTGCCCCTCCCCCGTTCATGCTCTGTCTCTCTCTGTCCCAAAAATAAATAAATGTTGGAAAAAAAAAAAGAGTAAGGGAAAGGAACAAAAAAAAACTACCAAAGAGAAAACCATTAACCAAGTGGCAATATAAGTCTTTACCTAGCAATAATTACTTTAGACGTAAATGAACTCAACTTCCCTAACAAAAAGGGAACCAACCAACCAACTTCTGTCTACAAGACATTCACTTTAGATTTCAGGACATACAGTAGGTGAAAGCAACAAGGTAAAGATATCCCATGCCGTACAATGGTAATCAGAAGAGAGCTGGTCTGGCAATACTTAAAACAGACAAAACAGCCTTAAAATCACATACTGTCATGAGAGACAAAGTCCTTCTATAACTTCAGAATGGTCCCTTCAACAAGATATAACAGTTTTAAATACATATGCACCCAACATCAAAAGGACCTAAATATATAAAGCACACATTGACCAATCAGAAGGGAGAAACAGCAATGAAATAACAGTAAGAGACTTATATACCCACTCTCAATAGTCATCCAGACAGAAAATCAGTAAAAACAAAACCTTCAGAAGTGAACAACACTACAGATCAAATAGGCCTCGAAGATATTTACAGAACATTCTACCCACTAGCAACAGAATACTCATTCTTGTCAAGAGCACACACAACATTCTCCAGGGTGGATCATAGGCTAGCTAACAAAACAAGTCTTAACATTAAGACTGAAATCATTCTAAGTATCTTTTCCAATCACAATGAAATGAAACTAGAAATCAACAGAAAAGGGGAAAATTTTTAAATACTGGAAATTACCACATTCTTAAACACTGCTGGGTCACAGAAATCAAAAGGGAAACTATAAAATATCTTAAGACAGATGAAAACACAACAGATTGAAACCTACAGGATACCACAACAGCAGCACTAAGAAGGACGTTTATAGAAACAAACATCTACATTCAAAAAGGAAGGATCTCAAACAACCTAACTTTGCACCTCTAGAAAAAGAAAAGCTAAACCCCAAGTTGGCAGAGGGAAATAATAAAAATTAGAACAGAAATAAATGAAACAGAATAGAAAAACAATAGAAAAAATGAAACTAAGAGCTGGTTTTTTGAAATAAAATTGAAAAACCCTTAGCTAGACTAAGAAAAAAAAAAGACTAAATAAAATCAGAAATGAAAGAGGAGACATTATAGCAGATGTCACAGAAATCAAAAGGATAATAGCTATTATAGACAGTTCAATGCCAACTCATTGGACAACCTAGAAGAAATGAACACAATTCTAAAAACAAAAACAAAAACAAAAAAAAACCTGGGGCACCTGGGTGGCTCAGTCGGTTGGGCGTCCGGCTTTGGCTCAGGTCATGATCTCACAGCTTGTGAGTTCAAGCCCTGTGTTGGGCCCTGTGCCGACAGCCTAGAGCCTGGAGCCTACTTGGGATTGTGTCTGCCTCTCTCTCTCAAGAATAAATAAAACATTTTTAAAAAATTAAAAAATATGGGGCACGTGGGTGGCTCAGTTGGTTAAGTGACCGACTTCAGCTCAGGTCATGATCTCGCAGTTTTTGAGTGTGAGCCCCGTGTGGAGCTCTGTGCTGACAGCTCAGAGCTTGGAGCCTACTTCAGATTCTGTGTCTCCTTCTCTCTCTACCCCGCCCCTGCCCACGCTCTGTGTCTGTCTCTCAATAACAAATAAATGTTAAAGAAAAAAAATTTTTTTAAATACAATAAAATATAAAAAAAACAACCTACCGATACTGAATTGATAGAAAGCCTGAGCACAGCACTAACAAAGAGAATGAAGAAGTCACCAAAAAGCTCCAAATAAAGAAAAGCCCAGGACCTTTATGGGCAAATTCTACTGAAAATTTAAAGATTACTACCAATCCTTCTTAAATACCCCCCCCAAAAAAACAGAAAAAGAGGGAATACTTCCAAATTCATTCTACGAGACCAGCATCACCATGATACCAAAACTAAAGACACCACACAGAAAGGAAACTACAGGCCAGGATCCCTGGTAAACGCAGGTGCAAAAATCCTCAAGGTAGTCTTAGCACATCAAACCCAACAGCACATGAGAAGCATCAGACACCACGACCAAGTAAGACTTATCCCTGGGATGCGAGGATGGTTCAACATATGATAATCCATACGAGACACCACGTTAACGCAATAAAGGATAAAAATGACATAATCCGCTCAACAGCTGCACACACACAAAAAAAATTTGACAAACTTCAGTGCCCTTTAAAGATTAAAAGCTCACAACAAACCAAGAATGGAAGGAACTTACCTCAACACAATAAAGGCCATTTATGAAAAGCCCACAGCTAACATCATACTCAGTGGTGAAAGCTTTCCCTCTAAAGCTTTCCTTGATCTGGAACAAGGCAAGGAGGCCCATTCTTGCCTCTCCTATTCAACACAGTACTGGAAGTCCGGCCAGAGCAATCCGGCGAGAAAAAGAAATAAAACACATTGGAATCAGGAAGGAAGAAATAAACGTATCTCTGTTCGAAGACGACGTGATCTTACTGAATGCGGGTCTCAACGTGATATGTGCATTCTCGTGCTCCTCGCAGCATGATGCACAGGAGCCAAGAGATGGAAACAACCGAAGTGTCCAGCCGTGGGCGAACGGATCGTGTGGTGGACACACAGCACGGAACATTACTCAGCCAGGAGAGAGAAGGAAGTCCCTTCATTTGCGACAAGCAGGTGAACCTGACATATGCTGAGTGAAATATGCCAGCCATGGGAGGACAAATACCGTGTGAGCCCACTTTTATGAGGATTCTCAAGTGGTCAACTCCTAGAACCGGTGGTTACCAAGGACTGGGAGGGGCAGGGAAAGGGGGAGGCGCTAGTCAGAGGTTCAGTGTTCGTTACGGAAGCAGAGTAAGTTCTGAAGATACACTGCACAGCATAGTGTCACAATGAGCCACGTTGCGCTGCACCCTTAGAAATTTGCTAAGAGAGCATATCTTACGTTAAGTGCTCCCACCACAAAAGAAAAAAAAAATACAGATATTTTAAAAGGGGGCTGGAGGAAACTTTTGGAGGTGATGGATTAAGTCGGTGGTGGTAGTTTCACAGATGTGCACTTATCTAAACTCCTCTCGAGTTGTGAGCACACAGTTTTGCAGGTCAATCACACCTCAATAAAGTGGCTTAGATAAAATTTTCCAGTAGTCACATTTAAGAAAAAAAGGAGACAATTTAGATAAGATCTTTTAGCCAAATATATCTAGAGTATTATCATTTCAATATATAATTATTTTAAAATTGCTGATATACTTTTCATTCTTCTTTTTCATACCATATGTTCAAAACCTGGTGGGTATTTTCCACTTACAGTACATCTCAACTCAGACACTATGTTTTCAATTTCACTCTCATGAGATATAGTCCTGTAAAAACATAGTTGTGTTTAATATTTTGATATTTATTTTGAGGGGGGGTGGAAGGGCAGAGAGAGAGACAGAGAATCCCAAGCAGGCTCCACCGTCAGCACAAAGCCAGATGCGGGGCTTAAACTCACAACTCGTGAGATCATGACCTGAGACGAAATCAAGAGCCCGATGCTTAACCGACTAAGCTACCCAGGTGCCCCCATAAAGTTGCGTTTAATGGGAAAGTATTTTCCTCTGATTCCCTTTTCAAATTTAAGTGTGAATGAGAAACTCAGTTCTCCAGCCACACTAGCCACCAGGGTTCAGTATCCACTCGTGGCTGGTGGCTACCATATTGGACAGTGCAAGTCTGTACTGTAGAGGGTACAACTGAATTTCTCTGCCGGGGGTGTGTTTTGGCCAGAGAAAACTACAGTGTGGCTCCATCACTGAGGGCCCAGTTCTAGGTCTGTCTGCATTCACATCCCAACTCCATCACCTAATAGATGCAAGATCCCAGGCAGCTTGCTTAATACCTCCAGCCTGTGTGTGTTCATCTCTAAAATGGGAGAGGGGTTAATAATACCCATCTCACAGGTATTCATGAAATGGCGACATGTTAAGTGCTCAACAGGTGGAGCCTAGACCTTTTATTGTCACTATCTTTGTTGTGGATGACCCTAAGAAGTTCCCGGTGAAGATTGGTTTCCTACAAAAGAACAAATTTCCCTAGGAGGAACAGAGGAAACCCGGGCCC
This sequence comes from Herpailurus yagouaroundi, assembly GCF_014898765.1. Taxonomy (NCBI): domain Eukaryota; kingdom Metazoa; phylum Chordata; class Mammalia; order Carnivora; family Felidae; genus Herpailurus; species Herpailurus yagouaroundi. The sequence goes on along the minus strand of NW_024412447.1, from coordinate 4,377,138 downwards.
TGAATATGGGTCTCACAGCTTCGCGTCACGGCCCACGTCTCTCCTCTGAGGCCACGGAGCTGCCATCTTGTTTCGGACCTCTCATACTGGTCCTATTCCCAGATGTTTCTGGTACCAAACATCCAGAAGGTTCAAGCTTTTTAGGCACACTCTCATCAAGACAGGTCCCCAAGCCAGAAACCACGACCCTGTGAATATGTTTTTCTTCCTGGAGTGGAGAGCTGTAATGTTTGTCCACGAGGCCCATCTTCCTCTGGGGCTAGCTCTCTCCCTCCGGCACCCCAAGCTCCTGGGAGCGCCCCACCACCGACACAGCCTCTCAGCCCTAACCTCGAACTAAGCTGGCCCAAATCTGCATCTCTCCCAAAGACTGTGCAAACTGGCTCCACGATACAGAACCTGGTCCCTTTCTATGGCAGACCTCGCAAGAGAGGTGTGGGCCATGCCTATCTCTGGCCACATGATGCAGTCGGTGTGAGAGAAGGAAGTCACAGACAAGGGGCAAGAGAGACTCTGGGAGACGCATGCATTCTTAGGTGTGACTGTCCCTGAGTACCAGGCCAGGTGTGGCCTAGATTTGGGGTTGGCCCTAAACTAGCTCTAGCTGGGTTTCTGGCTCTTGTCACTTGAAGGATTCTGGCCAGCACACTTCACGTTCATGCTCACGGTAGAGAGAGGGGCCGTGTAGGTCCAATTTGAGAATGCAGACAGGCCGGCAGCAAATGACGTCACTGATGTCCAAAGAGAACGATGGCCCAGGGCAAGGGCAGATGCGTGAGGTCCGAGTGGCGAAAAGACGCTCAGACTCCAGGACAAAAGGCCAAGAGCTCGCTGGCCATCTTCCCTCTCCGCCCCCACCAAAGTCTGAAACGGGGCTGTATGCTCTCCATCTGTGTCAAAAAACTATTACAGAAGATAATTTGAAGAACACGCTACTCGTCTGTTCTTCTGGACAATGCAGGGTTTCATCTGGGTCAGTGTGACAGAACAAGGCAGTTTACGCAGAACGGAGTATTTTGATCCCTGAAACAACCAGCATCACAGATTCTGCACGGCCGTAAGACCACTGCTTACACCCAACGGAGAGTCCAGACTCGCTGTTGTGTCCACTTCACTGTCATCACTAGACAGGACCCTGCCTGTGACACCTCACACCCCAAGGCCGACCCTGGAACCTTCTTAATACTGGAAACAGCTTTAGTTCTCCTAGGACGTGGACGTGCTTGTCCCAAGCAGACAACACAAATCCTATGTTAGACGGAACCTTTTTAAAGTGCCGGAAACGTCTGGGGCGCCTGTGTGGCTCAGTCGGTTGTGTCCGACTCTTGATTTCGGCTCAGCTCATGATCTCATGGTTCGGAGGTTTGAGTCCCGTGGGGCTAAGTGCTGACAGTGCAGAGCCTGCTTGGCTTGTCTGTCTCTCCCTCTCTCTGCCCTCCCCGATGGCTTTCTCTCTCTCTTAAACAAACATTAAAAAAATTTTTAATAAAAGAAATAAATAAAAGTGCCAGAGGGGCGCCTGGGTGTCTGTCAGTTGAGCATCTGACTTCGGCTCAGGTCAGGATCTCACGGTTCGTGGGTTTGAGCCCTGCATTGGGCTCTGTGCTGACAGCCCGGAGCCTGCTTCGGATTCTGTGTCTCCCTCTCTCTCTGCCCCTTCCCCACTCACACTCTGTTTCTCTCTCAAAAATAAACATTAAAAAACTATGTATTTTTTTTTTAAGTGCCAGAAATGGCAGACACCGGGCACCTCAGAACTGTGGCGGCCTCAGCAGCGCATCCGCCCCGCCCTCCCCGTGGCCTCCATATTCCACTCGCCTTGCGTCCTCAGTGATCTTGGGGTTCTGCTTGCAGTATTTTATTGGCTGCATTCTTAGAAGCATCCCTAAGTCCCCGGGAAAGCATAGTGCGGTAGAAAGAAATGCCACACTCACCTGGGACATGGTCCTTCCCTGCTGGGCGGGGGAAAGCAGACACCTGTGTAAGCAGAGATGGGGAGGGGAGGGCAGGGGAGAGGATGTGAGAGGTCAAGCTTGCCCTGGGCCTCTGCATCAACTGCTGCCACCCCCCACCAGGCCTGGGGGAGGACAGGCTCCCCTCCCCCCCTCCCCCCACGGAGGACATCACATAATGCCCATGCCTTGCAGAGTGATGGGGACCCAACCTGGCGAGGGTTCAACCTGGATTCTCCTGGCCTACTTAATGCACTCATGTCTGTCTCCATAGTCAATGTGCAATTTACTAATCCCTCAACTCGTTACTCAGAAATTGAATAGAAATTTATTCTGAAGAAACAATCATGAGTTCAGGTGAAGAGTTAGTCGCCAAGGTGTTTATTATAGTTCGTTAAAACTCTGAAAAAAAAAAAAAAACCAGAAAATAACGAAATATCCATCTACACAGGACCCGTTAAATAAAACACTACTCCAAAGGGAAATAAACGTTATGTGGCTAATGAAAACAAAATCATGGAAAAAACGGTTTTATTGGATAGCATACGGATAATTAAAAAAGGTGGCCGAAGACTATTTGATCCCATGCACACGGACACACACACGCACACGCGCGCACACACACACACTCACATAGATCTCTGAGATGATGCAAGGCAAAAAGGTAGCAGCAGTTAGCCCTAGGTAGGTAGATAATGACCACTGAACAATTTTTTTTTTGTACTTAGATGAATTTCCTAATCTCTTCTAGGACAAACTGGTACTTTGTATACCAAAGTTATTTTTTAAATATCTGTAGCCTATGAAGCTTCGAACCCGAACCTCTGTCACCTCTCCTGCCCCTGGTAGACGCTGGGGTCAACTCACAGGAAAATCTAACAATGGGATCTGGAAGGGCAGAGTCCAATGAATGGAGTTCAGCTGAGACAAGCTGAGGGCTACTTGGCGGGGCCCTCAATCCCATCCCGGACCCGCTGGGTCCCCTGTGCTTCTGTTCCACCTGCAGCCTGTCCACGTTCACTGTCAGGAAGAACCGCCCTGGCTCGGCTGTGCTGGCCTCTGCCCGGGAAGCAGTCCCGGTCTGGCTCTGCCACTTACCAAACATGGGACAAGATCTGATGGCTTCTCCTGAGCCCTCCTCCTCCTTTCCTCATTTGGCCAGGGGACAGGAACACGAAGGTTCAGGAGCAAGTTTACTGTGGCTGGAATCATCAACGGGACCCCACACCTATCTCTCTCCTGAACAGACACGAGGTTGGTCTTAGGAATGTTCCTACTCAGGACAGACACACACTGGAGTTGGGTCCAAGAAGTCTGCAGAGACGCTCAAACTCTAGAATTACAGAAACTCCATAAAGAATTCCGAGGGAGTTTTGGTTTTGGTTTTTAAATTGGAGACTACCTAAGTGCTTAAAAATAACAGATTGGTTAATCAATTATGACACAATCAAAGCATGCCATGCTATGAATCAACTTAAACTGTTACAGAATATCTGTAAGAACTAGCTTCTGGCAACACCAGTAAGTGGGGAAAAAATAAATAAATAAAAAGGAAGCTATGAAATTCACAAACACATGACTCACAGATGGGTAACAGGCAGAGATGGGTGGTATTTTCCCCGGGTACCTGAAGTTTTAGCTCAATTCCCAGACACCCCAAATTCTCTGGAGGAGCTGGCAGACCCAACCTAACAGACACCTTCCTTCGGATAAGGAAGAGCGAAGGAGCAGGGAGGGGCACTACTGAAGACGTAGATACATGGTGTTTTACCCCCCTCCCAAGACAAGAGGGACGGTTGAGCCGGCAAAAGTGGGGGAGTAACCTGGCTCCCCAGGCTGGACGCATACCCAGCTACAGAAACACATGGGCACGTGGTGGTTCAACAGAGGGGGGCGCAAGCGTTCTGGGGGAAGCTTTGCAGATGCGGGAGCCCAACGGCAGGAGGGAGCTCTTGGAAGTGAGAAGCCGGCAGAGGCCACCGTGGTGGCCAGGTGGGGGGGTGGGGGGTGGGGGCAGGAATGGGAGACACCTGCACGGCCTGCCTGTGTTAGAACAAGGATGCAGCGTTCCCCGGGGCCACGTGGGGGGCAGGAAGCTAGGGGAGCCTGAACAACCTGGGGAGAAAGCAGGCTGCCTGCGGGACACAGAGAGCCAGCCCTGGGAAGCAAGAGCACTGAGCCAGGAGCGGGCACAGAGGTCTGCGAAGAGAGCCCCTGCTCGTGTCACAGGCTCTGCACCCCGACAAAGCTATCACGCGGCCTCCCGCGTGATAAAGGACAGATGGCTGGGCAGGGGGAGAGCTACCGGAAGCAACAAGGAAATGTTTGTGTCACTTCTCTTCCATTTCCCCTTCTCCACCCCTGCCCCTGGCGGAGAAAGAAGTGGTCCAATGAGGAGAAGGAAGGGTTAAGGAGGAGCAGAGACAGAAGAGATCACAGGCCCTCCATGGGGGGTGGGAGGAAGTGGAGAGCTGCAGATCCACAGGGAGAGAGAGAACCCGGATGTGGCAGTGAGATGTTCACTAGCCCACCAGCAAGCCAGGAGAGACTGTTCCTTATTACAGCCTCAAGTAACAGGACCCCTCTGGGTTACCAGAGATGTCATCCTGGCAGCGGAGTGTTCTGGGCTAAACTCTGTGCCCCAGAAAGATCTGCTGGGGATCCTAGCCGTCAATATCTCAGAATGTGACCTTTTTTTTTTTTTTTAAATTTTTTTTAATGTTTACTTATTTTTGAGGCAGAGAGAGACAGAGCATGAATGGGGGAGGGTCAGAGAGAGGGAGACACAGAATCGGAAGCAGGCTCCAGGCTCCGAGCTGTTAGCACAGAGCCTGACGCGGGGCTCGAACCCGTGTACCACGAGATCATGACCTGAGCCGAAGTCAGACACTTAACCGACTGAGCCACCCAGGCGCCCCAATGTGACCTTCTTTAGAAACAGAGCCTTTGTCAATGATCAGGTGACGGTGTGGTCATGAGGACGGGCCCCAGTCCAGGAGGAAGGACTAGCGTCCTTACAAAAGGGGGAAACTGGGGCCAGGGACTCACACAGGGAGAACGTCAGGGAGGATGATGGCAGAGCTCGGAGTGATGCAGCAGAAACCAAGAATGGGCACAGATTGCCAGCAAAGCCCCAGAAGGCGGGAAAGAGGCCGGGAATGGGCCCCCCAATCAGGGCCTCAGAAGGAATGGGCCACACCCGCGCCTTCACTTCTAAGGTCAAGGGAGTCAAGAGAGACCACGTGTGTGTTGTTTAGGCAGCTCAGTTTGTGGTACCTTGTAGGAACCCCAGGGAACAAGTGCAAGAAGGCAGACCCAATAGAGTGGGTCCAAAACAGTGGTCAAAGGGGACACTGGGACACTTTGCTCTGTTGCCTGTTTGTCTACATCAATTTCAGCACATGGAATGGGTTTTTGTAAAAAAAAAAAAAAAAGAAAAAATTCTGGACAAAACACACAAAATGTTAACACTGGTGACCTTTGCATGGTAGGATGTGTTCGTTTGTTTTTACAATAGTGGCATTTTCTAATTTATTTTAGACAATAAACATATGCTCACTGTTTAAGTATCTCATAAAAATATACATATATCATCTTACTGGGTTTTCTCTCCATGACCTCCTACCAGAGTCCTTCCCCTGGAGGAGAGGAGATCCATGAGAGGGTCTGAAGGGGTGGAAGGTGGGAAGGGGCGGGTTTTAGCGATGAACTGAGGCGCCCAGGAGGAAGCCCCCGCCTGGCAGGCCCTGGCGGACGGGAGCCCTGGGCGCTAGTGCTGGCTCGGCCTCTAGTAAGCTGGGTGGCTCTGAACACCTCTCTCACGCCCATTTTCTTTCGTCTTTAACATGAGAAGGAAAAATGAAATACTCTTAGGTTAAGAAAGCAACTTTTGTGCCTCGACTACATGAGGACGGTCTGCATCTCACAAGCAGTGGAGTGAGGGGCGGGGGGGGGGGGGAGCCGGGGGGCAGTAGAGAAGGACAGTGAAGGCACCGAGTGTAGAGAAATCCGCACGGGGGTCGCCTGAGTGTTGCGGGGATCCCTTCCCTCGTTTGTGCTTCCCTAACCTTAAAGCGGGGAACCCCCTCTCCTCCTAGCAAACCTTCCCCTCGACCAAATCCTAGACACATCCCCTAATGCGATGGCATCACCCAAATTCACGGTCAGCAAGCTCGTCCTCAGCTGTTTTAGGGACACTTTCTGGAAGCCACCCCGTTCTGTGACCTCCAACTTTATCCCTAAGCTACGAGAGGGAGCTCAGAGAGGGAGCCCCGCTTCCAAAGTAGATTGCTGCTGTCGGGTCACCTTCTTTCCAAGAATTATTCTATCGGTGGGGTGCCTGGGGCTCGAGGACTGGGGTCAACTCCAACTGGCAAAGCTCTGCTCTCCTGCTGAGAACTTACCGTGGCCGGAGGCTCAGCTCCCGCCTGGAGGCCGTCTGGGGGTTAGAAGGAGCTGGAATCCACAGCAGGACTGAGCTGCCTGGTCACGGCCTGTCTCTAAGCCTTTGCAACAGACACTAAGAACACCTGTAAACAATAGACGGCACTGTGAGACTCATGTGAAAACATTAGCAGCACATTTGCCTCTGATGGGGGCACAGGGGAAGCCAGAGAGAGCGAAACACAAGAAGGATCCTTCGCCATCCCGTGCGAAAGCTGAGCAAAACCTCTGCTGGCAGCAAGCGAGGAATCGGGGGCCTCGGGCCTAACACCACCAGATACTGACTTCCGCCAATGAGCCCAGAACAGACTCTACCTCCAGCCGCTCGGGGAAGAGGCCCACCATCCACCACATTGACTCTGGCCTTGGGAGGCCCTGGACTGTGGCCTGCAGAGCTGTGAGGTGACAGCGGGTGTTACTTTATTTTATTTTAAAGTTTTATTTAAGTGATCTCTACACCCAACGTGGGGCTCGAACTCACGACCCCAAGATCAAGAGTTGTGCGCTCTTCCGACTGAGCCAGCCCAGCTTTCAATCACTGAATTTGTGGTAATCTGGTCCGTGGCTCTCCACTGGGCGCTCAGGAGAAAGTAGACGGCTGGGAGACCACAGAGAGACCCCCTGGGTGGTGAGGTCTGGAGGAGGGCAGTGGCTGCCATGCAGGGAAACCCAGGGAAGCCCCATCCTCCTAGAAATTCCCCTGTGGAGGAACAAAGCCTTGTGCAGCTGAGGGAAGGGCAGCACAACCCACTGCTCCCAGAGCACAGCTAAGACCCATGGCACCTGGCAGGGAGAAGGAGAAGAACACCCTGTCCCAGGGGAAGGGGACAGGCATATGTCCTCGACTCAGACTCAGAGCCTCCTACCACAGCGGGAGGGGCAGACTCGGGGACCAGGGCCCTCCACCACCAGGCTGGGCAGCACTGAGGAGCAAGCGGGGGCATGAGCACGAGGAGAAGGTCGAAGGGGGTAGGCGGGTCCCAGAGCGGGGGACAGGAACCGGCCCACCCTAAGCACAGAGCAGAGACACTTGAAGCCAGCGAGGGCCTGACCGTAACCACAGCAACAGCAAATGCCAGCGCCGGCAATGCCCGACCAGGCTCACTGCACCACGTCCTGCCTCCCAGCCCCGCGCACAGCAAGAGGGTCTCTACTCCCACACACACGGCCCGGTGTTCATTTAAACAATCAAACTTCGAGACGTACAAAAAGCCAGAAACAACAACCCACTGCAGAGACAAAGCAAGGAGCTGAGGCCCACTCGATCTTAGGTCTGTGCGTACCAACACACGAGCGTGATGAGTGTGCAGCTCAAACACATGGAACACACACGCCATGAGGGGAAACAGACAACTCCACATCGCCATGAACAGAACCTAGAGGATTCGGGATACAAAAAATAAATAGTAAGAGTATACAACATTTAAAAAAAAAAAACTATTTAATTATTTCGAGAGAGAAATAGAGAGTGAGCAGGGGAGGGGCACAGAGAGGAGACAGAATCCTGTCAGCACAGAGCCCAATGCGGGATTCGAACCCACAAACTATGAGATCATGACCTGAGCCAAACTATGAGCTCGTGACCGGAGGTGAAATCAAGTCAGACCCTTAACCTACTGAGCCACCCAGGCGCCCCAAGAGTGTGCAACACCTGAATAACAATTGAAAAGCCTGACCTATTGGGGCGCCTGGGTGGCTCAGTCGGTTAAGCGTCCGACTTCGGCTCAGGTCATGATCTCACGCTCCGTGAGTTTGAGCCCCACGTCAGGCTCTGTGCTGACAGCTCAGAGCCTGGAGCCTGCTTGGGATTCTGTGTCTCCCTCTCTCTCTGCCCCTCCCCCACTCATCTTTTTTTCTCTTTCTCTCAAAATCAAACATTAAGAAAAAACTTAAAAGCCTGACCTACTGGATCAGACACAAGAAAGTACTTGATTAGAGAACATACATTCTTCTTTTAAGCACACCTGGGAGCTAAAAATTGACCCGAAAAAGCTAAAAATAAACTTCAACAAGTTATTTAAATCAGTATTGCATAGATGCTGCTCTCTCAACACAAAAGCAACACAACTAGAAAATAAGAAGAATGCAAAATTATTTAGAACAATGGCTGCAAAAAATGTTACATATCGAACCTGGTGCACAGTTACAAACACAGACTTAAAACAAATCACAGCCCTAAGATACAGATTAGACAAAATCTGAAAATTAACAACATTCATCGCAGGAGGCTAACACAGCAAAGAGTAAACCCAAGCAACACAAAAGAAGCAAGTAGGAGCAGAGATTTTAAAAAGGAAAAACCAAAGAAATAATAGAACAGGTGAAAAAAAGAAAAAGCCTGCCACAGGCTGAATCTAATCATGGTGAAACATTAGTCAGACCTACATTGATAAACGTTCCACAAAATAACCGGCCTGTACTCCTCAAAAATGTCAATGCTAGCAAAGACCACGAATGATTGGGGTACTGTTCCAGAGAAAAGACGACAAAGGAAAACGGGAGAACAGATGCATGATCCGAGATCTCCTTTAGCTAGAAAGGGTCTTACGGAGACAACAGGTGATAGCTGAGTACGAGGCGTGGGTTAGACAACAGTATTGTCTCAACGCTAATTTCCTGGTTTTGATCATTATCCTGCGGCTGTGTGACAGAAGAGCCTTGTCTTTGGGAAATGCACACCAAGTATTTGCACACACACATATATCTGTCAAGGGGAGAGGAAGAGAGAGAGGAGAGAGACAGCAAGTTTTGTATAAATGACCCAGCGATGGCCTCTGCAGAGTGGCCCCTGGCAGGCTGAGACCATTGGCTCAAAAGACCAGCAGCACCAAACTCAGATGTTAACACATGCATTCATTTTAAAGATAGCCCAAATACGAACAGATTTTTAGTCGTTTGGAACCTGCCTGCTTTCCCTGCCCCAAGAAACTATACGCTAGCATCTGGTAGCCATAGATAAAATACGCCACGTGGCTACCAAGACCCCAAGTGCCTCTGACCCAGAGACACCCAGGGGTATCCTTTCCACCTCCCTCCTGGGAAGTGGGCCCTGGGCCCCAAATTCTGGATGGTCTCATGCTGCGAGGGACCTCTCCCCAACGTGCATGCTTCAGTAAAGCTTGCGTGCACTTCTGGTCATACGGTGACATCTTTTTCTTTAATCGGCTCGCAAATCCCTCGACCTCCCTCCATACAAATGTGGCAAAATGTTCATACTTGAGAAATTTAGATGAAAGGTGTTCTGGAATTCTCTGTACTATTCTACCCTTGTGAGTTTTCTCTGAAGTCTGAAGTTGTACCCAAATAAAAAATTACAAAGAAAAAACTAAAATCAGCTCTTGGAAAAGATTTATTAAAACTAATAGCATAGGGGCGCCTGGGTGGTGCAGTCGTTTAAGCGTCCGACTTCAGCCAGGTCACGATCTCGCGGTCCGTGGGTTCGAGCCCCGCGTCGGGCTCTGGGCTGATGGCTCAGAACCTGGAGCCTGTTTCTGATTCTGTGTCTCCCTCTCTCTCTCTGCCCCTCCCCCATTCATGCTCTGTCTCTTTCTGTCCCAAAAATAAATAAAAAAACGTTGAAAAAAAAATTAAAAAAAAAAACAGCATAATTGGTTGGTATTTAAAGCTAATAAAACACACTAAGTTCAGGTATGACTGATGGAGAAAATAAGAGAAGGCAAAAAAATGCAATTTTTAAACAGGGAAAAAAGAAACCATCTCAGATATAGTAGAGATGTTTTTAAATTATGAGATCACTATAGACAATTTAATGCCATAAATCTGAAATTAAACTGGACAATTTCCTAGAAAAATACAAAGTACTAAAATTGACAAAGCAACAGAAAACAGAAAAAGAACCCCAGTAAACATTAAATAAGATGGATCGGTACTCAGAATTATACCCATCAAGAAAACACCAGGCCCAATCAAACTACTTAAGATTTTCACAATGTGCATAAGCTATACATGGTTCTGTATCTAGAATAGATGAAAACAGTTACTAAAAATAAATAAGAAAAAGGCAAAGCAGAAGAAATACAGGCAAAGGTAACGAACGAAAAAATAATATATTGTTTATGACCACATTCCTGTCTAGGAAGTAAAGAACATGTAAGAATAAAGTAATCTCGGGAGTTGTCACCCTGAGAGGAAGGGAAACGGAACGAAGGGTGATATTAAAAGGGGTCCAGTGGTACGTGTAAGGTTTTCGTTCTTTAGAAGATCTGAAGCAAATAAACTTTTAACATTTGCTCAATCTAAACGGTAACTACGAAAGTTTCCCTTTGTTACTTTGCTATATACATTTGAGATCTTTTCTAATGTTACTAATTGAACACAGTAAGAAACAGTTATGGGTTGTAATAGAAAAAAACCTCCTTCAAGAAGACCCAGATTCAAGTTAAAATGGAAGGAAACATTAAGACTTTACAGTCACGGGACCAGGTTTCGTTTCCTCACTCCCTGCCCCAGCTTGTCTGTTCTACCTCGGCCCAAAAAGCCTCAAAGACAGACAAATTCTCCCTCATCTCTGCATCACTGTGGTACCCTCACTGTGGCTCTCCCTCCTGATCCAGTGCGGGGGAAGAAGAGTCTACACTGAACCGTAGACGCCCTGCTTGATCATCTCCTCCCTGCTTGATCAGCATTCAGACAGAGGCACCCACACAGCCCCACCTTCACCCACCCCTGCCCGTGCTGGCGGCTTCACAAACCTGAGATACATTCCCCTACTTACTTTTCTCACTACCTTAGCTCGGTCTCCATTGACTCCACTCACTGCCAGTACAGGAACACCAAAGACCAATGTAACCACACTTACTGCCTTGCCTAAAACACTTCAGGCACTAACAGGACCCAGTCCCTACCCCCTAACCCAGCTGCTGGGTTGATATGCTCCTGGAACCACCTCCAGTCTCACCACACACACCCCTTCCAGGCTCTTCCATGGTGCCAAATCCAGCAGTACCCACGGGTTTCATGCTTTTGCACAGGCTGTTCCCTAACCCCAACCCTTTTGCCCCTTTTCACCTATGGAGACCTTATTTCAAATCAGATCTTCGGTTGTGCCTCCCCCAGCAAGAAATGACCTCCCTCCTTGGTGTCCGTTCATCCATAGATAGGAGTAATTATCAGAGCACCCACACCTTGGTGGCCCTTATCTGTTCAGGGGACCGACACCGCCCTAGGTCTCTAGCCAAGAATGGAAGCCGGTGCTACACCAGTTGCCTGACCCAGACACTCAATAAACATTGGTCATAGGAACACCGACACCATAAATCCCCGAAATACCAATCATTTCACTTCCCTCCTTCCTTGCCCTCATAGCTCAGAGCCTACCGTTGGCTGTGATGTGGGGTCCGAAGGAGTGACAAAGGCTCGGACAGAAGGGGGGGGGGGCCTTCCTCAGCAGTCCCTCCTCACCCACGGGAGGCCCGGCCACCCAGGCGGAGTTCAGGGACCTGGACGGGCAGAAAAGCTCCGGGTCAAGGGACAGAAACAAATCCAGTATCGGGAAAGAAGGGTGACCATTCGGGAAAGAGCTGGCCCCCAGCTCACCGGGGCCAAGGCTGTCACGGGTCCACCGCGCTAAGCCCTCTGTGGACGGACGGTGGGCTCCGACGACGCTGGGCTATAAAGCAAAGCAATGAGACCAGCCTGCCCACAGCTCCCGCCCCAAACCAGACAGGAACCCTGACCCTCCCCAGTAGACGTCAGACAGAGCCGCCCACCGGACCCCCCTAGCAGAGCACCCCTCCCAGGGCCCGCCAGCTCTGCAGCCGTGGCTCTGCCACACGTGCCCTCTCTACCGCGGGGGCAGAGGGAATCGTCAGTCCCAGATGCAGCGGGAGCCTCAGGACTGGCTAAGTCCCAGGTGCCGGCCACGCGAACCCCGCCAAGGGTCCGGAAGTGCGCAGATTGCTGTGGGAGACCTCCGGGCACAGCCGAGACGCCCCTGGACTGGGCGGAACTACAACTCCCGGGAGACTCCGCGGTGAGGTACTTCCGGCCGGCGGCCCAGCCGTTTCCGGCCACAGGGCGGCAGGTGTGGGCCAGCAGGCGCCGCGCCGCGGGCGCCGTGTGGACCAGTGGGTTGTGGGCAAATGCACCTTCTCCCGCCTTGTTGCCAGCCAGCGGTCGCCCCGGGGGCTTTCCACCGGATCGGACCGGGTTGCCCCCAGCCCTGCGCCGTGTTGAGGGACGGGTCATGGCCCCCATCCCCCCTCCCCACCATGTGGGCGCCCAGCCTGGGTCTGTCTGTATGCCTCTGCCCAGAAGTCCGTTACCTGAGGGGCTCCATGTCGGGCACCTGGTTTTGTAAACTCAAATCCTTTAGTCCTCATGACAGTCCCCAGCATAGGTATCATTATCCCCATTCCACAGAATCAGAGGCAGTCTTTCTCAGTATTTTTACTCGGGAAGAGCCCTTGAAATAGTCTCAGGTCTCAGCAAACCCTTGCCCAAATATTGTGTGCAGCTCATGGTAGAGTAAGACAATCATCAAGTTACACTCACAAGATAATCAGTATACAAATGGACAACGGCCAGACCATGTACCGAGATGGGACTCTGACCTATCACCACCGCCACCTACGCAGAAACCAACTCCCCTGTCTACAATAAACAGCGCAGAAAGCCAGATTGCTATCTTTAGTAACAACCCAGGCAGCTGAACAGTAACTTCTGTCACAGTCCCAAATGGCCAGGACTTCGTCAATGACTGGCAGCTTTCTTAATGTTTGTCCTCACTTCTAACTCAGGAGTAACCAGAGAAAACATTGAATATACACCTGCTAACCCATCACATGGGATGCCCCACTCCCAAGCTAGTCTGCCTCCAGCTTCCTCCTGCCATCAGCCACCAATGAGGGCATTTGGAAACCTTCCCTTTTCTCCCCATAGTAAAACTTCCCCGTTACCCTGCCTGCCTTGGAGTCTCTGCCAAAACTCAAGTTAACAGCGACTGACTTTTTTTTTTTAATTTGTTTTTTTAACATTTATTTATTTTTGAGACAGAGACAGAGCATGAACAGGGGAGGGGCAGAGAGAGAGGGAGACACAGAATCTGAAACAGGCTCCAGGCTCTGAGGGGTCAGTACAGAGCCCGACGTCAGGCTCAAACTCACAGACCGTGAGATCATGACCGGAGCCGAAGTCAGACGCTTAACCGACCGAGCCCCCCAGGCGCCCCACGACTGAGTGCTTTGAGACAGCAAGCTCTGAAAAAATAACCTTGGCCTGTTTGTCGGTGTTTATTTTCAGAGATATAATTGTCAATATTTTTCTGTAGGTTCTGTTCATTCTTTTTTAATGTTTATTTTGGAGAGAGACAGACAGAATGTGAGCGGGCAGGGGGCAGAGAAAGAGGGAGACACAGAATGTGAAGCAGGCTCCAGGCACAGCCATCAGCACAGAGCCCCGAAGCAGGGCTCAAACCCACCAACTGAGAGATCATGACCTGAGCTGAAGTCGGACGCTTAACCGACTGAGCCACCCAGGTGCCCCTAGATTCGGTTCATTCTTGGCTACCTACTCTTTTGTGTGGTTTTCCCCTCATCATTTGCCATTATAAATGTATTATTCAAAATTCACAAATTAAGGGAAGGTAAAAGAAATTTAAAGTTTAAAATTATGCTTTTTCTTTGCTCATAGCATTTATACCGCTGGATTTATTAAAATTTAGTTCTTTGGGATCACCCATGCTACTAAACAGTGCCAATAAATTGTACTTATTCTATACTGTTGCTGGAATTACTGGCAGAGTTTGAACAACCAAGTAGGATATTGGTCTAAATAGATATTCTTTATGCCATCATGTATTGTGTATGAGAGAGGGGCTAGGGGCAGCCTTATCATGTGATTTTTTTTTAAAAAGTCTACTAAAATGATCATTTTAACTATCAATATATTTAAATAGTAAGTTTCATATGAATGAATCCATTTTGCATCTTTGGATGGAGCCTATAAGAACTTTTAGAATATATTATTAGACTCAGTTCATGCTTTTTTTAATGTTTATTTATTAAAAAATTTTTTTCACAATTTTTTTATTTTTGATAGAGACAGAGCACGAGTGGGGGAAGTGCAGAGAGAGACAGAGACACAGAATCTGAAGCAGGCTCCAGGCTCTGAGCCGTCAGCACAGAGCCCGATGTGGGGCTCGAACTCACGGAGTGTGAGATCATGACCTGAGCCGAAGTCGGACACTTAACTGACTGAGCCACCCAGGTGCCCCTAATGTGTATTTATTTATTTTATTAACAAAATTTTTTTTTCAACGTTTTTTATTTATTTTTGGGACAGAGAGAGACAGAGCATGAACGGGGGAGGGGCAGAGAGAGAGGGAGACACAGAATCTGAAGCAGGCTCCAGGCTCCGAGCCATCAGCCCAGAGCCCGACGCGGGGCTCGAACTCACAGACCGTGAGATCGTGACCTGGCTGAAGTCGGACGCTTAACCGACTGCGCCACCCAGGCGCCCCATGTGTATTTATTTTTAAGAGAGAGAGAGAGAGAGAGAGAGAGAGAAAGAGAGAGCGCGCGCAGGGGAAGGGCACAGAGAGGGGGAGACACAGAATCTGAAGCAGGCTACAGGCACCGAGCTGTCCTGAGCTGAAGTCGGACACTTAACCGACTGAGCCACCTAGGTGCCCCACATGCTCTTTTTTTTTTTTAATGTTTATTTATTTTTGAGGGAAAGAGGGAGACAGGGAGAGAGAGAGAAAGAGAGAGAGAGAGAGAGAGAATGTGAGCAGAGGAGGGGCAGAGAGAGAGGGAGACAAAGGATCCAAAATAGGCTCTCAGCTGTCAACACAGAGCCAAGGCAGGGCTGAAACCCACAAACCCCAAGCCGAAGTTGGTCACTTAATCAACTGAGCCATCCAGGTGCCCCAGTTCATGCCTTTTGGGGGGGGGGGTGAGTAATCCTATTGTTTTGTAACATGAGGCTGCTTCTCCTTTTATTTCTACTTCCTGTGTCATGTTTGGACATCAGGGATCTGAGTCCTTTGCAGATTCAGCTACGTAACTTTATATATAACTTTTGTTCTAGAGAAAGTTACAAACAGTAGAAATTATCCCCTTCAAAACATTTGGAAGATTCATTCGTGAAACTTCTGAGTATAGAAATTTTATAGGAGAATTCTTTTAGGGTTTTATGTCTTTTGTTTTGTTCTTTTCTTCCTGTTAAACTGGTCTTGGTAATGTATTTTTTCCCCAAATTGTTCTTTAATTCAGTATTTTCAAGTTTTCGCTAAGTTTTTTTTTTTTTAATTAAGCCTATTACTTTAAATTACTTTAAATTT
>NW_024412447.1:4335457-4361432 GCF_014898765.1 Herpailurus yagouaroundi | reverse complement strand
TGTGACTCAGTCGGTTGAGTGTCCAACTTCGGCTCAGGTCATGATCTCATGGTTCTTGAGTTTGAGCCCCGCGTCAGGCTCTGTGCTGACAGCTCAGAGCCTGGAGCCTGCTTTGGATTCTGTAACTCCCTCTCTGTCCCTACCCTACTTGTGTGCTCGCACACGCCTTCTTGCGTTCTCTCTCTCTCTCTGTCAAAAATAAATAAACATTTAAAAAAATTTTAATTTCCAGATCTATTTTTAGAGAGTTTCCCTGGAATTGATCTCTTTTTGTATTGATTACCACAATCAGAGACTTATCACTTATTTTTTCCCCCAAACATAGAGCTTTAGATTTGTTTATTATTTCATCATAAAAGCCATATATGAACGACCCAATGCTAATCTCATCCTCAATGGGGAAAAACTGAAAGCTTTCCCCCTAAGTTCAAGAACAAGACCGGGGATGTCCACTCTCCCCACTGTTATTCAACATAGTATTGGAAGTCTTAACCTCTGCAATCAGACAACACCAAGAAATAAAAGGCATCCAAATCAGCCAGGGGGAGGTCAAACTTTCACTCTTTGCAGAGGACATGATACTCTATATGGGAAACCCTAAAGATTCCATCAAAAAACTGCTAGAACTGATTCATGAATTCAGCAAAGTTGCAGGATATAAAATCAACGCACAGAAATTGGTTGCATTCCTGTACACCAACAATGCAGCAACAGAAAGAGAAATCAAGGAATTGATCCCATTTACAGTTGCACCAAAAACCATAAAATATCTAGGAATATATCTAACCAAGTAGGTGAAAAATCTATACACTGAAAACTATAGAAGGCTTATGAAAGAAATTGAAGAAGGCACAAAAAAATAGAAAAAGATTCCATGCTCCTGGATAGGAAGAACAGATATTGTTACAATGTCGATACTACCCAAAGCAATCCATGTATTCAATGCAATCCCTATGAAAAGAACACCAGCATTCTTCACAGAGCTAAAACAAATAATCCTAAAATTTGTATGGAACCAGAAAAGACCCCGAATAGGTTTATTATTTCGGTTTTTTCTTTTCTTCTCTGAGAGAGAAAATAAAACTCTTACAGTTACCCTTTAATATCAAGATTACAAGGAAACTAAAATAAATGGGAGCATTCCACTTAGGAGCAGTCCAATGCTAATCACAAAAGAAGAACTAAAAGGATGCAGCTACATTATTTAGGATGTGGGTAAAACTGTGATAAATAGAGATGCCAAAAGAAAAAAAAACAGTGCCTTAAAAAAATCACAGATGATTTTTTCTGTTCATAAACTCATCTGGACAGCCTCAAGGGAGTCAGAAATCTGAGCTCCTTCTGAATTACTACTCTACCCTCCCAAGATGGCCAACATGACATTCTGTCTCTCACCTAGGAGTGAGGAGGGAAAGGCAGTGCAGAGAAGGGCCTTTCTTTTAGAGCATAATCTGAAAGAGGCACAAGTCACTTCTGCTCACATCCCATTGGGCGAGTCTCGTCAAGTGACCACCCCTAACTACAGGGAAGACTGGGAAATGAAGTCTTCATTCTGGGAGGGCAGTATTCCCAGGTAAAAAATGAGGATTTATGACTTGAGAAGCAGAGACAGATATTGGGAGATAATGAGCAGTGTCTGCCATAGGAGGTAAGAGAGCGGGAGAGGTGTCGCCAAACAAGTGGAAGCAGATCGGGATATTAACCAGGAGCCTCGCCCCACCTCACCAAGTTCGATGGTTGACAGTGTTGGATTTTATTTTCTCCATTTCACCAGAGGACAAAATTTAATCTCCTAGGGATGGGAGTGAAATTGAGAAGCACTAAGAGTTACCCAGATATGCTGGATAGAGCTGGAGCCCGGGGCATCTAACTGCTCTGATTGTAGATTTTCAAGTTTTTCAGTGTATTTGAAGAGCACAAGAAACATATGGGTTAACACACCCAATAATACACATAGCGCCCGCCCCCATATTCCCAAATAACGAATGTAAACAGCCTAGTACCTGTTCTTCCATAGAATTCTCCTGCTTCTATATAATCATATAAAACCAATGCAAAGGCCATTCACGTTTAATATGGTCATTAATATGTTTGGGTCTAAATCTCTCATCTGTTTTTTTTTTTTCAACGTTTATTTATTTTTGGGACAGAGAGAGACAGAGCATGAACGGGGGAGGGGCAGAGAGAGAGGGAGACACAGAATCGGAAACAGGCTCCAGGCTCTGAGCCATCAGCCCAGAGCCCGACGCGGGGCTTGAACCCACAGACCGCGAGATCGTGACCTGGCTGAAGTCGGACGCTTAACCGACTGCACCACCCAGGCGCCCCTCATCTAACTGTTTTTAATTGGTCCTATTTGGTTTTTATTCTCCTTTTCATATTTCCCTGCCTTCTTCTGGATTACTTGAATGTTTTTTATGATTCCCGTCCTAGTCCATCTGGGCTGCTAGAACAGAATACCTTGGACCAGGTGGCTATCAACAACAGAAAATTATTTCTCACAGTTCTGGAGGCTGCAAAGTGCAAGATCAAGGTGCCAGCACATTCAGTGTCTGGTGAGGACCTCCCTCCAGGTTTATAGACTCAGGTCTTCTCACTGTGTGCTCACGTGGTGGAAGCCAGGAGGGAGCTCTCTGGGGTCTCTTTTAGAAGGCACAAGTTCCATTAATGGGGGCTCTACTCATGACTTCCCAAAGTCCTCGCCTACTAATACAATCACATTCAGGGTTAGGCTTCAACATAGGACGGGGGAGAGGACACGCATTCAGTCCACAGTGTAGAGGCCGCTTTTAGGCAACACGCTAGAGCAATGGGAACCTGAGGAAGGCAAAAGGGCCCACAGTGACCACCGGGCTGAATGCAAACAGTCCATTAGGGGAACCACCTCGAAACAGCCATAGACCCTGGCCTAGACCAATGGGCTACGTACAACTGGGCACAGGTACCAAAAAAGGACAATTCCATCTGTTCCCAACCCTCCTCGTTGCCCCCTTAACTATAGCCCGCCCCCCACCTCCTGGCAGACAGTCTCTCCTTTGCTGTCCCACCTGGCGCTCTTTGCGGTGTATTCAACAAACTTCCATCTCCTTGGTTCTGCCTTGGGCGAATTCTTACCCCCACTTGCACCGCTGGCCCCCCATTCGGAATGCCCCACATAAAGCAATTACACTTTCTCTTTTGCTGGCTCATTGGCTCTAACTCTTTGTTTTACTATTTTAGTGGTTGCTTTAGATTCACAGAAGCCATTTTAACATCTCATAATCTACCTTCTACTTTTAGAAAATATGTGACATCATACCTAGCACCCTCCGGCACTCTGTCCTCAGAGCCTCTAACTACTTTGATCTCCCTGGGTTCTCGGGTCCGGGCCCCAAATCAGGGAGTCCTCCGGGCTTCACCTGGGTTATCCTTTTTGTACCTAAACCTGAAAACTCTCCCAAGGCTGGGGCAATTGTAGGGTTCCTTCATTTATTCCCTCCCCCTTAGGACTGACAGTTCACTGCTTAGTATGTCTCCCAAATAATTGTTTCATATACTTTTGTTAGATTTTGTTTGTTTGTTTTTTTCAGATAGAAGGGTAGATGTGGTTTCTGTTATACTAGCTTCACTGGAAACAGAAGTTTATCTTCATTTTTGAAAGATATTTTCACTGGATATAGAATTATAAGTCAACAGAGGTTTGTTGGTTTTTTTTTTTTTCTATCAGCACTTAAAAAAATGTCATTCCGATCAAAGATGGCCAACATGGCAGAGAAGTAGGGGGATCCATACTTCCCAAGTCTCCCAAACAAAGAAGGCCTGAAGCCAAAGGACTTTGAACCCCAAGAGTCTGGGAGGAAAAGAGACTGAGTCTACCAGGAAGAAACCGGGACAACCTGAGAAACCACCGGGCTACTTCAAGGAATAAATCAAAGCACACCTGGTGGAGGGTCCACAACATCACTACAAGTAGGGAAATAAAATAACCAAAGTCACAACAACAGACAGCAAGTAACACTCTCCAAAAAACACCTCCTGAAGAGCCAGGCAGTAGACAGTGTATAACCCCCCTTTAATACAGCAGTGCTCGCAGGTGCAGAGCACAAAACAAGCTTTTAAAACTCATAAGGGAGAGTAAAGTAGCCCAAATGACGATATGGGAGAATTCCCCTCAAAAGAAATTCCAGGAAGAAGTGACAGCTAAAGAATTGACCAAAATAGATTTAAGCAACAGAAGTGAACAAGAATTTAGAATAATAGTCATAAAATTAATCACTGGGCTTGAAAAAAGCATAGAAGGCAGCAGAGAATCTATTACTACAGAGATCAAGGGACTAAAAAATAGTCATGATGAAATTAAAAATGCTATAAATGAGGTGTAAAATAAAATGGAGGTGGCCACAGTGTGGATTGAAGAGGCAGAGGGGAGAATAGGTGAATCAGAAGATAAAATTATGGAAATAGAGGAAGCTGAGAAAAAGAGAAAAAAATCCAGGATCATGAGGGGAGAATTAGAGAACTAAGTGACTCAATCAAACAGAACAAGATCTGTATCATAGGAAGAGAGAGAGAGAGAGAAAGGGAATGAAGGTGTACTTGAACAAATCCCAATCTGGGGAAGCTGATAACTTCCTCAATCTGGGGAAGCCAACAGGCACTGAAATTCCAGAGGCACAGAGAACTCCCTTCAGACGTAACTTGAATTGATTTTCTGCACAACATATCCTTGTGAAACTGGCAAAATACAAGGATAAAGAGAGAATTCTGAAAGCAGCTAGGGGTAAACAGGCTCTAAAGGTAGACACATAAGACTAGTGACAGACCTATCTACTGAAACTTGGCAGGCCAGAAAGGAATGGCAGGAAATCTTCAATGTGATGGACATGAAAAATATGCAGCCAAGAATCCTTTACCCAGAAAGTCTGCCATTCAGAATAGAAGGAGAGATAAAGGTTTTCCCAAACAAAGAAAAACTGAAGGAATTCATCACCACTAAACCAGCCCTACAGGCGATCTTCAGGGGGACTCTGTGAGTAAAATGTTGCAAGGACCACAAACTACCAGAGACACCACTACAAGCATGAAACCTACAGATAACACAATGACTCTAAACCCCTATTTTTCAATAATAACATTGAATGTAAATGGACTAAATGCTCCAATCAAAGGACATAGGGTATCAGAATGGATAAAAAAAAACAAGACCCATCTATTTGCTATCTACAAGAGACTCACTTTATTTTTTTTTTAATTTTTTAATGTTTATTTATTCTTGAGAGAGACAGAGACAGAGCATGATGGGGGAGGGTCAGAGAGAGACAGACAGACAGACAGACAGACACAGAATCCAAAGCAGGCTCCAGGCTCTGAGCTGTCAGCACAGAGCCCGACGTGGGGCTCGAACTCATGAGCCGTGAGTTCATGACCCAAGCCAAAGTCGGACACCTAACCGACTGAGCCACCCAGGCACCCCACAAGAGACTCACTTTAGACCTGAGGACACCTACAGATTCAAAGTGAGAGGATGGAGAACTATCTATCATGCTACTAGAAGTCAAAAGAAAGCTGGAGTAGCCATACTTATATCAGGCAAACTGGACTTTAAAGGTTGTAACAAGAGATGATGAAGGGCATTATATAATAATTACAGGGTCTATCCATCAGAAAGAGCTAACAATTATAAATGTTTATGTACCGAATTCGGAAGCACCCAGGTATGTGTGTGTGTGTGTGTGTGTGTGTGTACATGTGTGTATATATATGTGTATATATATGTACATGTGTGTATATATATATGTGTATATATATATAAATGTCATTCCATTTTCTTCTGATTTTGGGGATTTATTCTGATGCAAATAAGCTGCTTTTTTTCTGTGTTTAATATTTTTACACTCCCATATTAAGAATTTCAGAAAAAGAACAGCAAACTAAACCCAAAGAAATGAGCATGACAATGATCCTAAGTTTGGAGAATAAACTGGTAAAATAGAAGATAAATGAAAATAAAGGGGGTCAAAAATCCCAAAGACCTAGTTGTGAGAGACAAAACTATATCACTTTGAGAAGTTACAGAATATCTTCGTGATTTTCAGAATGAGGAAGGTGATTTCCTAAGAAAAACACAAAAATCATTAACTATG
Source organism: Herpailurus yagouaroundi (assembly GCF_014898765.1). Lineage (NCBI taxonomy): Eukaryota > Metazoa > Chordata > Mammalia > Carnivora > Felidae > Herpailurus > Herpailurus yagouaroundi. The sequence continues at coordinate 4,355,310 of NW_024412447.1, read as the reverse complement.
AAGGAATAGGTTGGTAAGATCGCACCAAGAGTAAGGACACCCTAAAGAGAATGAATGAACTGGCCACAGCGTGGGAGATCTATCATACTCATAACTTACAAAGACTCATCTGAAGAACTAAGAATTCCTAGAAATCACTAAGAAAAAAAAAAGTAGATGATGCAATGGAAAAAAGAATTATCAAAAACACGGACAGGGGGCGCCTGGGTGGCTTGGTCGGTTGAGCGTCCGACTTCGGCTCAGGTCATGATCTCACGGTCTGTGGGTTCGAGCCCTGCGTCAGGCTCTGGGCTGACAGCTCAGAGCCTGGAGCCTGTTTCCGATTCTGTGTCTCCCTCTCTCTCTGCCCCTCCCCTGTTCATGCTCTGTTTCTCTCTGTCTCAAAAATAAATAAACGTTAAAAAAATTTTTTGAAAAAAACAAACAAACCACGGACAGGTATTTTTCCAGAAGAGAAGATCCAAATGGGCAATGAAGGACACAAAAAGGTGCTCAACTTTAGTAATGATCAAGGAAACGTGAACTACAAGCCACCAAGGCGGCACAGGCAACTCCAAGGATGAGCAAAGCAGTAAAACCACAGCAACACTCATTACTGGTGAAGAGTGGAGATTAATGCAACCACGTAGGGTGACATTTGGGCATGCCACAGGACAGATGAACGCATGTATGCTAAGCCCCGGCGATTTCACCTTTAGGTACGCCCTGCTGAACAAGTTTCTCAACCGTGCCACCACTGACATTTGTGGCCAAATTAATTCCATCGCAGGGGTGCTGTCCCGTGCACTGTAGGACGTGTAGCAGTACCCAGACGCCAGTAGCACCCTCCACATTTACGACCACCAAAAATGTCTCTGGACATTGCCACGTGTGTCTGGGGTGTGGAGGGGAAGCAAAATTGCCCCAAATCGAGAACCACTTCTTTAAGACAATCACGTAGCTTATGCAAAGTCAGGGAGTTACAGCCTCATCAGACCAGGGATTTAAATCATGAGAAACCAGAGTCCAGAGTATGTGGCTTGCCAGGTAGAATCTGCTTTCCTTCTTCCATGACTGAAGCCTGGGCCGTCTTCTATGGGAACTGATGGGCTCCTTCAGCACCTCCATTTGGGAGCTGGACTTGGAATCCCCAATACAACTATACAACAGGGTTTGTCGCTCATTCCTGTTGGAAATATTGCCCCAGACAGCAGCTCCAGATCTCAGATTCAGCATCAAATCTCTTTCCAAATATAGAAACACCCATAAGTGAGAAAGCAGCCCCATATTTTCCTGAGACAACCAGTAACAATCTAACAAACAGCCAGTGACGTCACGGTTAAAATAACACAACGCCAACACTAGAAAAAGTCCCAGATTTCAGTATTACAAGCTCCTGATATCATCAGGTTTCAACCAAGGAATTAATATCCCATTTGAAATCTTCTCCTCCTTAGAAAAAAATTTTTTTAATTTATTTATTTTGAGAGAGAGAGACAGAGAGAGGGAGGGAGGGAGGGAGGGAGAGGGAGAGAGAGCAGGCAAGCGAGCACCAACAGGGGAGGGGTAGAGAGAGTGGGGAGAGATAACCCCAAGCAGGCTCCACACTGCCCGCACAGAGCCCAATGCAGGGCTCAGACCAGGAACCGTGAGATCATGACCTGAGCTGAAATCAAGAGTCAGACACTTAACCGACTAAGCCACCCAGGTGCCCCAGAAAAATTTAATGAAGTAAATCTCTTACTCCTTACTGTAAAAATTCTGCATAGCCCCACTTATGTGGGTGGCAGGTACCTAAGTAGAATCTGCCTTCCTGCTTTCAACTCTGGACCGTTTTCCATTATCGTTCGTGCTTCCTTCAGCATCTCTGGGGTGGCTCAATTCTCCTCCAAAGCTATTGTTTCCACTTTTCCAAGATGCCAACAAATCAACTGTACATAAACACCACAGTAGCTTAAGGAGCTTAGACGTTGCCACTCTACCCTCACAAGTTAAAAACTGAGCAAACTAAAACACCAACAACTCTACTTAGATCCATCAGGGAGGTGAGGGCATGGGCAAGCCACGGGGCCCCAAAATGGAGAGGGAGGCAGGAAGATTCAGAGAATCACCACTTACCAGAGCAGAAACCTCCACGTGAACCGGTCTGGGTTAAGAAAACCTGCACTGAAGCTGATGAGTTGCTGGAGGCTCAGTGTTTTGAACAAGTCTGAGAGTCCAAACCTTGGGAGGGGGACACGCTTTCATGAGTCTTACCTCAGGAGTTCCCCCTGGTGCTCATAGCGACCATGCGAGGAAAACTCCCTCACGTTTCCCGCAGGAAGAAGGGAACGGTAGCCATTTTGAAATGCACCAGAGCATTCTGTTCTTCTTAATAAGGCCCGCCCTCAGGAGAAACTAGTTAACCAGAGCCTAACCTACTGGGGTCTTATCAGAGCCTAATTGACCAGAGGAAGGGAGATTCTCAGCTCCAGCCAGCTGTAACTATACTATCCCACCCAATGAGGGAGACGGAATGAGCAACATGTGTGAGGCTCACAGTCCAGAGGCACAGGGTGACTACAAACCTGAGACCTAGTCATTGGATGTGTTCTCCCTCCCTGACACCTTACCACCACTTTACTAAAGGCCCATTACAGCAGTTTTTACCCAGTGTGTCATGTCGAGCAATCAAGACAAAATTACAAGGCATACTAAGAGGCAAAAAACAGTTTGAAGAGACTGAACAACCATGGGAGCGAGAATCGGGTATACCAGAAATGTTGGATTCCTAGGCCAAAAAGTTTTAAAAACTGTGATTAATATGGTTGAGGCTTTAATGGAAAGAGCAGACAACAGGTAAACAGGCGAATAATGTAGGCAGGGAGATGGAAATTCCAAAAAAGAATAAAAAGGAAATGCTACAAATCAAAAGCACTGTAACCAAAATAAAGAATGCCTTTGATGGGCTTATCAGGGGACTGGAAACATCTGAGGATAGAGTTCCTAAGCTTGAGGACATCTCAATAGAAACCCTCAAAAACTGGGGCTCCTGGGTGGCTCAGTCAGTTGAGCGTCCAACTCTTGACTTCAGCTCCGGTCATGATCCCAGGGTGATGGGATTGAGCCCCAGGTCTGGCTCCATGCTGAGCATAGAGCCTGCTTGGGATTCTATCTCTCCCTTTGCCCCTTCCCCGCCACCTCTAAAATAAATAAATAAATAAAATTTTTAATCTTAAACCTCAAAAACTAAAAGGTGAAGAAAAAAGGAGGAGGAGGAGGAGGAGGAGGAGGAGGAGGAGGGGAAAAACAGGAAAAAGAAAAAGAAAAACCAGAACAGAATATCTAAGAACAACTAAAAAAGACATGGCATATAGGTCATGGAAATACCAGTAGAAGAGAGAGATAAAAGAAGAAACATTTTAAACAAAAATGACTGAGAATTTATGTTAGACATCAAACCTCAGATCCAGAAAGCTCAGAAAACACCAAAACAAAACAAAACAACAAAACAAAACAAAAAACAAGCAAAAATGAAAACACCAAACAGGATAAATGCCCAAACACAAACAAACAAAAAATATATCTAGGCATGTCATACTCAAACTTCAGAAAATCAAAGGAAAAATCAGCTTACCTATAGAGGAACAAAGGTAAAAATTACCTGACTTCTCGGAAATCACCCAAGCAAGAAGAGGACAGAGTAAAATATTTAAAGAATTAAGAGGAAAAAAACCCACTAGCTTAAAATTATGTAACGTGCAAAATTATGGTTCAAAGGAAAAGAAGAAATAAAGACTTTCTCATAGAAACAAAACTAAGGGAATGTGTCGCTTGTAGACCTGCCCTGAATGCATCTGCCATCAGATATTCACAAATTAAAAACAACAATGAGATACACTAACTCATCTCTGAGAATGGTCAGAATCCAACACTGACATCGCCAAATGCTGGTGAGGATGTGAGTGAGTTCCCATTCACGGCTGGCAGGAGTGCAAAATGGTGCAGCCACTTTGGAAGACAGTTTGGCTGTTTCTTATAAAACCAGACATACTCTTACCCGATGATCCAGCAACCACAGTCTTTGGTATCTGCGCAATGGAGCTGAAAACTTACGTCCACACAAAAGGCTGATTTTTTATAGCCTAGAAGCAACCAAGGTGTTCTTCAGTAGGCGAATGCATAGATAAACGGTGGTCAACCCAGACAATGGAGTATTATTCGATTCTAAAACAGAAATGAGCTATCTAGCCATGTAAATGCATACTTCTCAAGTGAAAGAAGCCAGTCTGAAAAGGCTGCATATGGTAGGATCCCAACTATACGACATTCTGGAAAAGGCAAAGCTATGGAGACAGTGAAAGATCAGCGCTTGCTAGGGGTTAGGAGGGAAGGAGGGATGAATAGGTGGGGCACAGAAGATTTTTAGGGCAATGTTACTATTCTGTACGATACTACAGTGGTGAGTATATGCATTATACATTCCACCAAACCCAAAGAATGTGTAACAGCAAGAGTGCACCCTAACATAAGCTGTGGACTTTGGGTGATTATGGTACATCAAAGTGGGTTCATCAGTTGTAACATATGTAGCACCCTGTACATAGTGGCCATAGTTGGGGAGCCTGTGCCTATATGGGAACAGGAGTTATACAGGAACTCCGTATACTTTCCACTCAATAAGCTGTGAACCTAACTGCTCTTAAAAAATATATATTAATTAAAAAAAAAAAAAGTTGCGCGAATCAAGACCCATGCCCTCAGGAGCTTAAAATTTAGTAAACTGATATTTAAAATGTGAAAAATTACATACAATATCACCATAAATAATGTTAGAAAGTAAGCTAAAGGTTCAGAGATGACAGTCGTAAAACACACCGTAGACAAATGACTAGTATCCAGAACCTATGACTGCTGCCTACATATCAACCCACAAAAGATAAAAAAAAACCCGCCTGAAATGTGCAAGTGATATGAACCAATAATTCGGCCCGCAGGCAGTAGTCGGCTGACCCTGACTTCAAATGCTATTATTGCGATAATGTGAGTACATTATTTTATGGTCACACGAGTAGAAGTTCTGAGATAAGGTTGGATGTTTAAAGATAATATTGAATATATATAATATAATTTAGATATAATATGTAGTACATTTTGATATCAGAGTCAACAGAGTTTGCTGATAAATCCGCTGTGGGGTGAGAGAGAAAGGCGTGTCCGGGATGACTTTAAGAAATAACCACAGCACTAGCCTCTCATCCATACAATCACGAAATGCCAGCAACATTACCGCCATCACAGCAGTTCAAAAATCTGACGTCCAAATTCCTTTTCTAAGCCAAAGGGCATCCCATGAGCCTATCACGCCATGCCACCCCACCAGCACTTCTGATTCACGTGAACTGATTCCTTACTCAACGCCGGCCACTGTCCTGACTGTTCCCATGCGGGATTAGTTGGATTCTTACCACAACCCCGTGAGACAGGTACGTTAGGATCTCCAATTGACAAGTGCGGATCCCGAGGTTGAGAGGGACTAAAATGACGTGTGTAAACTCACATAGTTAGAAGCCAAGATTAAAAATTCAGCATCTCTTGGGCACCTGGGTGGCTCAGTTGGTTAAGCATCCTACTCTTGATTTCGGCTCAGGAGCCGAAATAAGTAAAATAAACTTAAAAAAAATTCTTTTAAAAATTCAGCATTTCAGGGGCGCCTGGGTGGCGCAGTCGGTTAAGCATCCGACTTCAGCCAGGTCACGATCTCGCGGTCTGTGAGTTCGAGCCATGCGTCGGGCTCTGGGCTGATGGCTCAGAGCCTGGAGCCTGTTTCCGATTCTGTGTCTCCCTCTCTCTCTGCCCCTTCCCCGTTCATGCTCTGTCTCTCTCTGTCCCAAAAATAAATAAACGTTGAAAAAAAAATTAAAAAAAAAAATTAAAAAAAAATTCAGCATTTCTGAATCCAAAGCCAGCATGCCGAAGGATGGTGCTCTATAGTTTAGACCTGGACTTTGGGCTGAGAACCAGAGCAGAAAGTGAGGAGAGTAGATAGAGTAGGAGTAGCACAGAACACTTCCTTGGTTTCTTCTTCTTCCCCTTTTCCTCCTTCTCCTCCTCTTCCATCTTCTTTAATGTTTATTTTTGAGAGAGAGAGAGAAAGAAAGAAAGAGAGAGAGAGAACAAGCAGGGAAGGAGTAGAGAGAGGGGGAGAGAGAGAATCCAAAGCCGGCTCCATGCTATCAGCGCAAAGCCTGACTTGGGGCTCGAACTCACAAACCAGGAATCCCCTTGGTTTCTTCTTCATCAAGATACCAGTTGTCTGGGATTTCTAACTTATGAATTTAAAACTCATTTGAGATAAACACTCCTTCAAAAGATTAATCCTGTGGGCGCCTGGGTGGCTGAGTCGGTTAAGCGTCCAACTTCCACTCAGGTCATGATCTCACAGCTCTGGAGTTTGAGGCCTGTGCTTACAGCTCAGAGCCTAGAGCCTGCTTCAGATTCTGTCTCCCTTTCTCTCTCTGCCCCTCCCCTGCTCATGCTCTGTCTCCCTCTCCCTCTAAAAAATAAATAAACTTAAAAAAAAAAAAAAAGATTAATCACCGGGCACCTGCATCTCAGTCAGTTAAGTGTCCAACTCTTGATTTCCATTCGGGTCATGATCTCATTGTTTGTGAGTTTGAGCCCCATGTCCGGCTCTGTGCTGACAGCGAGGAGCCTGCTGGGGATTCTCCCTCTCCCTCTCATCTGCCCCTCCCCTGCTCATGCTCTCTCTGTCTAAGGTAAATAAATAAATATTTTTTAAAAAGGATTAATCGTGACCAGGCTCCTCACATTACCGTGTGGGGAGGAGCAGGGATTGGGGGCCACACCCACACATGTATTTATCAAAAACGCTCCTTGGGGCGCCTGGGTGGCGCAGTCCGTTAAGCGTCTGACTTCAGCCAGGTCACGATCTCACCGTCTGTGAGTTCGAGCCCCACGTCAGGCTCTGGGCTGATGGCTCAGAGCCTGGAGCCTGTTTCTGATTCTGTGTCTCCCTCTCTCTCTGCCCCTTCCCCGTTCATGCTCTGTCTCTCTCTGTCCCAAAAATAAATAAACGTTGAAAAAAAATTAAAAAAAAAAAAGAAACGCTCCTTGAAAAATTAACATATGTAACAGCACCTACTTTCTTCTGCTTAATGGATCTTCCCACATATGCTAGGCCTTTCAGTCTCTGTTCCCGCTGTAACCTTTACTCTCTGCACCAGAATGACGGTGAATTGCATTGGACTTTATCAAGGAGCACCTCCCCGTCCTGGTAAATGCAGGGTGCCTTCGGATAAATCTGATGAGTCTCCATCAGAAACGACAAAGGGGAAATAGGTACCGAAACAGGGATATTTTACAAAATAATAAGACACTAGCTTATTTCACACAACTCTATGCAAATAAATTAGAAAACCTGGAGCTCTATCCAAAGATTGGCAAACGTATGTGAAATTTCTAATTTTCTAGAAAAATACCATTTTTCAAAATTGACCCCACTGGAAACAGCCTAAATAGATCAATTACCATAGAAGAAACAGAGAAGAGTAATACAAAAGCACCAGGTCCACATTGTTTAATTGAGAAATTATATGAAAGCTTTAATTAAAAACATATTTTTAAGTAGGCTCTAGGCCCAACGTAGGGCTCAAACTCAGAACCCCAAGATCAAGAGTCACATGCTCTATATAGACTGAGCCAGCCAGGCGCCCCTATACCAAACCTTTAAAGACTACACAATTCCAGTTGTTCTCAAGCTTTCCCAGAACATAAATAAAGGTAGGAAAAAAACTAAAAATAGAACTACTCTATGATCCAGCAATTGCACTACTAGGTATTTACCCAAAGGATACAAAAATACAGACCCAAAAGGGTACATGCACCCCAATGTTTATAGCAGCATTATCAACAATAGCCAAACTGTGGAGAGAGCTCAAATGTCCATTGAGTGATGAATGGATAAAGACGGTGTCATAGATGTACAATGGACCATTACTCAGCCATCAAAAAGAATGAAATCTTGCCATTTGCAATGACGTGGATGGAGATAGAATGTATTACGGCTAAGCAAAATCAGTCAGTCAGAGAAAGACACATATCATACGATTTCATTCACATGTGGAATTTAAGAAACAAAACAGATGAACATACGGGAAAGGGGGTAAAAAAGAGGAGAAAAACAAACCACAAGAGACTCTTAAGGATAGAGAACAAACTGAGCGTTGATGGAGGGAGGCGGGTGGGGGATGGGCTAGATGGGTGATGGGTATTAAGGAGGGCACTTGTGATGGGCACTGAGTGTAATATGTAAGTAATGAATCACTGAATTCTACTTCTGAAACCAATATTGCACTGTATGTTAACTAACTAAAAAAATTTTTTTAAAGAAAAAAGAAAAGTAGGACCAAAATATTTCTATAAAGCAAGTATGTCATTTATGTCCAATGCTCACAGCGATTACACACCAGAAAGAAACTTTCAGACCAACTTTACTTATGAAATAGGCAAAAATCCTAAATAAAATATTAGCAAACAGAATCCTATTTTAAAAGGAAGACACTGGGATCCCCTGGCTACCTCAGTCAGCCAGGCAGTCTTGATCTCCTGCAACTCTTGATCTCAGGGTTGTGAGCTCGAGCCCCACGTTGGATGCAGAGATTACTTAAAAGTAAAATCTTTAAAAAATAAAATAAAGGTAAGACATTGTATTGAGTTTCTAATGGGATTGCAAGTGTGGTTCAATGTTGGAAAAGTCATTAGTATATAATATTAATGGGACTAAAGGGAAAATTTATGTGACCATTTTAATTAGAAGCAGCAGAGGGCATTTTTGAAAAGTCAACACCCATTCATGATAAAAGTGTTATACAGGGACACCTGGGTGGCTCAGTCAGTCAAGCGTTGGACTCATGACCTCAGCTCAGGTCTTAATCTCAGGGTCATGAGTTCAAGCCCTACATTGGGCTCCATGCTGGGTGGGAAGCCTAGTTGGAAAAAAAAAGATATATAAAAACAGGAGATAATGAATACTTCCTTAACATAATAAAACTATATATACTTCATCCCAAAGAGAAAATACTAGAATCTTTCTCACTAAGATAAGGCCACTTTGTTTGCTGCTCTTTAATACTGTGTTGGAATTATTCACTGCAATGAAATAAGAAAAAACAAATTAGAACAAAGAAAGAGATAAAACTACAATTTCAGATGGTGTGATCATATTCTCGAATACACAAAAGGCTCAATGGAAAAACACTACAATATAAGGAGATTTTGTAAAAGAAGGTTATAAAACCGGCATGCAAAAATCTGTATAAACAAAAGCTGTTCAAAAGATATCATGGAAGAAAAAAGGTATTATGGAAGAGATGACCCTATTGGTGACACAAAATAAAACACTTAAGCAAAGTATTAAAAAGTAATGTCTAAAAAATTCACATAAGAAGCTATAACAACACTTTTGAAAGGCAAAGGGGGAACTGCAGCAAATGACAAGTCACGTGACATTCTTGGATAGGGTCATCATGAAGATGTCAGCCCTCCCTAAGTTGATGTATAAATTTAACGAGATCTCAACGGGAAAAAATACTATTCGTTTCCTTCCCCTGGAATTAAAAACAAGTGGATTATAATTTGGAAAAGAAGAAATAAGAACAGCCAGATAATGCTTGAAAGACAGCCAGATTTCAATATATTAGAACACAGATGCATCCTCTGTCATTCAAAATGAGACACCAGCCTGTTCATGGACAGAAGGGCACAGAAGGAGAAGACAAAATCCAGAATCAGAACTAACTGCAGGGGCGCCTGGGTGGCTCAGTGGGTTGAACATCCAACTCTTGATTTCAGCACAGGTCATGATCTCACAGTTTGGGAGTTTGAGCCCCACATCGGGATCTACGCTGATGGTGCAGAGCCTGCTTGGGATTCTCTCTCCCCCTCTCTCTCTGCCCCCTTCTGCACTCTCTTTCTCAAAATAAATAAATACACTTTCAAAAAAATTTTTTAAAAGAATCAACTGCAGATGCAAAATAAGTGCATGATAAAGATAGCATTTCCAATCAGTAAGAGGGATAGAGGACTTTTTAATGTGTGATCCTGGGATAGCTGGCTGGCCTAATGGAATTAGATATAATTAGATCCATTCCTCACACCATACAACCAATAGATGTTAAATGAATCAGAGATTTCAATGTAAAATAAAAAAATGAAACCATGTGAGTATTAGAAGAAAACACAAGGAAGGGCACCTGGGTGGCTCAGTTAGGTGTCTCTTGATCTCAGCTCAGGTCTTGATCTCAGGGTCACAAACGAGTTCAAGCCCCACATTGGGTGCCGTGCTTAAAAAAAAAAAAAGAAAGAAAGAAAGAAAAAAGAAAAAGAAGAAAACACGAGGAAATTTCTCTATTACTGGGGATGAAGAAAACTTCCCTATAAATATGACTTAAAATCCAGATACAGGGGCGCCTGGGTGGCGCAGTCGGTTAAGCGTCCGACTTCAGCCAGGTCACGATCTCGCGGTCCGTGAGTTCGAGCCCCGCGTCAGGCTCTGGGCTGATGGCTCAGAGCCTGGAGCCTGTTTCCGATTCTGTGTCTCCCTCTCTCTCTGACCCTCCCCCATTCATGCTCTGTCTCTCTCTGTCCCAAAAATAAATAAACGTTGAAAAAAAAAATTTAAATCCAGATACAATAGTGGGAAAGATTAGTAAATTTGACTGAATGAAAATTTAAACATTTACAAAGCTTAAAATACCATGACCAGAGTAGAAAGGCAAAGAACTTGCTGGGGAAAATACCTGTCATGTAGGTCATAGGCAAAGGGTTACTATGCCTAATACAGAGAGAGATCCTAAAAATTAGAGAAGACAAAAGCCCTACCTAAACATGAACACTAGGCATGAACAGAGAGCTCACAGGAAAAAAAAAAAAAAGCAAGTTCTCTAAAACATTAAAAATTGCTCAACCACATTCATTATAAGAGAGACAAGACAAGAGGCCATTTCTCACCTATTAGACTAGAAAAAAACCATGTTTGCTGACACGTTGAAAAAATATTAATCACCTTTGGAAGATACTAGGAGACCAAGTCATCATTATTTTTATTTATTTTTATTCTTATTTTAGTGCAAGAGAGCACGTGCTAATGAGCAGGGAAGAGGGGCAGAGGGAGAGAGAGAGAGAGAGAGAGAGAGAGAGAGAGAGAGAGAGAAACTCAAGCAGGCTCCATGCTCAGCACAGAGCCCGACACAGGGCTTGATCCCATGACCCCAGGATCATGACCTGAGCCAAGATCAAGAGACACTCAACCGACTGAGCCACCCAGGTGCCCCTCAAGTCATTATTTTTAAAATGGGTATATATAGGAGCAGACATGTTGTCTTTCCTATATAAATAGTACCTTGGGTAACCCAGGAACTGATAAGGGGTAATCTGTCAATTAAGAATTGATAGAATAATACTATTCGTCATTTTGCAATCCCTAATGATCTTAAACAATGACCGCCAACAACTGCTGACGTTTAAAACAAAAACAAAAGCAAAAACAAAAACGAGAAAGCCAGATATTCTGTTCATTGATATGGTTGTAGGCAACATGGTCAAGGAGCAGTGGTGAAAAAAACAAAACAAAACAAAACCCGTCTAAGCCTGTGGATCTCACTGCCCACAGGACAGGAAAAACAAGGAGCAGAAGAAAAATATCCAAGGACACCACAGTGAGACAATCCACAAAATCCAGGCTGTGGGAAATTCTACACTTTCTTTGACACGTTACCTTTTCCACTGCTTTCTTCTCCTTTGACTTGCTGTGATCGTGCTTTTCGTTTCACAGTTGTGCAAACTGAGACTCAGGGAGCTTTATGATGTAGGAGAAATGAAATAATGACTTGGCCCAGCCATACAAGATCAGAAGTGGCAAAGCTACAATTTGACTTGACCACCTTGTTCTAAAATGCATCCCCCCACCCCACACGCATGATTTGTTTCTTGATTTCCCCCAAAACCAGAAGACCCCGAGGCCCCCAAGTGCCTGACAGCTGCCGGTGTTCTACATCACGCCTGCCGTTCACACGTTGGGCAGTCTCCGGTCTCCTCCGCTGCGAGGACAGACCCCTCCAGGGTGCTTTGTCCCCTCGTCGTGACCCTGAGCTTCGCTAACCCCATTTTGCACCTGGGGAAACTGCAGCCCAGAGAATTTAACTAGAGTTCAGTGGATTAGTGACCAGATGGGGGCTGGAGTCCTGCTCCCCCAACTCCTGCTCCAATGCTATGCCCTCCCAATCAACACAGGACAGCAACGCAGAATGACACTTGGAGGTCCTGGGCTGAGAGGGAGGAGGAGGAGACTGGCACGATCATCCTCAGGGGACCACAACCGGGGTGGTCAATGTGCACATGAAACACGAATGCAAACATCAGGCCCTGCCATGTACCCTGTAGCAAATACTAAACTATCTCTACTCCATAGGGGGTAAAAAAAAGTTCAGAGACACCCTAGGGCTATTCTCCTGTGGTTCCCCAAGGCTGCCGTCTCCCCTTCCCATCTGAAGTATTGCTTTTATTGAGATAGAATTTACATTTTAGGCGAATGCCCGGAACAGAGGTGTGCCATGTGATGAGTTTTAACAAATACACCCATGTAACTAAAACCCAGTCAGGAGAGACAATTGTCTATCGCCTCAGAAACTTCCCTCATGCCTCCTTTCCCTCACCGCTCATCCTCCATGGTACCCTGGGTCTGGAAGGTTCTGATGCCTTCGGGAGCACTCAAACCTTCTGGGTCTCGCCGCCATCGAGCCACGATCCCAGCAGGCCCCTGTGGAATGGCAGGCACTGACTCGTGCCTTGGAATGAGCCTTCTGAAGACACTTGTAACCATGCCATCCGTGTGTCCGGCTGTCTCCAGGAGACCACCCAGGTCAACCAGCAAGTGGAATTTTTCACTTCCTCCAAAACCTCCCACAAAGCTGATTTTTCCCTTCTCTCTCAGCACCTGAGGCCCCGAGCTTATTTCGTCTCGTGGCTAATATCTGTGAGAAAACAAGCCCTGAGAGAGAGGGTGAAGAGGCCTGTAATTCCCTCGGCAGCGGACCCTGCTGCGCATCTGAATCATGTAATCCCATCCCCATGGCAACGCAGAATCGCAGAATCACGATCCTTTGGGGCCCAGTGGCAAGAACACCCACTCAGTCCAACCCCTTAGATTAAAACGGAAACACAAACGAAACCCAAAAAAAAAAAAAAAAAAAAAGTCATTGACTGTTGAGATAGCCTTCATATCCTTGTACGCATTCTTTGTTTGGATTGTTTTTAATTAAATGTTGATTCAGAGAGGATAAGCCTGTGAGTGTCCATTTGGGCTGCTGATTTGGGGGCTGATTTCAAATCTGAAGCTTTGTCCTCCACTCGGAGGAACAAAGGAGCATTGTTTGATTGAACGAGGCAGAGCAAGTTGGCGGGAGAGGAATGTAGATAGGCCGATAGCGGAGACCACGGCACTGAGGCAAGACTTCCTCATTCGCTTATCTCTTCCTGTGTCTTCCTTTAGGAAGATGGCATCATCCTTCTGCCCCCGAGGTTGGCATGCAGGGAAATGATCTTCTCTTGTATCAGCTGGAGTTGCACATGGTAATGGGAAAATATTTCTCTGCAGTCAAAACACCTTCAACTCCTGGCCTCCAGGCAGCTCTCCAGGTCGGAAGAGAATTCAATATGAAATGTAAACATGGGATCTGGAGAGGAGTGACACCGGTTCCCGCTGTCTGCTCTAGCTTTTGCACGCATCTGGGCCTCATTCAGCACCAGGCACTTTAGAGGAGGTTGATGTCTTAACGGCCACCCCCACCGCCTCCCCGGAGCACGCTATCAGCTGACATTTACAGAACAAGCAGCATGGAAGGCTGGCACTCGAAAGATGAATGCATCCTCTCTAAGCAGGCAGGAAGGCGGGTGCCAGGAGGTAGGAACAGTGTTTTATTAGCTGCTGTATCTCCAGTGATGAGACCAATCCCTGGCATATGTTAGGCATTGAGAAAATAAAATGGTTTAATGCTGCAGGAGCCTGGTTGGTTTGCAGTAGGTTTCCAGTCTTCTCACTCCCAAAGAGGTGAGCAAAACCGACAGGGAAGATGAGGGAGGGCGGAGCCTGCCACCTCTCCCCAACCAAGTGCCCACCAACTTCCACATTCACACAAAGGTAGACAGACAAAGGGCCTAAGAACAGATGGACAGAACTCTGATCTCAGTCTGGCGTGCGAGGGTCTGGGAAGGTGCCACTCCATCCCAACGACAAGTAAGAAACTCAACAAACTGAAAACAACAACTTGTCTGTCAGAGAGGTGAGGTCATAGGGTAAGGGTCGTAGGGTAAGCCACTGCCCCCTAAACTAGACAGGTGAACAGAGAGAAAGAATCAAGCTCACCACAGCAGAAACCCACAAGCAGGGATGTTGGAATTATCAGACTAGGAATCTAAGAGGACCATGATTCATATGCTAAGGTTGCTTAAAGTTTTTTTTTTAATGTTTATTTTTTAGAGAGAGAGACACACAGAGTATGAGCAGGGGAGGGGCAGAGAGAGAGAGAGAGAGAGAGAGAGAGAGAGAGAGACAGAAACTGAAGCAGGCTCCAGGCTCCGAGCTGCCAGCACAGAGCCAGACATGGAGCTTGAACCCACGAACTGTGAGATCATGACCTGAGCCCAAGTTGGACGCTTAACCGACAGAGCCACCCAGGTGTCCAAGACAAGTTATTATACATCTTATCTCCTACTGTCAAGAAAGAGGCTGGGCATTTGATAGGCCTCTCTAGATTTTGGAGACAACACATATCACACATGAGAATAGAGCTACAATTTTTTAGATGACTCAGAAGGGTGACATTTTTGAGTACTTCCTGAGCAAGAGACAGCTCTGTAGCAGGCCCGGGCTGGGGGCCAAAGGCCAGGCTGCTGGAGTCCTTGCCTATATTACAGGTGCCAGCCGTGGTGCTCCATGTACCCATGGCAGGTGCCGTGATGCTAGAGAGAACCACGGCATGTGTGGGGTCTCTGGCAGGCCCTGACGGAAAAGCCTGATTAATTCCTGAGTTGACCCTATCTTTATGGTCATTCGTCTTGCTGCTTCAAGTTTGCCTCAGACTTCATTATTTAGCTTTTTTTTGTTTCCCCAGAAACGTGTTTAGATCACCGTCTTTATGTCATTGTTTTGTGGTGTTGCGTAAATGTTGACACGAAGTGGCTTTTATCACCATACTGTTCTAAATGTGCTTGACTTCTTTCGTAGTTGCCATCATAATTCTTGAATTTCAGATCCAGAAGTGGGGACTATTTTAACAATGTCGGCCCCAGAAACTTTACTTGACTAACGATGATGACCAAGCAGGTTTGATAGGGTTAGAGCAAGCCTGACCTGAAGTAGCTATGGGAAAACTTAGATATAGCAAAATGGATCAGACTGTATCGAGTGGCAAGTGAAAGAAAGATCTGGGAACGAGATAAATGGTTGGGAGGTCAGTCATTGCCTTGCAACAGAGACCTAACGCTATATGGGCTAGTAAAAGCTTCACGACTGGTTCTCTGGGGAGTGAGCTCTGGTGCGCAGCGCTGTTGATTCCTATGGGGTAAATGCTCCCCCGTGGCCTATTTCTTTTTTTTTTTTAATTTTTTTTCCCAATGTTTATTTATTTTTGGGACAGAGAGAGACAGAGCATGAACGGGGGAGGGGCAGAGAGAGAGGGAAACACAGAATCGGAAACAGGCTCCAGGCTCCGAGCCATCAGCCCAGAGCCTGACGTGGGGCTCGAACTCACAGACCGCGAGATCGTGACCTGGCTGAAGTCGGACGCTTAACCGACTGCGCCACCCAGGCGCCCCGCCCCGTGGCCTATTTCAAGCTACTGGTGCGATGTCACTGAACACAGAGTCAGGAAGAATTGCACACAACGGGCTCTTCCTGCTCCAACACGCCACTGGCTTGATGGTTCGCTGTGATGTCTGAGAAGAGTCTAGGTCTATGAGAGCGCAGACCAGATCTCTGCAGCGAGGAAGCAAAGTCAGACGATGCGCAGGCATGAACAGACGTGGACGGCTGGGAAGGCTGGTGTGAGGAGTGTGACAGAGTGGGGACCAAGGACATCTGAGGGCTTGTGGAATGCCCCTGAGCGCCCAGCAGAGTGAGATGCCATGATTTGCAGCGGCTTCCGCCCACACTGTCGGAGGAGTTTCCTCTACAGCCACGGCAGGAGCAGAGGGGTTCCAGGCTCTTCTCAGAGGCCGGATGTGTTCAGTTAGCAGCTGTGCCATCAGGCAGTGCCACCTCATGACTCCAGAGAGCCTCTGAAGTGCTGCGCTCTGGGAGACTGAGTCAGCCCTCCAGGACTGAGGAACAGCTGTGGACTGGAGGCGGGGCGCAGGAGGCGAGGTCGGAGGAGGAAGTTCACAGGGTGATCAGGGCCTATCCCGGCGTGTTAGAAACACAGCCCAAAACAGCAGGAACAGTTTAAGACTCCAGTAGCACAGGAGATTCCAAAATACCTCCTGTCTTGGCCGGGCGGGATGCTGGGTCCAGCCCACGCCGGCTTATAAGCGATGGCTTTTACATTTTTAAGTTTTGCAAGTCAGTCAACATCAAGCTGGTGGCTGAAATCAGTCACGGTGGAAGGATTTACCCATGGCAATCATCAAATGGTGCAAGTCATGGCTTTTTTTTTTTTTTTTTTTTTTGAGAGGAGATTGTAAAACGTTTCCCAGAAAACCACTGTGCTTTGATAAAAAGTTGGCCTGGGAAAAGAGGAAGTGTGAACATGCCAGGAAAAGTTCCACAGCTGATCCTCGCTAGAGAAAGCCCCTCCTCTCACGTGCCTATCACAGTCACGGAGAGCCCGGAACACAGCGAGCATGATAACCAGTGTGACTACCCAAAGTGGGAGCACACGGGCATGCTTGGCACTCACCAGCTCCCGTGATCGAGCAAATCATGCCAAAGGAGGCTAAGAGTAAGCATCCAGGAAGCATTTCAACACAACAGAGAGAACCACCTCTAGGGGAAACTCGAGATCACTGAGAAAAAGGGCTTGAATGAATGAGTGCTCTCGGAACGACTTCCACTTGTGTAACCCAACCCCGGGCATCGCCAGACTTGGCCCATCCCTCCAACGCAAGCCTGCCATGCACAAAATTTAAGAAATCAGCCCTCCGCTACAGCATTGATACTGACCCTGAATCTTCTTGGGTCTGGTAGTTTTAACCCTGTAAGTGACACTGGGACTCCAGGTCCCTCCCACCCCCACCAGCCACCACCTTCTCAGTTGATTCCATGAGCAATCTCTGATAACAATCTTCCACTCTGGCCTGGAGGGCGAATACATGTCTCCGTTATCCCTGGGCTGGCATCCCAGCCCAGTCATCATAGCATCCCCAAGACAGACAGGGACGGTGCTATCAACTCGGTCATTCTCCCAGGAATCTTTGCTTCCAGAGTTTAAGCTCCCCATCTTGACGATACTTTTAAAATGACCACTGCATGGTGTCCCTTCTGTGGCATTCTGCTGGTCTCAAGGCCACAGATCCAGAGGGTAGGGTCTACCTGACTCCACCTCTTGGGTGGCGGGGCAAAGTCACACTGCAAATTGCATGGACACATGATTCACTGGGGCTGGGTTGCCGGTGGGGGCGGGGGAGGCGATTACTCGAACAATCTACTATAGTCCTTGGTTTCCATTTCCATAGCTGAGCCCACCACTCTAGGAGAAACTCCCCATTTCCAGTACCCTCGACATGGCCTAGGACCTGGTGTTGTCCCAAACTTCTGCTCAAGCTGAGCGCTGACCCAGAATTGAATGGTGGCTTTTTCCCCAAGTAACAGGGGGGGGAAAAATGATTGCAAATAAATTCTTTTTTGCAGTTAAAATTTTACCTTCATAAAATGTGATGCAGGGGCGCCTGGGTGGCTCAGCCAGTTGGACACCTGACTTTTGATTTTGGCTCAGGTCATGATCCCAGGGTTGTGGGATCAAGCCCCACGTTGGGCTCCCTGCTGAGTGTGGAGCCTGCTTAAGATTCTCTCTTACCCTCTGTTTTTAAAATTAAAAAAAAAAAAGTTTAAAAAAATGTGGTGCAGCACAATTTCTCAAATTTACTTGCTTTGTAAGCCCTTTACATAAATTTTGAGATCCTAAAGTGTTATCGTGTTTACTGTATTAGGGATTAAAATTGAGAGGTCTTGAAATACTTAATTATGAAGTCATTTAGAAATAATGAACTCATTACAAACTAACAAAAAATAATAATGAACTTATTACGGAGTAACATAAATTTTTATTTCTGTGGAAAATAACTATATTTTCCAAAACAACCCCTCAAAAAAGCATGAGTGGGAAGAATGGCATTGTTTGGCATTTTCTCAAATCTCTTTAAATGTCAGTTTTCATAGGAATCAGGTGGATTCTCACTTCTGCTCCTGCATTCAGTCTGTTGCAATATGTTGTTTTAGTTGAAGTGTGTAAAGCAATTGTGGCCTTACACGTATATACTTGATGAAAAGAAGGAGTGTTTTAATAGTCTTTTCAAACAATCATGTATATTCTTCTTTGATATCTTACTAAAACCTGACAAGTGGTAGTTTCTTTTTACTTTTCCTTTCTTTTTTTTTTTTTTAAGTAGGCTCCACACCCAGCACAGAGCCCAACATGAGGCTTGATCTCTCAAGATCCTGAGACCAAGAGTCAGACACTGAACCGAAAGAACTGCCCAGGTGCCCCAGAAAGTGGTAGTTTCTTTTTTTTTTTTTTTTAATATTTTTTTAAAAGTTTATTTTATTTATTTACTTTGAGAGAGAAAGAGAGAAAGCAGAGGAGGGGCAGAGAGAGAGGGTGAGAGAGAATCCCAAGCAGGCTCCACACTTAGCACAGAGCCTGGTGCAGCACTCAATCCCACAACCCCCGCGATCACGACCTGAGTTGAAATCAAGAGTCAGCCGCTTAACTGAATGAGCCATCCAGGAGCCCCTCAACCTACAGTTTTAAACTCTGTTTCACTAAAATCCTTTGGTCTATCTTGCATTTTATAATTCTTTTAAGTTTATTTATTTACTTTGAGAGAGAGAGAGGGAGGGGCAGAGAGAATCCCAAGCAGGCTCCGTGCGGTTGGCACAGAGCCCCATTCGACACTTGAATTCACAAACCGTGAGAACATGACATGAGCCAAAACCAAGAGTCATACACTTAACCAGTTGAGCCACCCAGGCGCCCTTGGTCTATCTTGCATTTTATAGTGATCTTTTACACGTGCATGATTTTGTTACATCAGGCTTTGCTCATTCAGAAAATACTCATTCACTGAGTTATGCATCTTTTCCAAATGTTGACACATTTCATAAAGTATAAGATACTTTCATAAATACTTTCATAAAGTATCTGTTAATATCACCACCCATTTCATCAAAAAAAATTTTTAAGTATTGGGAAACTGCCAAGCTCACAGTGGCAGATATAAATGTTCTAAAATTCTAATTTTCTCTTGAAAGCTCCAATTTTATCACTGGCAGTAAACACATGGTTACTTTTTTAAATTTGCTTTCAAGAAAGTGTCTGCCAACTGCCAGAGTCTGAAATATCATACTTTATTGGCCAGTCGTTCTTAAAAGATGGTGTTCCAGGACTGCCTGGGTGACTCAGTCGGTTGAGTGTCTGACTTCAGCTCAGGTCATGGCCTCGCAGTTCGTGAGTTTGAGCCCCGCATCGGGCTCTCTGCTGTCAGCATGGAACTCGCTTCAGCTCCTCTGTCCCCCTCTCTCTCTGCTCCTCCCCCGTGTGTGCTCTCTCTCTCAAAAATAAATAAATATTTACGGGGTACCTGGGTGGCTCAGTCGGTTAAGC
>NW_024412447.1:4320075-4335357 GCF_014898765.1 Herpailurus yagouaroundi | reverse complement strand
ATGGTGTTCCATTAAAAAAAAAAAAAAAAAGGTAGCCAGTTTAGTTCATGACTCAGCTATTACCCAAAGGCTTTTCCTCAAGACAACCCCTGTTTCGGGCATACTCTCCATTCAGAGTATGAAAAAGACATGTACTCAAGGGTCCAGATCTAATGAAGTCAATACTTTTTTTTAAATGTTTATTTATTTTGGAGAGAGTGCAACCAGGGGAGGGGCAGAGAGAGGGGGACAGAGGATCCAAAGCAGGCTTTGTGCTGAGAGCAGAGAGCCTGATGTGAGGCTTGAACCCACAAGCTACGAGATCATGACCTGAGCTGAAGTCGGATGCTCATCCAACTGAGCCACCAGGTGTCCCAATGAAGTCAATACTTTCACTGCTTCTAATGAAGTACATTCATTTTTTAAAAAAATTTTTAATGTTTTATTTATTTTTGAGAGAGAGGGAGAGAGAGAGAGAGGGAGAGGGGCAGAGAGAGAGACACACAAACCGAAGCGGGCTCCGGGCTCCGAGCTGTCAGCACAGAGCCCAACACAGCACTCGAACCCACAAACCGTGAGATCATGACCTGAGCCGAAGTCCGGCGCTTGATCGACTGAGCCACCCAGGCGACCCAATAATGAAATACATTCTTAAGTGAAACTGGATTTTTTTTTTCTTGCAAGTGCATGTGGGTATAGGTTAGTGCCATTGTCTCGATTAACGTGAAGACACCAACACTTTTACCCATCATTGTTTTGCACATTAGCAAAAATAGAAAATAATGCCTAGTATTTCTATGAAAAAAGTTTTGACTTCAGAGACTCCCTGAAGGCAGTCTCGGGAAGCCGCAGGGCTCTCCAGACCACACTTCGAGAACCACTCTCCAACAATGAAAATGACTCACACCTACATAGGAATGAACCTCCCGGTTGTAATGCTGAGTGAAAGAAGCCAGGCACAAAGAGTATATCCAATATAATTCTGTATACATTTAGGAAATAAAGGGCACAAAAGCCTGGAGAACCCCATCCATGGCCTTAAAAGTCAGGATAATGACTACCCTTAGTCATCTAAGGGAGAGGTGGGCAGTGCCCGAAAGAGAGCAGGAGGGGTTTTCTGGGGTTCTGGTCAAGTTATTTGTCTTGTTTTGGGGGCCAATTATACAAGTGTGTTCACTTCGTGAAAATTCATCAAGCTCATGATACGTGCACCTTCCTACATACCTTCCTACTTGAATTAAGAGGTATTTGTGACATGGTTTCCAGCAGTACTAAGTAAAAAGAAGCCTCCCCTGCTGAAAACCACCACCCCCCACCAACGCCAACAACTCCGAAAGATTTGCCTAAATGAAAACAAAAGTGATAATCATGACAAAATAGTTGCACAATATGTGTTTGCGATGCTATCTCAGCCATCATTCTTTCATTGCGTATGTAGCATTTCCTACATGGCAAACAGGCAGGACAGAAATGCCCTCCAGAGAGGAATGACTGTTTGGGACTGTATCTGGAAATGTTTGCACCATGTTAAGCAGGGACATCTTCTTGAATTAGGGTCAGAAATTTAGCAAGACAAATTCAGGATACTGGAATACATCAGCTGCTTTGGGGAACCTTCCTAGGAGATCCCTCATGAAAGAGACAAACTGAGGCTCAAAATGACTCCTGTGAAAGCAGAGAAGGCAGTTCTGGTAGAAGAGGCTTCTTGTTAGGGGCCTGCTTTCCCAAAAGGGCCATAGTGCTGAACCAAGGAGAGGAGCAGAGTTGAAAACCCAAAGTACTCCAAGTTCAAGATAAAGAGTATGGACATGGCAAGGCAAAAATGGACCTGGGGGAAGGCTGATGGCCAGGCTCTTCAAAAGCAGCTCCCTTTATGGACCCTGTACCACAGGGGAGTAGCCCACGTGTGGCAAGAGACAATGGAGGTTCATGGGGGCAGGCATCTCAACTCAGGAAGTCCCAGCTGAAAAGCACGGCCTTGACCTCCATAATGGAAGTTCTTCTGTACCCCATCTGTCAAGTTTCCCAAGTCAGAACATTCATCCCCTCCCTAGTCACATGAAACCCTCAGAGTCTCTCCTAGGAAAGGACCAGTGAGTGACCCCAGGCCCAGGCAGCACTGAGCCTGATTGACTCCCCTGGATTAACATTCTCTTTGGATCTCTCAGCCCAGTAATGACTCAAGATCTTGTGGCTCTGTGATTATTTTAAGAAGTTGTTTTATGCGACATCCACATTGTTTTTGTTGTGTCCAGTGGAAGGCTTGTCTCAATGACTTTGATCTTATTTGAGTGGACACAGCCATCCTCCAAGTGGGTTTTTCAATTTTTATTTTCTTTTATTTTATTTTTTAATTTAAGTAGGATTCATGCCTGGCATGGAGCCCAACATGGGGCTTAAACTCATGACCTGGAGATCAAGACCTGAGGTGAGATCAGGAGTTAGATGCTTAACCGACTGAGCCACCCAGGTTGCCCTTGTCATTTCTTTCTTTTCTTTTTTCTTTTTTTTTTAAGTAGGCTCTACATCCAATGTGGGGCTTGAACTCACAACCCTGAGATTAAGAGTTGTGTGCTCTACAGACTGAGCCAGTCAGGCACCCCTAAGTGGTGTTTTTTTTTTTTTTTTTAAAGGAAGTCTGCAATGCTTCCACTGGCTCCCGAACCTTCCATGGTGCTGTCAGATCCCTCAGCCTGGCGCCCCAAGTCTTCTGGAATTTGGTCCCAGCTTTTCTCTTCCCTTGTCTCCCACCCCCCCCCCCGCCCCTCTCCACTCCCTGATTTACTTTGTCAACTCCTAGATCCTCTGCTCACTGTGTTCTTGCTCACCATCAGGACTTTGCTCCCGAGCACCCTTCACATTCTTTCACCCTCTCCTCCCCTCCTCCAGCCCAAACTCTTCACCCAATAAATGGCTGCTCATCCTTCCAGAATCCGCCTCACCCTCCGTTGACGGACCCTCCCTCTTTAGTCTCCACCCCCCCAGGAATGAATGATCACCCCCTTCACTGTGTCCCTACAGTTCCATATTGATGCATTTTTTTTTTTTTTTAGTACGTGCATTACAATCTTTATTAACAAAGCTTCTTCCTTTTTCCCGTGTGAGTATTTCTCATCATTTCTTTACTTGATTACTACGGCTAGTTGCCCATATTGGTGTGCTGGGGCTACCATAACAAGTACCACAGACTGGGCAGCTTAGACAACAGAAATGTATTTTCTCACAGTTCTGGAAGTTGGGAAGTCCAAGATCAAGGTGTTGGCAGATTTGGTTTCTTCGAGGCCTCTGTCCCTGGCACAAGATGGCCACCTTCTCTCTGAGTCTTCACTTGGTCTTCTCTGTGTGTTTGTCTATGTCCTCGTCTCTTCAGTCATATTGGATTATGACCCACCCTAATGACCTCTTTTTAACGTAATTACCTTTTTAAAGACCCTGTCTCCAGATACAGTCACTGTCTGAGGATTAGGACATCAACACATGAATATTTGGGGGACACAGCTCAGCCCATAACATCACCCTTCTAAGAATTTGACACTAAGCTTATTACTAGAGATGACATACAGTGTTACCTTCGGAAGTCTAATTTAGAACATCTGTCACCTATATTAAATTCAAGCCAGGGCATGAAGGAAATCACTTTCAGCACCTCTTGGGTACCTCGCTGGCTCTCAAGGTGAATAAGGTGATTGTTATTCAGAGTTTCTCACAGGCAGGTAGAGCACTGGGGACCACAGGTGTACAACTGTTCTCTAGAAAAGGCAGTTTGGTGTCTTGGTGGGCAAGCCCCTGACATGGGCATTTTCCTGTCAAGGTACTTCTTGCCAGCAAGAAGGCTTTTGTCCTTCAAGGTTCTGTACCCACTTCATCTTCTCCGTACCAATGGCCAATGCACAGTAAAATTCCCAGGATCATTGTCGGGATGCCAACCTCTACGGCCTTTAATGAGATGGTCCCTCCATCTGGTGGTATGTGTAAATATCGCTTCTTTGGTTCTCAATCCTTCTTTCCCCCTGGTCTGGAGTCCCACGAGAGTCATGAATTTGGATTTCTAATGGGTGGTCTGTGATGGCTGGATCTCAGGACAATACCGAGGCTCACATCCCCTGGTGATGTTGGCTAATTCAGGGGGTTTGAGTGTGCCCTGGCATTCTTCCAAGGTGGTGACTGAAAGATAGCTGGCATCATCTGCCCCAGAGGGGCAGACCAGACCTCCCATACCAGGGTCACTTTGATGGATCTGGGGATACACTCTGCAGCTTTTTTGCTTTTTAGAGCTCAACCAGCAAGTCCTGATCAGATCTTACTCAGGCATCTCTTTGAGACTTTGAGTGGCTTACAGCTTCTCTATTGATGATGTTTTTAGCAAATTTATTCAACATGTATTTATTGAGTGGCTTCTATGTGCTAGCCACTATGCACTAGAGGAAGAGTAGTGAGCAGAGAAGAAAGAAAGAAAGAAAGAAAGAAAGAAAGAAAGAAAGAAAGAAAGAAAACACCAGTCCTCATAGTGTACCACAATGGAGGAGAGAGCATTCCTCCAATAATAACTAATCACTAATTCAAACATAATTAAAAATTGTAAATGGACTATAAAGGACTATTTCAAAAGGGACGCTGATCTACCCCCAAATTGTCTGAGAAGGTTTCTGTGAGAAAAACAGCATTTGAACCGATGACTGAATGATGAATAGGCTAAGTGTAGGCACTCAACACACATTTTAGAGTCTGATTCTTCCCTCAGAAGCTTCCTTTAAAACATGGATGTGAAAAGAGATAGACAAAGGAGAAGAGAAAGCAATGGGGCATGGGGTGGGGTTTGCAATAGAAAGAATCTGGAAATTGGTAAGCTGCCTGGGTTTCACATCAGAATTGGAAATTAACAGTCCGTGTGACCTCAGGCAAGTCACAGGCCCTCTGCTTTCCAGCTATTTATAATACTTTGAGATTAGACTGGCTCAAGATTTTCCAAGGCAGACACACATACCACTGTTGCTGGGCAAAATCATTTTAATTGATACGTGTTTTCACATTAATAGTTTTTTGTTGGGTTTTTTTTTTTTTTTTCAGTTTATTTACCTACTTTGAGCAGGGAGGACAGGCAGAGAGAGAAGGAGAGAGAAAGTATCCCAAGTAGGCTCTGTGCTGATAGTGCGGAGCCTGATGCAGGGCTCAACAGTGAGATCATGACCTGAGCCGGAATCAAGAGCTGGACGTTTAACCGACTGAGCCACCCAAGGCACCCCAACAGTTATTTATTTTAATATGAATACAAGCAATATAAACACAATATAAAATCCATGATTTCAAAAACATTATTGCTCAGGAGAAGGACAAAATGGTGCTAAGACTTCCACTCCCTAAGTTGGTGAGTCATCTGCTCACAGCAAGCAACTGGAAAACTGGGCATATCATGAAACAGCGGTTTTCAGACATTGGCGGCATGCAGCCCAGGACTGGGTGCCCAAGAGTAAGATAACAAATGAGCTGAGTGAGCCTAACACCACCCCAGCTTATGCCTGGAAGCAATTTCCGGATCAGAGAGGAGCGAGGAAGGGGAATCTCATCAGAACCCCGGAGCCTTATCAAGCGGAAGAGATAGAGATCAGAACTCAGAGACTCAGGCAGCTAGAAATCGGAAGGCATAATGTTGGGAAGGGCAGGGTTGTGGAGTTCATATTATACGTGGAATTAAAACCACAAAAGATGAAGGCAGAGATGGAAGTATATTCTTGTAAGTGACTCAGATTAAACATAAAGTGGAATAACATTATTTAAAGATGGGTTGTGATAAGATCAGCATGCATGT
Organism: Herpailurus yagouaroundi; assembly: GCF_014898765.1. NCBI lineage: Eukaryota > Metazoa > Chordata > Mammalia > Carnivora > Felidae > Herpailurus > Herpailurus yagouaroundi. The sequence goes on along the minus strand of NW_024412447.1, from coordinate 4,329,572 downwards.
TACAAACCTTCGTGAAATCATTAAAATAGTAATACGAGGAAGTATAGCTAATAAGCCAATAGTAGAGAGTAAAACAGAAATCTCAAAATTACTCAGTGAAATCCAAAAGAAGACAGGAAAAAAAAAATAGGAGGGTCAAATAGAAAACAAATACAAGGTAATCTACATAGATTTAGACCCAATCACATCAAGAATTATATTTAATTAAAATATTCTGAACACTTTAATTGACAGAGATTGTGAGATTGGCTAAAAATGCAAGACTCAACTCTATGTTGTCAACAAACCTACAGTCACAGCTGGAGGGTTCAAGACTTGACTCTCACTAATTACAAGAACAAGGGGATGGAAAATCAGGAAGGATATAGCTTTTAACATTGACCTAGTTGACATGTACAGAACACGCCACTGAGGAGGGGCAGAATAGACATTCTTTCCAAATGTATATGGAAAATTCGCCAGAAACTCCCCGGCCCTGTAACGAGTCTCAATGAATTTTTTAAAGTGGGACAGCTTACACGGTATGTTTTCTAGCCATAAAGAAATTAAATTAGAAACCAGAGAAATATCTTTAAAACTCCCCCAACTAAAAGATAAAAAAAAAAAAATTAAGTTTAATTATTTATTTTGAAAGAGAGAGAGTGGGGAAGGGGCAGAGAGAGAGGGAGTGAATCTCAAACAGGCTCAGCACTGTCGGCGCAGAGCCCAATATAGGGCTCAAACTCACAAACCGAGAGATCACGCCCTGAGCCAAAGTCAGACGTTTAACCGACTGAGCCTCCCAGGCACCCCTAAACACAATTCTAAATAACCCATGGGTCAACAAAGAAATCACAAGGGAAATAAGAAAATGTTTAAGTTGAATGGAAATTTTAAAAATATATGTATCAGAACTGGGGCACCAGACTGACTTAGTTGGTTGAGTGTCCAGCTCTTAGGTTCAGGTCATGGTCTCATGGTTCATGGGTTCGAGCCCCACATCGGGCTCCATGCTGATGGTGCAGAGCCTGCCTAGGATTCTTTCTCTCCCCCTCTCTGCCCTTCCCCTGCACTCTCTCTCTCAAAAATACATAAACTTTTTAAAAAATTTAAAATATATATATCAAAACTAAAATTTGCCCTTCAGAACACACTTTTTAAAATTTTTTTTAAATATTTATTTTTGAGAGAGGGAGACAGAAACAAGAGCATGAACAGGGGGAGGGCACAGAGAGAGGGAGACACAGAATCTGAAGCAGGCTCCAGGCTCTGATCTGTCAGCACAGAGCCTGATGTGGGGCTCGAACTCACGAACCGTGAAACCATGACCTGAGCTGAAGCTTAACCGACTGAACCACCCAGGTGCCCCCAGAAGACACTCTTAAGAAAATGCAAAGGCAGTCCCACCCCACTCCTGCCAGCCTCTCCTCCTGCTACCCTCTAGGCTCCGTGGAGAATCCTGTCACACTCTGCAGCTACAGAGGTCCCCGGGAGCCTGTGCAAGAAAGTCAAGCTGAGCAATAACTCGCAGAACTGGGGAATGCAGAGAGCAACTAGGGTCACCTATCGGGCTCAACGCCTCAGCAGGAACAAGGGAAGTCAGGTCATGTGGACCAGAGGTGGCATTTGTGGTTTTGTAATTTGGCTACCAGGAGCTTTCCTTTTTTCATCTGGATGCCTGAAGAATTGTTTCTTTTCCTATATATATTTTTTTTCTCAAAGTTTTGCCTTTCTTGCTTGGGCCCTTTTTCCATCTGTGGTTGATTTGTGTGTGTGTGTGAGGGAGGGATCTATTTTCTTTGTTTTTTTTCCATACGGATAATCAGTTGTCTCAAGAATCTACATATTTTAAAGAATTAATTTTATTTTTTAATGTTTATTTATTTATTTTGAGACTGTGTGTGTGTGTGTGTGTGTGTGTGCGCGCGCGTGCGCGCGAACCCATGGGGGCGGTTACGGAGAGATGGAGGGAGAGAGAAGTTTCCACGCCATCAGCACAGAGCCGGACACAGGGCTCAAACTCATGAACCATGAGATATGACCTGAGTTGAAACCAAGAGTCGGACGCTTAACCAACTGAGCCTGAGCCACCCGCGTGCACCAAAATCATATATTGGTGAGGGCATCCTTTTTCTCCCTGTGATACTAGCTGTCATATGTCAGGTTTCCACGTATGTGTGGATTTGTTTCTGGGCTCTCTGATCTATCCTACTGGTCTATTCCTCTATTATTGCCACACTGTCTTACTTACTATGTGTTTATAAAATGTCTTAAGATCCAGTGGAGTAAGTCCTCTTACCTTATTCTTCATCAGAAGTATCTTGACTGGGTTTTGTTTTGTTTTTTTTTTTCGCTCTGCATTATTGTATAAATTTTGTAATTCGTTTAACAAATGCCTCCAAAATTTAGTTTGGGATTACATCATATCTAAAGGTCAATTTGGGGGAAAATTATCTTTAGACTATTGGGTAATCCTTTTCTTGAACATGGTACATTCCATTTATTTTACCATTAATGTTTCTTATAAATACTGTTTACCAGATTTTTTGGTGCTTGCTTTATGATCTAGTACATAATCATTTTCATAAATACATATCTGAAGGTAACATGTATTCCCCTGATGCGTGTAATATTCTATATATGTTCATTAGATCAAACTTGTTACTTATGTTGTCAAAATATAAAGAAAACGAAAAGGCAAGAGAGTGAAAGAAAATATACACACTACTTAGGGACTCATATCCAAAATAGAAAAAGAACTCTTACAACTTAATTATAAGAAGACAAACAACTCAATTTAAATCATGGGCCGAGGGGCACCTCAGTCACTAGAGCATGTGACTCTTGATCTCAGGGTTGTGGGTCCAAGACCCATGTTAGGTACAGAGATTACTTTTAAAAATCTTTAAAAGAATTTTTTGTAGTGTTTATTTATTTTTTTGAGACAGGGAGAGAGACAGATTATGAGTGGGGGTGGGGCGGAGAGAGAGAAAGAGAGAGGGAAACACAGAATCTGAAGCAGGCTCAGACTCTGAGCTGTCAGCACAGGGCCTGACACGGGGCTGGAACCCATGGGCTGCGAGATCATGACCTGAGCTGAAGTCGGCTGCTTAACTAAGCCACCCAGGCACCCCCAAAAATAAAATCTTTGAAAAAAAAATAATGGGCCAATACAAACAAACAAGAAACCCAAAACTTCACAAAAGAAGATGTAAAAAGGCACAAGCAAAGATGCACAACACAATTAGCCATCAGGGAAATGCATATTAAATCCACACCAATACAACACTATACCTCCATTACAATGGCTGGAATTAAAGACTGTGGGTGACCATGAGGGACACCCGGAACTCTCATTCCTTGCCAGGGGACAAGTCAAATGGTACAACCACTTTGGAAAACAGTTTGCCACTTAATACATGACTCAGCAATTCCACACCCAGAAAATGAGAACAGATATCCACCCCCAAACATGTACATTAATGTTCCTAGCAGCTTTATTCAAAATAGCCCCAAACTGGACACAACTCAATGCCCACCATCTGGTGAGTAAAGGAACCAACTGTGCTATAGCTGTGTCATGGAATTCTACTCAGCAGCAAAAGGAATAAACCATTGGCACACGCAAAGTGGAGGAACCCCAAAAACATATGCTGACCTAGCCTTGTACAATGAAAACTACAAAACATTGCTGAAAGAAGATGTAACCAAATGAAAACACCTCCCATGTCCATGGGTTGGAAGTATTAATATTGTGAAGATGTCAATATCACCCAAAGAAACTTACAGATTCAGGGCAATCTCTATCAAAATCCCAGTGACACTTTTTTTAATAGAAACAGAAAAACCCATCCTAAAATTCATATGGAATCTCAAGGGACCCTAAATAGCCAAAGCAATCTTGAGAAAGGAAAACAAAGCTGGAGGAGTCACACTTCCCGATTTCAAAACTCACTCCAAAGCTACAGTACTCAAAACAGTGTGGTCCTGGCATAAAGAAAAAAAAATAAAGAATTACAGAATTCTATATTAAAAAAAGTGATATAAAAATGGATCAACCTAAAAGGAAAATCTAAAACTATAAAATTAGGGCCATCTGGCTGGCTCAGTTGGTAGAGCATCTGACTCTTAATCACAAGGTCATGATTTCAAGCCCCGCGTTGGGTGTGGAGCCTACTTAAAAATAAATAAATAAATTAATTAATTAATTAATTAAAAAAGTAAGCAAAAGCTTCATGACATTGGATCTGGCAATTATAGATTGCCAAATCTTGAGATCTCTTGGCCGTGACACAAAAGGTATAGGTGTCTATTTAAAAACAGACCAACAGGACTTCGTGAATATTTAAAAATTTTGTGCATCAAAGACAATATCAACAAGGTGAAAAAAGGCAACCCACATGGGGCACCTGGGTGGCTCAGTCGGATGAGTGTCCGACTTCACCTCAGGTCATGAGCTCACAGCTTGTGAGTTCAAGCTGTGCTGACAGCTCAGAGCCTGGAGCCTGCTTCTGATTCTGTGTCTCCCTCTCTCTCTGCCCCTAACACACTTGCATTCTGTCTCTGTGTCTCTCAAAAATAAATAAACATTAAAAAAATTTTTTTTTAAAAGGCAACCCACAGAATGGGGGAATAAATTTGGGAATCATGTATCTGATAAAGGATCAATATTCACAATATACAGACAGCTTCTGAAACTCAACAGCAATGAAACAAATCCACATAAAAATGGCCAAAATATTGAATAGACATTTCTCCAAACAAAATATACAACTGTGAATAAGCACGTGAAAAAATGCTAAAGATCATTAATCATCAGGGAAATGTAAATCAGGACTATAATATTACTTCATACTCATTAGGATAGCTATTTTCAAAAAACAGAAAATAGTAAAGATCGGTAAAGATGTGGCGAAATTGGAACCATCGTACACAGTCGGTGGAAATGTCAAATAGTGGATAACAATATGATGTTTACCGGAAAATTAAAAATAGAATTACCAGGGGTGCCTGGGTAGCTCAGTCGGTTGAGTGTCCGGCTCCTGATTTCAGCTTGGGTCGTGATCCCGGGATTGTCAGATCGAGCCCTGTGTCAGGCTCCATGCTGGATATGCAGCCTGCTTGGGATTCTCTCTCTCTCCCTCTGCCCTTCTCCCCCATTTGTGCTCTTTCTCTCTCTCTTAAAAAAAAAATTAAAAAAAAAACAGAATTACCCTATGAGCCAGTGATTCCACTTTGGATATATATCCAGAAGAATTTAAAGAGATCGCTGTATACTCATGTCCATAGCAGCATTATTCACAAGGGTTAAAACATGAAAGCAACCCAAATGTCCATTGACAGATGAATGGATAAGCAAAATGTGGTAAGGCACACAATGGAATATTACTCAGCCTTAAAAAGGAAGGAAATTCTGACACATGCTACAACATGGATGAACCTCGAGAATGTTCCGCTGAGTGACATAAAACCAGCCACAGACAAATCCTGTATGATTCCACTTACACGTAGTACTTAGAGCACTGATAATCATAGGGACAGAAAGTAGAAAGGTGGTTGTCAGGGGCTGGGGGGGGGGGGGAGCGGGGAATGGGGAGCTATTGTCCCATGGGTATAGAATTTCAGTTTTGCAAAATGAAAACAGTTATGGAGATGGATGGTGATGATGTTTGCACAACATCCATTATGAATACATTTGATACGACTGAGGCATACACTTAAAGATGGTTAAGATTTGAGATTTTGTTGTGTGCATTTTACCACAATAAAAATTGAGAGAATAAACATATGTTGAGCAGAAGAAACCAGACACAAGAGTGCATGCTTTATGATCTCCTTTATCTGAAACTACAGAAAAAGCAATTCTAATCTAAAGTGACAGAAAGCAGATAAGTGGTTGCCTAGCATCCAGGGCTGGAGGTAGCGGATCAACCACTACAGGTTGAGGAAGGAGCACCAGAAAATATTTGGGGGTGATGGGAATGATCTCTAACTTGATTGCAGCGGAGGTTATATGCGTGGGCGCATGAATCTGTCAAAACTCAGAAATGTACACTTACAGTGGGCGCGTTGTATTGCATATAAATCATTCTGCAATAACACTGATTAAAAAAAAAAGCAATGCGCTAGAATAGCAGGAAATTACTGCTTCTGAAAGCAGATCGAGTTCAGGAATAATTTCCTCCATGGCCAGACTAGCACGGCTTCATCGAGATAAAACTGATGGCAATACTTACAGCTCTTGGGAGTGAGGATGATATACAGAGTGTGGAAATGGCAGTCCTCTACGATTATAAATGATTTTACAGGTGGCAGGCACATTAAACTAATTGTAACCAGAAAATGAAATACAGGAAGCAGTGCTGCAATGACTCACAGAGGTGTATGAATTATACCCCAGCTTTCTGGAAGGCTCAGAGTGTTCTTATGTTGCAAACCTTCCACCATAACTGCACGGAAGTATAGCCAATACACATGGGACAAGTTTCCATAGATGGGAAAACTCTTCCTAGGAAAGTAGCAAAGCATCGCTCTGGGCAATAGTTTTGTCTGCAGGCAGATCTCTTCTGCCCTTTCTGATTTTGGGTGCTGGTTAACGTTAAAAGCAAAAAAAGAAAAAAAAAGTGACTCCTCTTATTGACATAGAACATTTTTCCTTATAATAAAAATATGGAGCAAAAATCCCTTAATACTTCTGACTGCTCACAAGATATTCCATCCTTCTCTTTTTTTTAATTAAATTAAAATTTATTTTATTTTATTTTTTTAAGTACTACCCAACGTGGGGCTCGAACTCACAACCCCAAGATCAAGAGTCACATGCTGTACCAACTGAGCCATGCTGGCCCCCCTCATTTCTTTTTTTTAGTTTTATTTTAATTCCAATTAGTTAACATACGGTGTTATGTATCAGGTTGCCATCCTTCTCTTAAGGAAGCTTACTTTCAGTTCTATTAATCTATCCTTGATTTTCATTTTTACTTGTATTTTATTGGTTGGTTTATTAGTTTATTGGTTGGCTGGTTTATTGGTTGGTTTCCTCTAATTATAACTTTTTAAGAAGTCAGTAACAGGGGTGCCTGGGTGGCTCAGTAGGTTGAGGGTCTGACTTTGGCTCAGATCATGATCTCCCGTTTCAAGCCCCACGTCAGGCTCTGTGCCGACAGCTCGGAGCCTGGAGCCTACTTTGGATTCTGTGCCTCCTCCCCTGCTCACGCTCTGTCTCTCTCTCTCTCTCTCTCTCTCTCTCTCCTCCAAAAATAAATAAAAATTAAATAAAAAACTTTAAAAAAAAGAAAAAAAGAAGTCAGTAACATTGTTTTATTTCCTGGAACCTATTTTTATGGTCACTTTCTGCTTTATGGAGAGTGACGACTTGTTTTCTATTTATAGAGGGAAATGAGTTTTCCCTTTTAAAATAAATATATTTTGGGGCACCCGAGTGTCTCGGTTGGTTGAGCGTCTGACTTTGGCTCAGGTCATGTCTCACAGTTTGTGGGTTTGAGCCATGCATCAGGCTCTGTGCTGACAGCCCGGAGCCTGCTTCGGATTCTGTGTCTCCCTCTCTGTCTGCCCCTCCCCCATCCACACTGTGTGTGTGTGTGTGTGTGTGCGTGTGTGTGTGTGTGCGCGCGCGCGCGTGCTGCTCAAAAATAAACAAACAGAAAAAAATTAAAAAAATATATTTTGACGAAAAATGAATCCGTCTAAAGAACAAAATATTACTTATAGGCAATAGGTCACTTAGGCAAAAATTGTGATATTCCCATACTGCTCAAAAGTCTGAGGTTTGTTAAAGGCTGTTCCCTTTCCTGCTCTGCTGTTTTGTGGTTCAGTGACAGGGCAGGTGTGGGCTCCTCTGTGACATCTTGAGAAGATGGAGCAGGACCAGCAAATCAAAAACAACAATGACGATTAACTGAATCTTCAAAGCACGTGCCGTGAAACCATACCACCCTCTTTCCTGGGCAACTATCTGCTGGGCTGCTGGTCAGTCCTCCTCATTCATTGAAGATTTTAGGAACTGTCTTATTCCACGCTCCACCTCTGTTTCTGACATCTTTCTTGACGATTTAATATCCTCTTATATAATCTATCTACACCCAGCCCTTTGTTCCTTAATCCCTGCCCTTCGATGATCTACGCCTCCTCTCTACCTCAGGCACCCTCGTCGTGGGGCTTCAGCGATCCCTTGGCTCATCATTACCAACAACTGCATCATCTCCAAAATCTCAATGTCAAGCATACCTCTCATTGACCCACCGTCTCCAGCTCCTTTCTTCCCCCTGCATCTAAGTGGGTGGCTGGAGAAAGCCCCATATCCTTGCTGCCTGGCTTCACTTTAAATCTCTGACCACAGAACTCCAGAGCCAGCAAGGCCACAGCATTCAGCTCATCCTGTCTCTCTCCTTTACAAAACTGCAAGTTCTTGTACCCGGCCTCACTCTCAGCCAATGTCCCTCCTTCTGGTTTCCCTGAGATTCAGCTCCATTGTATTGCATCTCTGAGCAGCATCTGTCAACACCGATAATTTTCCTCCTTCCTGGAACACTTTGTCTCTATGGCCTCTGAGATATCACACGCTCCTGGTTTTCCTTCTCCTTCACCGGGCTTTCCTCCTCAGCACCCTCCTCTACATGGCACACGTTGAAGTGACCCTGAGCTCCGTCCTCTCTCCTCTATCTACTCATTCCCTAGGTATGAGTATAGCCAGTCCCATGGCTTTATACATTATCCATATCTCAGTGACCCCCCATTGTAAATCCCTAGCCTGAGTTATCCTGTCTTTCTGAAGCTTCAGACTCATATATCCAACTGCCTACTGACATCTCTATTTGAAGGTCTAGCTGGCAATTTAATGCGTCCAAAACACGTTCACTTCTTCCTAGGCCGACCAAAACCCGTCCCTCCAAATTTCCCCCCCTAGTTGTGAGTGGAACCACCATTTACTCAGTTGCACACGCCAAAAACCTTGTGGTTACCCTTGATTCCTTTCTCTCTCACCTCACATCCAATCCACCTGCAAATGTCTCTGTTCTATCTAAAAAAAAAAAAAAAAAAAAAAAAAAAGTCCCTAATGTGATTATTTCTCACCACCTCCTTCCTGACCATCCTAGTTAAAGTCACCATCACGTAATAATTATTTTGACTCCCGCAATCGCTTCCTAACACATTCCTGCTTCTACTCTGAGCTCTCTAGAGTCTGTTGTTCAAATAGCCACCAGGGTCATCTTTGGAAAACGTTCTCGGAAAAATCAGCCCACACCTCTATTCCCAATTCTCTAGTGGCTTCCCATCACAGTTGGAAGAAAATCCAGATTCTGGGGCGCCTGGGTGGCTCAGTCGGTTAAGCGTCCAACTCTTGGTTTCAGCTCAGATCATGATCTTACAGTTCCTGAGTTCCAGCCCCGCATCAGGCTACGTGCTGGCAGGCAGGAGCCTGCTTGGGATTCTTGTTCTCTCTTTACCCCTCCCCTGCTCACGCTGTCTCTCTCGAAATAGATTAAAAAAAAAAAAAA
>NW_024412447.1:4169795-4319675 GCF_014898765.1 Herpailurus yagouaroundi | reverse complement strand
GGCGCCGCCGAGGGACGCGAGCAGTGGGGCCGGCGGCGAGGCGGGAGCCACAAAGGCGCAGGCGGCCGGCGGACCCTCCCCCGCTCCCGCCACTTCGGGAAGTTTCGCGGGCCGGCCCCCGGCCTGCTGCGCGAAGGCGAAAGCGCCGAAAGACCGAGTTTCCCCGGCGGCACCTCGCGGGAGGCGGCGTCCGTGGAGCCGAGCGCGGCCTGGAGCGCGCGGGCGGCGATGCCCTATGACTTTGAACTCCGGCGCCCCCGGCCTAGGGGCGCCGGGCCTCAGTCCCAAACCCTCCCGACTCGGTTCAGGAGGGCTCTCTTCTCGAGAAAGCCGGCGACTCCCACCCAGCCCTTGCGGGGACATCCAAGTGCGTCAAAACCCTCTGCAGCGCGGGGAACGCGAACCCGTCAAATGTACCTGGAGCGCCGCGCAGTGAACGAGACCGCTGTTCCCGCGTGGGATGTGGCTGAATGCTGTGTGGAACGCTCGTCTCGAAACTTCGGGCCGCTCCAGTCTCGTGCGAGAGCTCCCTGAGCGCCGGCAGGGTCCGATATAAACCAGCCAGGGGGCCTTGTAAATAACTCCAATACAATGTGATAAGTTCCTGGGTACAGCTTGTCCTAGGCACTCTGCTAATGCAAAGAGAAGATTTTTGTACCCTGCTGGGAGCTGGGAGAGGACAGGGAAGATTTTAGGACCGACCTCAGTCTTGCACGCTTGCCTGAAGACCGCAAAGAAACAACCTTGCTTTGTTCCGTTTATTATTATAGGTAATTTATTGGGGCTGGGGGCAGGGAGTGGCGTGAACTGGAGGAAACAGCTAGGGAGCCTGGGACCAGATTTTGGATCACCTTAACTCTTAAATAGAGCCTAGCGGCAGCAAGTGAAAGAAGCCTTCCAGCCCCTATGGAGGAATCTGGTAAAGGAAGTTGAGATACGAGTCAAGGAGACTGCAAGTTTATGAAATAAGGTAGTTGAGTGAGCCTGTGTTTGCCAACTCCGATAGCTACTATTTAACGAGCGTTCACTATAGACTGTGTTGAGATATTTGCAGACCTCAGGACTAATTTCTCCTGCCTGGCGATGTTATTTTATCTTCATTGTCAGTGAGACAAAACATGATGCTAACCATGTGCTAGACACCGTTTAAAGCATTTTCTTTAAAACTCTCTTAATCTTCAATGATGGGGGTTCTGTTACTGTCCTTAGTTTAAAAAGGAAGAAAATGAGGTGCTGAAAAATAACTTCTTGAGTCACAGAACTGGGTCAGAGCTGGGACTCGAACTCATTTTGGTTCCATAGTTCCTATTTCTAATAATTCTGCTATGTCTGTAAATGATGTTTTTTCTTTTTTTAAAAAAATTTTCTTTCAACGTTTATTTATTTTTGGGACAGAGAGAGACACAGCATGAACGGGGAGGGGCAGAGAGAGAGGGAGACACAGAATCGGAAACAGGCTCCAGGCTCTGAGCCATCAGCCCAGAGCCCGACGCGGGGCTCGAACTCCCGGACCGCGAGATCGTGACCTGGCTGAAGTCGGACGCTTAACCGACTGCGCCACCCAGGCGCCCCTAAATGATGTTTTTTCAAAAAGGTCTTCTGGAGTATTTGCTTTGTGCCAGGCGGCGTGCTATGTCCTGTAGCTATGGAATGAATAAGCTGCAGGGTCCTACAATCTCGGAACTGATGGTAGAAGAGGAGATAGCGATTTAACATAGCTTCCCAAGTAAGTGTAGGTTATTGTGGCAGCCACTTTGAAGGGGTGAGATATGTTGTCATTGGGGATGGTCAGGAAAGGTTTATCTGAGGAAGTCGTTTAAAATGAGAAACTGAAGGATGAATGGAGTTAATTTGGTCCGGGAGGCAGTGAAAAGTCATCATCAGTCAACCAGAGGAGGAAGAAGCATGGCATGTTCAAAGGGCTGAACCATTGTCCCTGCAGAATGGTGAATGGGGGAGAGGTGTCAGGTGAGGTTAGCTAGGTCAGCAAGGATCATGCGAGACACCATTTCACAGGCCATGAGATTTTGGTTCTACCATGATGAGATTTTGTGATTAAAAAAAAAAAATGAAAACAAAAAAACCCTTAGTGGTATAGGAAAATACATCAGAGGGTAGAACCTGGAGGCATTGTGGGGTAGCAGGGGCACTGCATTCATGAGTTCATGGAGGATTGAACTGTAAAAAAATCATTGAAAACACTGATTTTTTTCCCCTCTTGTGGATGAGGATGTGTTTGCTTAATCTAATTTCTGAACCAATTTTCAGTTGACATTTGAGGAAAATTTTAAGGTTAATACGTTAAACTGTTTAGTGCACCCACGGAAGATCGTTGAGTTTAATTTTTGGTTTAAAACGTTTCCTATTGTAGAAAGACTAACAAGAGGGTTTGGTTTGTTTTGTTTTAAGGGAGAGCGCAAGTAAGCAGGGGAGAGGGACACGGACAATTTCAAGAGGGTTCCATGCTCACTTGCAGCCCAACACAAGTCTTGGTCCCATGTCGCTGGGATCGTAACCTGAGCTGAAATCAAATGTCGGATGCTCACCTGACTGAGCCATTTTGTCTACATGTTAAAATTTGTGCACATTGTGTTTTCTTATTCTGAACTTACTACCTTCCTTGTTTTTAATAGTATCACCATCCTCCATTCACCCAACGTCTAGGTCAACTTTGACTCCTTTCTTCCTCTTTCCCGATGGCTGTTTACATACAAAAGTCCTCTAGAATCTAACTGTGGTTGGTATCGTATTTTTTTCCTTGTCCTGCTTACTGTTACCTCTAGTTCATACTTCACTGCCTCTTGTTTTCTGGGTTTCCTGCTACCAGATATTTGTACAGTCTTACATATTGCAGTGAGGTTGATTTTCCTAAAGTACAACTTTGTGCATTGCTTTCCATTGGTTAGAAAATAAAATTTGAGCCAGGCTTCAGTTATCCATGGATGCATAACAAACCACCCCCAGACCTAGTAACTTAATACAATTTTATTTGTTGGCAATTTTGTGAGTCAGGAGATAGGGAAGGGCTAACCTGGGCTGTTTTTTTCTGATGCACATGTTGCTAGTAGAGGTGGTAGGGTTGGAGGTTCTACTTCCAAAATGCTTTTTCACTCCCATGCCTTGTCAGGGACTACTGGGAGGCTGGGCTCAGCCACATTTTCTCTCTCCACGTGAAGTTAGGGCTTTCCGTGTGATCTCTCCAGCAGGGTAGTCAGAATTCTTAATGGTGTTTCTGGGCTCCAGGAGCCCTGGGTGGAAGTGGCTGTTCTCTTAGGAGCACCGGGGTGGGGGTGGGGGGTCAGTTGGTTAAGCGTCCAGCTCTGAATTTTGGCCCAGGTCGTGGTCTTGTGGTTCCTGAGATCCAGCCCTGCACTGGGCTCTGTGCCGACAGCGGGGAGCCTGCTTGGGATTCTCTCTTCCTCTCTCTGCCCCTCCCCTGCTTGCGAGCACACACGTTTGCTCTCCCTTTTTCTCTCTTAAAATAAATAAACATTAAAAAAAAAGTTATCTTAAAAGCAAAGTTTGGAACTAGCACAGCATTCAGTTTGGCTTAAATACAGCTATCTTGGCTAAGCTTCCCTAACTATCTGCCCTCTCCCAACTGGGATAGTGTCTTTATTGCACAAATACTTCATTGTGTTGTGCTAATTTGTAGTGTACTTAATTGTGTGCGTAGTTTCTCTCACTGTCCGGACTCCCCCAAGTTTTTTGAGGCAAGATCCGTGTCGGGTTTTCCTGTGATGCATAACAACTTTTTTATACCATGTGGCAAGAACATAATAAATATTTGCTGAACTCTTTATCGTCTAGAAAAGTCAGAACGTATAAGAAAGCAAAAAAGTATAACTGCCTGAAACTTAATACTTAGTAATAACCTCACTAACTTTTTGTTTTGTTGATTTAATGCTGATTAACTGTTAGTACAGACTTACAATAAATAGATATCCAAATAATGGTTAAGATGAGAAGCTAGAATGTGAATGAAGAGCAATAATCACTTATAGACACTTGAGAAACCATTCTGGGAAGAGGTGCTGTGGAGCGGTATGACATGGGCATGTCAGCTTCTCCCAGATTATGCCTGGCTCGGCTTTGCCCACCTTTCTCTGGAGTGGCCAAAGAGTTGAACTCGTTAAGTGGGAAACATCTTTTATTACCCCACAATCAGTGTTGCAGAAGTGACCGACACATTGATGGCGATTACTCTGGAAAGTGGTAACACTACAAAACCCTAGGACCATGCAGTATTATATTAGGAACCTGTAGAAGGAAAAATGGAGATGTAACGTGAATAGAAGAATGAGAAGAAGAGTATTTATAGTTGAAGAAAATCCTGATGAACTGATTGTGGTCTCTTGATCAGACTCTGGTTCTGTATGGCTCTGTTGAACAGCTCCGGACTCTTGACAGAGGACGATGTTTTTGGAGCCACTCGTTCATTCAGCCACTGTGTGAGCTGCAGGAAATACAGCTATGAATAAGATAGTCAAGGACATGTGGAGAACATGATTCAGATGTGGACTTTTTCATATGTTGATACATCCACCCAAGGAAAAGAAGGGGATTTGAAAAATAGTTGTAGGAGGCAGAAGAGAAAACAGAATTGTCATCTAATTTTGTTAAGTTTTTACAGTATAGTAGTACTACATAAGATTCTCCACGGAATAATGAAGTGATGAAATATATGCTAATTTGTGGTTCTGGCTTGGAAGCATCAACTGCCTTATTGACTATAGAGTATAGTCATAAACGTACATATGAAAATTTTTACAATACGAGGAAGAGGCAAGATAAAATACTCTCAGGTAGCATTTCCAATTTCTGGATTCCACATTTATTTAACCATTTTCTTCAGCTGTTTGATCAAGAACCTACTTCCACAGAAAAAATGAAGTTTCTTATAGAAAGAAGTAAAAGTTTAACTGTGAATAGTTCTAATAAAACTAGTAAAAAGTAACCTGGAAAAGGAAAATAAAGCCCTTCCCTCCCCCAACGTTTGTATGTATCACCGACTAATTAATAAACACTATACATCTGTGTACTTGGGATAACAAAATTCTTGTTTTGTTGGCATTTACCATTTACAAATGGCCTCTGATTTCATCTTCCACCACAGCCTTACAAGGTAAGAATAGCTATTTTCATTATAGGAAATAACAGTCATAATGTGACACTTGCTGTGTGCCAGGTACCGTGCTAAACACTTCATATATTTAATGCAGTTCATCTTAAAACCACTATTCTCATTTCACAAATGAACTAGGTCCAAGAAATTAAGCAATTTATGCAGTCACTGATTGACTAAATGGTGAAACCGGCATTCATGCTTAGGTAGTTTAATCTGAAGCCTGAATGAGAGGACATGACCTTTGCAGAGAAGCTAGTCAGGAGGAGGAGTTCTATCGTCAGACTCCTTTTCTCACTGCAACTTGGGGTCTTTTTATGTACCACTCATTTGTGCAGAACCTTGCTCTTAAAGCACCACGAGTAATCTGTTCAACCACAAGTTTGACGTTTTAACTAAATTAGGTAGATGTAAAATGAATCACATTTCTGTTGGATTTCTGTCGTAAAATTGAAGGAATTTTGTGGTGAAACAAGAAACTTGACTAGTAGAATTAAGTGTTCAGAATACTTTTAAAAAATTGTATTTGGAAGAAAAGTAAAGTTCTTGAATAGATGCAGTTCAAATTTGACATCAGAGTTCTTACCTTTCTCCTGTGCTCTTTGTAAATGACGTCCTAATTATTATTTCAAGTGAGATTTGTAATTTTTAAAAATTGAGTTACCTTTGTCCAGGTATAGATAACCAGAGAATTCTGTTGTAAGACTTAAAAAGTCTTGATACACAACTTAGTATTCTCTAAGTTGGAAAAATTCTAATGTTAATTTGACTTTTAAGTCTTTGTGGACATCATCTAATGAGAAGCCAGGGTCTGGGGACCTACTTTCTCTAAAGCATGTGGTTTCTCCCAGGAAGGCAAAGAAAATTGAGATTTTCTTAGAAGGAAAAACATTGAGTGGGTGGGTTATAGATAGGATCTTGGGACTAAAAGGGCCCCATGGCAGTTAGAATTGTCCTCCTTTCGTTCTTAATTATTTTCATTTTCCTAACTTTCATCAAATTAAAGCAAGAAAATGGCTCAAAAATCAAAGTGCAGGAAGATTTAAAAGTAGTTCTCCCCTCATGACGCCCCACCTACTGTTTCACAGAGGCAACCACTTCTTTTTTTTTTTTTTTTCTTATAATGGCTTTTGTTTGCCTAACTTTTCTGTTGTGAAATACAGTACACACAAAGAAGTTTCACCCCAGACTGAGCTTGGGCCTGTGCCTAAACTAAACTTTAACTAAATGAAATCATTCAATACATACTTTCTTATGTCTGGATTCCTTCACTCAACCTTTATGTCTTGGGGTCCATCCATGTTGTGTGTGTGACTTCACAATGGTTTGGGGTTTTTTTTTTTTTTGTATTGTTTTTAATTGTGTGAACATAGCACTGGATATCTGTCCATTCCTTCGTTGATGTGAGTCCTTTTTAGTTTTTGGCTCTTAGAAAAATACTGCCGGGGTGCCTGGGTGGCTCAGTCGGTTAAGCGGCTGACTTTGACTCAGGTCATGATTTTGTGGTCCATGAGTTCGAGCCCCGTGTCGGGCTCTGTGCTGACAGCTCAGAGCCTGGAGCCTGTTTCAGATTCTGTGTCTCCCTCTCTCTGACCCTCCCCCGTTCATGCTCTGTCTCTCTCTGTCTCAAAAATAAATAAACGTTAAAAAAAAAAAAAGAAAAATACTGCTGTGAACATTATTATACATAGACCTGGTGCATATAAGCAAAAGTTCTATAATCTAGATTGCTAGTGGTGGGCTGTTGGGTCAGAGCATATCATCTTCCACTACAATTTATGATAAAGTATCAGACTTTATCATATTTTTTTCTTTAAGTTTATTTTTTATTTATTTTGAGTGAGTGAGCAGGGGAGGGGCAGAGAGAGAGGGTGAGAGAATCTTAAGCAGGCTCCTCACTGTCAATGCAGAGCCCAGTGCGGGGCTCAAACTCTCGAACCATGAGATCATGACCTGAGCTGAAGTCAGACATTTAACCAACTGAGCCACCCAGGTGCCCCTTAGCAATTCTGTGGGTATATAATATCTTGTGAGGGTTTTCTTACCCTTCAAAATGAAACACCCATATTTAAATGAATTTTTTTTATGTTTATTTTTGAGAGAGGCAGAAACAGGATGTGAGTGGGTTAGGGGGCAGAGAGAGAGGGAGACACAGAATCCTAAGCAGGCTCCAGGCTCTGAGCTGTCAGCACAGAGCCCAACACGGGGCTTAAACTCACGAGCTGTGAGATCATGACAGCCGAAGTCAGACGCTCAACCGACTGAGCCACCCAGGTGCCCCTAAAACACCATATTTAGAACCACGTAAAACAAATGTATGGCGTAATGAATTATAAGATGCTTGTACTCACCACCCAGTTTAAAAAGTAGACCACCCCCAGCACCCTCCCACATATCCTGTCCTGATCATAACTCATTCCTTCCCCCTAAAATTATTAGTCTGACTTTTATAGTCATTTTCTTGTATTTCTCTATGGTTTTATCATCCAAGAGTACATCCCTAGGTATTATAAACTCATTTTAAAAATTTGATGCATATGGGACGCCTGGGTGGCTCAGTCGGTTAAGTGTCCGACTTCGGCCCAGGTCATGGTCTCACGGCTTGTGAGTTCAAGCCCCGCATCAGGCTCTGTCCTGACAGCCTGGAGCCTGCTTCTGATTCTGTGTTTGCCTCTCCCTCTTCCCCTCCCTAGCTCATGCTCTCTCTCACACACACACACACACACACACACACACACACACTCTCTCTCTCTCTCTCTCTCTCTCTCTCTCTCTCTCTCTGTCAAAAATAAATAAACTTAAAAAAAAAAGATTAAAAAAAATAAAGATTTGATGTATGTTTTAAATCTAAGGTTCTTCTTCCATTCCTTTTCTTTTTTCCTTATAACGTAGTTGTTGTTGAACCTGAACTGTTTGACCCGTAGTTTCACAGAGCCTAAATATGTGTTCATCAGACTTCTAAGAAATTATCATTCCCCTATAGAGAGAGCCTTTTTAGACAATTTTTCCCCCTAACCCTCCCCATTAATTACTAAGGAATAAGATTTTGCTGGGTGAAACTGAATTTTGAAGAGTCACAAGCCATTGTAACACCTTAAGATCTTTTCACACTCTTGCAAAAGCACTCCCATTGAGAATACATGGTCTGGATTGCATACTTAGGGTGCAATTCAGAATTTCATTTTTTTCCTGGAGCTTCTATTCTAAAAATGTGGCTGAGTCCAGATCCTTCACCAAACTCTGGTTCAATCTCTTTCACAAGGCTGTAGCTAGTGTGTTCTTTTCTCAGAATGCGCTTTTGTCTTGTCTCTGTGATGTTAACAGCCAGTGATTTGCAAGGTCTAGATCCAGTAATTCATTAAGGATTACAAAATGATCGTATCTTAATTGAATTTTTTAATTGATATTGGAATACTTTTATAAAGAAACCATTTTCTTACCCTCTATTTGGTTATCCAGTGATTTATAGTTTATATAGGAAAGACAAGAAAATACCTGAATCTGTGCCTTGATTTTACCAATTTTAAAGATAATGTATCGGTTGATATCATACTTTGAAAATGACCTGTTAGGGGCGCCTGGGTGGTGCAGTCGGTTAAGCATCCGACTTCAGCCAGGTCACGATCTCGCGGTCCGTGAGTTCGAGCCCCACGTCGGGCTCTGGGCTGATGGCTCAGAGCCTGGAGCCTGTTTCCAATTCTGTGTCTCCCTCTCTCTCTGCCCCTCGCCCGTTCATGCTGTCTCTCTCTGTCCCAAAAATAAATGTTGAAAAAAAAAATTAAAAAAAAAATTAATTAAAAAAAAAAAAGAAAATGACCTGTTAAAAAAAAATTATTGGGGCACCTGGGTGGCTCGGTCAGTTGAGTGTCCGACTTCGGCTCAGGTCATGATCTCATGGCTCGTGGGTTTGAGCCCCGTGTCGGGTTCTGTGCTGATAGCTCAGAGTCTGGAGACTGCTTCTGATTCTGTGTCTCCCTCTCTCTCTGCCCCAACCCACTTGCATTCTCTCTCTCTCTCTCAAAAATAAATAAACATTAAAAAAATTTTTTTTTAATCATTACGAACACTTGTATATATTTTCTTCACAGAGTCATGTCATATTATTATGTTTATTGGTGCTCAGAATGTTCTATGTTTGGCCAATGGGCACCTCTTCAGAACTTTTTTTTTCTTTGAGTCTTTCTGACAGGACTCAGTCTTTGATAGGTAGTTTTTGATAGTTTCCGTGATATGTGATGGGACAAGATGTTGTAGGCTCATTTTGTACATTTCTTGCTTCAGAAATGGAATTAGTAATTTCTCCCAAAAATCCCTGGTTTCTTTTGGTGGGAAATAGTATTTCAAGACCATAACTTAGGGGCGCCTGGGTGGCTTAGTTGATTAAGCATCTGACTCTTGGTTTCAGCTCAGGTTATGATCTCACGGTTTGTGAATTTGAGCCCCACATCGGGCTGTGCGCTGATGGTGTGGAGTCTGCTTGGGATTCTCCCTCTCTCTCACTCACTCTCTCTCCCTCTCCCCCCCACCCCCACAAATAAATAAACTTTTAAATCAAGACCGTGATCTAGGCACTACAGATACTGATTGCTACAAGTAAATTGTTGTTTTCAGGCCTTTCTTTTTTTTTTTTTTTTTTGTGCAGAACTAAAATATTTTCGTTCACACTAGTATTTATAACTTAAGTTTAAGACTATTAGGGTTTTACTTCTCTATAAGTAAAATTTCTTTTTTCCACATGGAGAATCTTGATTCTCAAGGACATAGGGATTAATAGAACTAGAATATTCCATAACTCCTACTAGTTTTTTTATCTTATATGCACACAGCTATCAGAATGAAAGTCTCAGAACATCACAACCACTATGATTACATTCCTTTAAAATTTTGCATATGCTTCCCCTACCCATAGTTTTTATAATTGTACTGTATTGTTAGATTTTTAGTTAGCATTTAATCTTTGTGCTACAAGTAATTACACATTTAATGTTCACTACCAGTCTTCGTGGTGGTGTCTTTAGTCATTTTGGTTGCCTGAAGTTTATTTTTCTGTCAATTCCTCAGGAAGGACCTGTAGAAGCAATCAGTATTCCATAGGTTCTTATATGTTGATATATTTGTGCCCCTTTTCTTTGAAATTATTTTTGCTGGATAGAAAATATCTGGCTCCCATTTAAAAAAAAATGTTTTTTTGAGAGAGACTGAGAGGGGAAGGAGCGGAGTGGGAGAGAGAGAATTCCAAGCAAGCTCCACACTTCGCGTGGAACCCGACGCAGGGCTCACTCCCACAACTCTGGGATCATGACCTGAGCTGAAATCAAGAGTTGGATGCTCAACCGACTGAGCCATCCAGGTGTTCTCTGGCTCCCATTTTTTTTTTTTTAATTTTTTTTTCCCAACGTTTATTTATTTTTGGGACAGAGAGAGACAGAGCATGAACGGGGGAGGGGCAGAGAGAGAGGGAGACACAGAATCGGAAACAGGCTCCAGGCTCTGAGCCATCAGCCCAGAGCCCGACGCGGGGCTCGAACTCCTGGACCGCGAGATCGTGACCTGGCTGAAGTCGGACGCTTAACCGACTGCGCCACCCAGGCGCCCCAGGCTCCCATTTTTTAAAAAAAGAATTTGACTCCATTTTTCTAATGGCATAAAGCATCACTGTCAACGTCTATTAATCTAATTTTCATTCTTTTATATGTCTCAAGCCCAGGTCCTAAAGAGACCTCTTTTCTTTAAAGTCCTGTAATTTCACTAGAATGTGTCTTGATGATTGTCATTTTGGGTGAGGGGTTTTTTGTTTTAGGTATATACGGGGTTGTTTCAAAATGTGGTCTTTTAACTTTTTTTTTTTAAGTTTATTTAATTATTTGGAGAGCGAGAAAGAGAGAATGTAAACAAGCAGGGGAGGGGCACAGAGAGCATCCCAAAGAGGCTGTGTACAGTAAGGGCAGAGCCTGACACAGGGCTCGATAACATGAACTGTGAGATCACGACCTGAGTTGGATGTTCATCTGACTGAGCCACCCGGGCGCCCCTCAACATTTTCACGTTTGGAAAATTTTTTTTTACATTTCAGTTTTTAGGATTCTCTTCCCTTTTGAGTTATTCAAGAGCTGCTGTTTGTTATGTTACACAGTCTTGGCCTTGATTATTTATTTGTTCCTTTGTCTCTTTATTTTTCTATTTAAAACGTTCCTCTTTTCACCTTTTAGTTCTTCTAAGCAGTATGTGTTGTGTTCATTCACACTTGTGTTCCTTCTAATTTTGTCTTCACTCCTAAAGCTTTTTTTCCTTTTATTTCTAATTCTTTCCTGAGAGCTGTCGTTCCATTTGAGTTTTTTTAGTTCTGATTTATGTTGTTTTATGGCTTATGTACTTTTTAAGTGTCCTTTAGGTTGTCTCCTCTTCCTGGCATGTATTCATTAATTATAGGGATGTTGTTTTGCTTCTTGTTTTTCTTAGAACTTTATATGAGCTTTGACATCAGCTCTCTTCTTTGCTCATTTGTAATGAAATTGGTTTTCTTGCACTTCCAGGAGAGTAGTTTGGGATAGCTTTTCTAGCTTCACCGAACTCCTTTTTCATGCAGTGTTCAAAATACGATACCTTGCTTTTTGAGATTTCCTGGCTTTGTCCTCTGTTCTCATGTAGACCTGCCTTCTCTCCTTTCTTTCTATTGTCTCTTTTTACTCAATGTCACTCTTCCCAGCTTTTCATCTTGTAAGGGAGCCCTGCTAGATCGGGTTTGAAACTTTCTGGGTCCTAGGCTGCTTCACTCCTCCCAGACCTTAACATGCAGCCCTTGCATTCACCCACTTTTGAGCTGAGCAAACCCCTTCCTGGTGTTCACAGCTTTCTCAGATTAGCCTGTGTGCTTTTCAGTGGATACCTGTTGGTTGTCTGGGGCTTATCCTCACGTCTGAATGATTCCGTGTGTTTTCTGAGGCACAAATGGTACTTCAAAGATCATGTGGCTCTTGGTGATTTGTCCTCACGGGCTCATATTTTGGGGTTTAAGTTATTCTTAGCTTTTTTTTTTTCTAACTTGGAATTTTTGTAATTCTTTTTTTAATGTTTATTTTTGAGAGAGAGAGCGCTGGTGGGGTGGGGTGGAGGGTGGGGGGTACAGAGGACCTGAAGCAGGCTTCACTCTGACAGCAGCGAGCCCAATGTGGGGCTCGAACTCATGAACCACGAGATGATGACCTGAGCTGAAGTTGGACGCTCAGCCGACTGAGCCACTCAGGCGCCCTGGAATTTTTTGTTTTTAGATGAAAATAAAAGCTTAGTTCAAAAGCTGTCGTGCTGCCATCTTGTCAGAATTCCTTTGTGGTTTCAGTTTACATTACTCTGATGTCTCATAATGTTGGGCACTTTTTCATTTGTTTACTGGCCTTTTGGGTTTCCTCAAGGTACTCAACATTGGGAGTTCAAATCTTTTAGCTTATTTTTCCTTTAAGTTGTCTGGTTTGTTTTTCAATCAGCATGTAAGCATTCTTCATATTTGTTGCATAGGAGCCCTTTGTTATGTGTATTGCAGATTTTTTCTCCTGTTGGCTTGCCTTTCATTCTTAATTTCTCTGGTGGGGGCACCAGGATGGCACAGTCAGTTAAGTGTCTGACTCTTGGTTTCATCTCAGGCCATGATGATAGCCATTCTAACAGGGTTCAGATGATAGCTTGTGGTTTTGATTTGCATTTCCCTGGTGATTAGTGATACTGAGCACCTTTTCATGTACCTGTTGGCCATTTGAATATCTTACTGGAAAAATGTCTATTTAGGTCCTTTGCCCATTTTAAAATTGGATTACTTGGTTTTGGCTATTGAGTTGTGGGAGTTCTTTGTATATTTTTGTGTTTGAACCCCTTACCAGATATTATGAGTTGGAAATATTTCCTCTCATTCTATAGGTTGCTATAATGGAGTTTTTAAGTGTATTTTTTTTATTCTTTATTTGTTCCATCTGTTCTTTAATCCTTTATTCCTCTCTTATATTTCTTATGCAATAATTATTTTTTAATTATTCTTTTCCCCCACCATTAGCTTTTTTGTTATGCATTCTTTTATTATTTTCTTTAGTGGTGTTTTCACCATAAGCTTAGAATGCTACCTTGACCAAATATGTGGGAAGAGTTTCGATAATCCCTCATTCTTAGTATTCTTTTTTTTCTTTTTCAGACCCTTTTGAATAGTCACCATGTTCAGATATTAGCAAGTACGTATGTATATGTCTGCATTTGAAAATGGCAGAGGGAAACAACAATGAAGAGGTAATTCACTTGAACAACTTTCACTGCCACCGGGGACAAGGTAAGTGTTCTCACTTTCTTCCTTTCATCATTGCTTTCTCCTTTTATGTTACAGTTACATAGTCTTTGGAATGAACCTATTTTGCACCTCGTAGAACCCAGTGACGTTTCATTTTTAGACATCAGAACATCTGATGTAATGGACTCATCGGTCTAAAACTTTGTGTCAAATGGTAATACCTGCTGGCATGAATGAAGTTTAAAAATGTTTCCTCACAACTGGATTCATAAGCTATTAATGAGCAAGCCAAAAAGAGCTGTGAATGTGCAGTCATTGGATCTTAGGAAGTGAAGTGGGAATATAGGAACAGTGGCAGTTCTGTTTTTGAAGAAATGGGGTCTTCAAAGGAGGGCTCCTCCAGGCCTGTATGCTCTAGCATACAGGTGATGCTGTAAAGTGATGCTGGAGCATTTTTGCCCCCTCATATGGTGCTTAATTTAATTTTTTGCCAGGAGATTCTGGTTGCCTTACAGGGAATTTTATTTTATTTTTAAATGTTTATTTTTGAGAGAGAGAAAGAGACACCAGGGAAAGGACGGGGAGGGAGGGAGGGGGAGAGAGAGCAAAAGAGAGAGAGAAAGAGAGAGAATGAGAATCCCAAGCAGATTCTACGCTATTAGCACAGGGCTCAAACCCACAAACTGTGAGATCATGACCTGAGCTGAGATCAAGAATTGGACGCTTGGGGCGCCTGGGTGGCGCAGTCGGTTAAGCGTCCGACTTCAGCCAGGTCACGATCTCGCGGTCCGTGAGTTCGAGCCCCGCGTCAGGCTCTGGGCTGATGGCTCAGATCCTGGAGCCTGTTTCCGATTCTGTGTCTTCCTCTCTCTCTGCCCCTCCCCTGTTCATGCTTTGTCTCTCTCTGTCCCAAAAATAAATAAACGTTGAAAAAAAATTAAAAAAAAAAAAAAAGAATTGGACGCTTAACCAATTGAGCTACCCAGGCACCCCCTTACAGGGAATTTTAGAACATGTATTCATTTTACAGTATTTAAAATTTGGGCAAGTTCATTGATTCTTAAAGGGAAAGGAGCCTGTATTTATGTAACATTCCTAAATGTATATGCAATTTTCTGTCAAATCCTACTTCACATTTACACTTTGGCTGAAAGGAAAAAATTCATGCTGATGAGTAGGGAAAAAGTATATTTTACAAGTATAGATTCCATGGAAGAAATTATACCATTTTTTGTTGCTGTTTTTTTCCTATTAATGTTTGTGCTTATGAAGATTATTTTTTTCCCAGTAGAGTGTAAATTATATACATTTGGCTTTCAGATAACATTAGAAGTTGAACAGATTTTATTAAGCAAATATATTGAGAAAAATAAATGAACATGCTTAAACTAGGCACATTATGAATGCAAAAGAAGTACTAATTTTTTTAGAATTTTATTATTAATAGTTTATTCTAATTTGGTAGTGAGTGTAACCATAATTCACTGTGATTGAGAAAGCTTTAAATCTTAGCTATAATTTGTATATGTGATCCTTTATAAAATTTTTCCACATGTATATCAAATTAATGTTGTAGTAGTGTTTTAACTGGGTTTTAAATATACTTGAACAGAATTTCAGAACATCTAATTCCTTTGAGGAAATTACTGACTTTGGAAGCATTTTTTTCTGTGAGACAAGGTTTATGTATTTTGCACCCAGCATGAGGATATTTTTTTAGGCGTGCAGCGTTGTTTTGTTTTTATTAGCTGTGATGTTTTCACCATAATTTTTATTGTGCCAACCCCTGTAAGTTTTTTTTTTAATTTTTAAATCATCTTTATTGAAGTATAATTTACTTAAATAAATGCACACATTTTAATTGTATAGTTCAGTGAGCTTTGAAAAATGAATGTACCCATAGACCACCCATTTCTGTCCTACCACAAAGGTTCCTTTATGCCCCATCTGTGGTCAGTCCTCACCCCACTCCTGGCCTAAGGAGACCGCTGATCTGCTTCATATAAATGGAACCGGACAGTGTGTACCTTTATGCCTGAATTTTTCTGCCCAAGAGAGTGGTTTGAGATTCATCCACGTTGCACGTATCAGTAATTAAATCCTTTTTAGTTGCTGAGTAGTATGTACCTAGAATTCTATATGCAGTGGAAATGGGCTTAAAAATGAGGGTAAAATAAAGGTTAAAAGTACAAGAATGAAAAAAGATGGGTTATGCGAATCATAGCACAAAAAAAGAGCTGGTATGTCTATGTGTTATCAGGTAAAATAGACATTTTAGCCCAAAGTATTAATATTAAGATAGAGTTCATGATGATAAAAGGGTTATTGCACTGGAAAGATAAAACATTTCTAACCTCTATACACTCAGTAACATGGTGTCAAAAGCAAAAATTGACAGAACTAAAAGAAGAAATGGATAAATCCACAATCAGAGTGGGAGATTTTAAATGTATTTTTCACCAACTGATGCAAGCATACGCAAACATTTGTATGAATATAGAACATGGAAGAACATAATCAACAAGTTTGACATAATAGATAGATGGTACTGCACCCAATGTATTTACCGAAATTGACCATATTTTGAGCCACCAAACAGAGTCAGAGGATTGAAATCATATAGATTATGTTCTCTAACCATGCTGGAATTAAGTTGTAAATCAATTACAGAAATATGATTAGAAAATCCCTGTACGTGGAAAACAAGAATACACTTCAGAACAATTTATGGTTCAAAGAAAAAGTCACAATGAAAATTAGAAAATATTTTTAATTGCATGGTAATGAAAATACAATCTTGAAGCTCATGAGATTCATCTAACTGAACAATCTAAACCAGAGCTCAGCAAACTTTTAAGAGCCAGCAAGTCACTATTTTTGCCTTATAAGTCATGTGGTCTCTGTTGCGGCTACTCAGCTATATGTTAAATTGAAGGCAGGGGCACCAGGGTGGCCCAGTCACTTAGGTGTCTGACTTCAGCTCAGGTCACAATCACATGATTCGTGAGTTCAAGCCCCGCATTGGGCATTGGGCTCTCTGCTGTCAGCGCAGTGCCTGCTTTGGATCCTCTGTCCCCCTCTCGCTGCCCCTCACCTA
Organism: Herpailurus yagouaroundi; assembly: GCF_014898765.1. Classification (NCBI taxonomy): domain Eukaryota; kingdom Metazoa; phylum Chordata; class Mammalia; order Carnivora; family Felidae; genus Herpailurus; species Herpailurus yagouaroundi. Next base: position 4,303,187 of record NW_024412447.1, on the reverse strand, counting down.
CGTGTGCTCTCTCTCTCTCTCTCTGTCTTTATTTTTCTCTTTCTCTCAAAAATAAAAAGCATTCTAAAAAATTATTTTAAAAAAAGTGAAGGCAGCTGTAGATAATATATAAATGAATGAGCATGGCTATGCTCCAGTGAGGACAGGAAGTAGCGGGTACCATCCCACACTGCTGGTGGGAATATAAATTGGCATAATTTGGAAAATTTTATTTGGCATCATCCACTAAAATTGAACATATGCTTCCCATATAATTCAGCTCTTCTGCTCCTAGAACGTACCCAACTGAAATGAGCACACCAAGAGACGTGTGTAAGAATGTTCAGTATCCAAAATTGCCAAGACTGGAACCAACCCAAAAGTCCATTGACAGAAGAATAAATAACTTGTAATGTTGTCACGTGGTGGACTGCGGATAGCAGAGAGAGCTACTGCACCTGCCACCACATGGATACGTGGAACCAGTATTTGCAAGAAAGCCAGAAATGAATGCATACTCAGAAACAGACACAACTAGTCTGTGGAGTCAGGAAGCTTTTAATGTACTCGAAATGTTGTATTTACTGACCTTGGTGATGGTCATCCAGTTGTGGGCCGTTTGTATTCATGAAGTTATATTTTTGATTCGTAGACTTTGTTACACTTTAGTTTTTTAAACTATTTTTTTCAAAGCCAACGTGTTTATACATGGTGTGCTGGGGGAGTGTTTTGCCAACCATTGGACCTCACTATGAGGTGAGAAGCTTCAAGCCAGCTTTTTCATTGGGTCTTCCAAGGTGGTCTCTAAGTGTTTTTTTTTTTCTTGGACCAGTTCTTCCAGAGAGGAGTCTACAGTTTCCTGCATATGGAATCTAAGACTGGCTGCCAGCATTCTGGGAGCTAAGCAACAGAAAGCATCCACGGCCTCGTTCGTTATTCTATTTCACGGGCACCTCTTTCCTCTCTTGACCCCCTGCCTGGTGTCTAGTACTCTGCCTTAGTGTCTCTTCACAATGGGCCTCCTCAGGGTGGGGTTTTTGGAGTGGCCGAGGAGCTTGGCAAATTCTCTCCCCAAAACCAGTGATAAAATGAGACAAAATTGTCAAAAACAGCCATTTAATGACTGGAAATGACCAAAGGCATATAATGATTGAGAACATTCAGGAAAATCTAGAATTCTGCAGCATGTATTAGGCCAGCTCTGGTTGGTTGTCCCCCCTGCAGGCTGCGGGTTTGAGCCTTCTGCACTAACCTTTTTTAATGTTGAAGAAGTGGATGCTTGCTGAAGTTAGATAACAGCCTCATATGGCTGGCATATGGTAGAGCAGAGACTTGGACCTCGGAGGTCGAACCTTAGATTTTACAGACTTACCTGCTTTAAACTGCTGTCCCCACAGCTCTGTCACAGGGATGAATCATGTGAGATAATTGACTTCAGAGTGCTGTTCAAATTGTTGGGTGCCATAAAAATAAATGAGGCGTTAACCTTGAGAAAGATATTAGAGCTTTAATGGAAAAATTTCAGTGTTTGTAATGATGATGCCTCTTTTCTCGTTTTGGTTTTTTTTTCCCCCCTAACCTTTTCTCTAGGACACTGAATGCATTTTCTCTTCGTTGCTTCTTTTAACCTTTAACATTCCCATGGGTCAGGCAGGAAAAAATTAACAGTTTGTGTTATTCAGTAATTCAAATTGGACACGCTCTATCTTCAGACAAAAAAAAAAAAAAGTTAGCAACTTTGAACATATAGTTATCCAGATAGTTGTATTGAAAAGGAAATTAGGAAAGTTCTATTGTTTACTGTCATGGATACTAAATGGTGTTTAAAACACTCAACTGTGGGGCGCCTGGGTGGCTCAGTCGGTTGAGCGTCCGACTTCGGCTCAGGTCATGATCTCACAGTTTGTGGGTTCAAGCCCCGCATCAGGCTCTGTGCTGACTGCTTGCTCAGAGCCTGGAGGCTGCTTCAGATTCTGTCTCCTTCTCTCTCTGCCCGTCCCCTGCTCACGCTTTGTCTCACTCTGTTTCTCAAAAATAAATAAAATGTAAAAAAAAAAAAATTTCCTAATAAAACTTAAAAAAAATAAAACACTCAACTGTGTTTGCATAAATGATTTTTAAGGTTTATGTCTAAGGCAAGTAAATTTTGATATTTTAAATATTAAATGAAATTTTACCGTGTTTGAGTGAAAGTTTTTTCAGACCAATCCGTTGAATAAAACAATGTTTATTCCCTGGGAGGAGTAGAGATGAGGGGGAGACCGTGATTTCACTTTTTAAAAATTTGCAGTGAGGATTTTATCAACAGATTTTTCCAACCTTGTATAAGAAAAAGTTGATAATACTGTCAGATTATTTCTTTGGATTCCCAAAATGTATTATTACGAAGATCTCCATGGAAACCTGGCTGTTAATATTTGGGTGCACATGCTGCTTGAGGAGATAAGCTAACATACTAGTAGCTTGGCTTTAGGCTTGACCCTTTTTATGCCAAAATTGAATTAAAAGACTGAATGTGATTGTGCCCGCCTCCTGGTAAACGTGTTCTCTGCCTCCTTTTAGACTGGATCAATCTCAGAGATGGACCCATCACCATATCTGACTCCTCTGATGAGGAAGGGGTTCCCATGCTGGTCACCCCAGCTCCTCAGCAACACGACGAAGAGGACCTGGATGATGATGTCATCCTGACGGAAGTGAGTTTTCTTAAACTTACCCTGATGAGGCATCATTGCGAGTTAGTGATCTGATTCTTCAGCCCCAGGGCAGTGGGAGGTAGGGCCTTGTAGGACGCCTGAGAGCACTGCTCGTGCAGCCTGTGCCGCTGCATGTGTGCTGTCACCCTGCATCTCTGAGAGCAGTACCTTTTTACCCCGCCCAGTGTCCCCATAGCTTTAGAGGCCATATGTTTTGGTCTGTTTCCGGACTTCTGCACTATTGGCTCTATTTGTGCATGAGTCTGCATTGTTGTAATCATTAAATCTTATCATGCGTCTTAATATCAGGTAGTGTTTATCTCCCCTTTGTAACTCTACATTTTTCAGAATCATCCTGGATGTTTTTGTGCTATTTTTATACAGATCTTGAGGTCAGCTTTTCTAATTCCAAAAGGTAGATAAATTCAGAACACATGTTATTGTTAAGTTTACAGAACAATTTTTATAATACTGACCCTTTCTAACTTTCTCCTTCCATTCGGTCTGGACTTCCTTTATATCCCTCAGCCAGAGTGTTCTGAATTTTTCTTACTATAAATCTTAAACATTTTTTGCTGTTTCTTTCTGGTTATTTTCTCTTTTCTGCCGCTTTTGTAAATGGCATCTTTTTTCCCACTGTTCCTTTTAACCATTTTTCTTTTTTAGTTGAAGAGTCTGTTGGGTTTTATGATAATTTCATACTCCGGTCACCTTATTTTTATTGTCTGTAGTTGTTTTTCAGTTGACCCTATTAACTTCTCAAGGGATGGCATCTGATCTAGCTGGAAATAAAGATACTTGCAGTTTCTCCCTTTCCAGTTTTTATATTTTTCTCTTATCTAATTAAATTATACCTTAATAGTGGTAATAGGAATGAGAAAAATACCAACTGACATAAATGGGAATAATTATTTTTTTTACTTTTTATTTACAAAAATTTTTTTACTATTCATTAAAAAAAATTTTTTTTTAAGTTTTATTTATTTTTAAGACAGAGACAGAGCATGAGTGGGGATGGGGCAGAGAGAGAGGGAGACACAGAATACCAAGCAGGCTCCAGGCTCTGAGCTGTCAGCACAGAGCCTGATGCAGGGCTCGAACTCACAAACTGTGGGATCATGCAGATGCTTAACTGACTGAGCCACCCAGGTTCCCCTAAACGGGAATACTTCTAATGTTTCTTCGCTAATTGTGATGGTGGTTTTTGCTTGAGATACCATTTTTAAAGTACATTAAGGAAGGAGCCATCTATTTTAAGGTTGTTGTTTTTTTTTTTAATGCTTATTTATTTTTGAGAGAGAGAGAAAAAATGTTAGTGGGGGAGGGGCAGAGAGAAAGGGTGACAGAGGATCCTAAGCAGGACCTGTGCTGACAGCAGAGAGCCCGATGTCGGGCTCGAACTCAAACCATGAGATCATGACCTGAGCTGAAGTCGGGCGCTCCTCCAACTGAGCCACCCAGGTGCCCCTCTTCTTTAAGTTTTTATTATGAGTGAATATAGAATTCTGTCAAATTCTGTTTCAGCATCTGTGCAGATTATCATAGGATTTTCTTTCATCTGTTAAGGTAAATTATTCTGCTGTCTCTGGATAGACTACTTCGGAATAGTATTGTAATGTAATGGTAGTATGCTCTTGAATTTCATTTGATGAGATTTTACTTAAGGTTTTCTTCATAGATCTCATAAGTGAGATTGGCCCATGGATGTATGTGTGTGCCTGTGCTATCCTTGACAGGTTTTCTATAAACGTGATTGATTCTGACTTCATGAAAAGAATTTAGAAGTTTTCTTTGTTCTTCTGTGCTTTGTTACACCATTTGAAATAACATTGGAGTTACCTGAATTTATCATACAGGCATTTGGGGCTGTTGCTTTTCTTAGAGGTCAGTTCTTTGAAACTATCTCAGCTTCCTCTGTGGTCATTGACATGTCTATATTTTCTGTTACTTTTAATACCAGTTTTTTGGTATAATAGATATTTTCCTACAAAATAATTTCTTCAAGGTTTTTTAGTGTATTTAGTAAAACAAATTAACCTGTTCTTTCTACATCCTCTGATCTATGGTTCATCCATTTTCCTTTTCTGTTTTGTGTACTTGTGTTTTATCCCCTTTTTCCTGATTTAATGAACTAACCATTATCTTCCTTCCTCCCCTCTTCTCTTACTCTTTTACCAAAGAAATTGCTTTGAGATTTATTTCATAGTGCTACCATTTGTTTTCTTACTAATCAGTTTCTGTTTTTCTCTTCAATACTTTTCTTCTGCTTTAGTATATTTAACATACTTCCTTAGCATTTATCTTATGGTCCTTTTACTAACTTCTTGAGTTATTCATTCTTCTTTTATCCTTTTATATTAATTATTATTCTGGTTACTTATTGCCATGTAATGTATCACCTCAAAACTTAATGGCTTAAGACAGCTGCAGTCGTTTGTTTCTGTGGATCAGGAATTTGAGAAGGGCTCAGCTGGTTGGTTCTGGCTCATGTGACTGTTGTCAGATGGCTCTGGAGCTGGGCAGCAGGGGACTGGAGCAGCTGGAGGCTGGCAGACATTGCTCTCTTCAGGACTTCTACATAGGATCTCTCTACTTTTTTAAAACAACTTTTTTGGGTGCCTGGGTGGCTCAGTCAGTTAAGCATCCAACTCTAGATTTCCGCTTGGGTCATGATCTCACAGTTCGTGAGTTCGAGCCCCACGTCGAGCTCCTTGCTAGCAGTGTGAAGCCTGTTTGGGATTCTCTCCCCCTCCCTCTCTCTGCCCCTCCTCAGCTTGCTCTCTCTCTCAAATAAATAAACTTAGTAATAAGAAACAACAATAACAAGTTTTTTGATGGGGTGCCTGGGTGGCTCAGGCAGTTAAGCATCCAACTTCAGCTCAGGTCACGATCTCACAGTTTGCGAGTTCAAGCCCCACGTCGGGCTTTGTGCTGACAGTTCAGGGTCTAGGGCCTGGAGCCTGCTTCGGATTCTGTGTCTCTGTTTCCCCTCTGCCCCTCCCTTGCTTCACGCTCTGTCTCTGTCACTCTCAAATATTAAAAAAAAAATTTTTTTTTAAACAACTTTTTTGAGATCTAGCTCACATACCATACAGTTCTTCCGTTTAAAGCGTACAGTTCAGGGGCGCCTGGGTAGCTCAGTCAGTTAAGCCTCCGACTTCGGCTCAGGTCATGATCTCAAGATTGTGAATTTGAGCCCTGTGTCAGGCTCTGTGCTGCCAGTTCAGAGCCTGGAGCCTGCTTCAGATTCTGTGTCTCCCTCTCTCTCTGCCCCTCCCCCATTCACACTCTGTGTCTCTCTCTCTCAAAAAAATGAATAAACATTATAAAAAAAAAGGGTACAGTTCAGTAGTTGTTAGTTTATTTACAGAGTTTTGTACCGATCAACACAGTCGATTTTAAGACATTTTCATTATCCCGAAAGGAAACCCTGTGCCCATTAGCAGTGAATCCTAATTCCCTCCCCACTGCCACGCTAGGCAATCACTGATTTATTTACTTCCTGTCTCTACATACGTGCTTCTTATGGACATTTCATATGAATGGAATCGTACAATATGTGATCCTTTGTGACCAGCTTTCATTTAGCATAATGTCTTCAAGATTCATCTGTCATAAATCAGTACTTTATTCCTTTTTATTCCTGAATAATATTTCATTGTGCGGATGTACCACATGTTTATCCATTCATCAATTGATGGACATTTGGGACGCTTCCACCTGTTGCTCTTATGAATAATGCTGCCTTGAACATTCACGTAGCAGTTTTTGTGTGGACATAACCTTTTTGTTTCTCTTGATGGTCTTAGTCCATTCTGGCTGCTATAATAAAATACCACTGACTGGGTAGTTTATAAACACCAAAAATTTAATGCTCACAGTTATGGAGGCTGGAAGTCCAGGATCAGGGTTCCAGCATGGTTGTGTTCTGGTGAAGGTCTTCTTTCTGGTTCATAGGTAGCACTTCTCACTGTGGCTTCATGTGGTGAAAGACGCAGGGGATCTCTCGGAGCCTTTCCCCTAAAGGCACCGATTCCATTTGTTCAGGTTCGTTAGGGTGGAGAAGGGAGACCCAGACATTCAGACCATAGAAATCATACACCTAGGAATGGAATTGCTGGATCATATGGTAACTGTGTTTTGCTCTCCTAGGCTGTCTTCCAGAGCAGCTGCACCGTTGTACATTCCTCTGGCAGCGTATGACAGTTCCCAGTTTCTCCATTTTCTCTCAGACAATTGTTAGTATAGTATAGATCTTTTTCATTATAGCCATCCTTGTCGACATGACGTGGTATCTCATACTTTGGATTTGCATTTCCCTGGGGCTAATGATATTTAGCCTCTTTTGATGTGCTTATTGGCCATTTGTTTATCTACTTTGGAGAAATGCTTATGCAGATCCTGTGCCCATTTTTTTAATGTTTATTTATTTTTGAGAGAGGAAGAGCACAAGCAGGGGAGGGACAGAAAGAGAGAAGGAGACACAGAATCCGAAGGAGGCACCAGGCTTCGAGCTGTCAGCACAGTCCCCAGTGTCAGGCTTGAACCCACCAACTGTGAGATCGTGACCTGAGCCGAAGTCCAACGCTTAACTGACTGAGCCACCCAGGTGCCGCCACCCCCACCCCGTGCCCATTTTTAAAAAGGGTTATCTTTATATTATTGAATTTTTATATATTCTGGGTACTGTACCCTTATCAAATACCTGATTTTCTCTCATTCTGTGAATTGTCTTTTTATTATTTGATAGTGTCCTTTGAAGCTTTTTTTTTTTTCCTTTGAAGCTTTTATAACAGTTTTAAACTTTGATGAAATTCAGCTTATTCTTTTGTCAATTGTTTTGGTGTCACGTCTAACATACGATCTATTTTAAGGGCAGGTAGAGGCCTCAGCGCTAATATAGATGAGTGCTTTAAAGTCTTCCTAGATAATGTAAAGACTTTAGAACACTTGAATTCTACTTACTCATCTCCCAATTTACATATTGTTTTTTAAATATACTTTAATTGTGTATACATTTTTAAAACCCTACACAATGCGTTCTTGATTTTATACAATCGGCATTCACTTCATCTTCTCCAAATATTTACCTTTCTTGTTGCTCTTCATTCCTTTCTGCATCTCTGGTCTTACAAACAGATTATTCTTCTATCTCAAGAACAGTCTTTAGGATTTCCTTTACAGTAAATCTGGTATTTTCATTGAATATAAAATTCTTTGTGGCAGTTACTTGCCTTTAACACTAGAAAGATGAAAGCCAGAAAACAATGGAATAATATTATTCCATTGTTTTCTGGCTTTCATTTTTATGTTGAAAAGTCAGTCTTTATCTTTGGAAGGCAATATGTGCTGCTGCTTTTAAGAATTTATCTTGTATTTGATTTCTGAAGTCTTGCGGTGCTATTGTTAGGTTTCTCTTGTTTGGGGTTTTTTAATTCATCCTGCTGAGATCTTTAAAACAAATCAAGCACTGTCCTTGGCTATTTGTATTTTGTTTTCAAATACTGCTTATGTCTCCTTTCAGAACTCACTTACATAGATGGTAAAACCTTTTTTTCTGCTATATTCTTTATTTCTACTGTTTTCTTACCTAATTTTCAATCATTTTGTATCTGTGCCTTATTTAGGCTGTTTTCTTCTGACTTCTCATTCAATTTACTGTTTTCTCTTTGACTACTTTATTTTATTTTTTAAATGTTTATTTTCGAGAGAGAGAGAGGGAGAGCGTGTGGGGGCAGAGAGAGGGAGACAAAGGATCCAAAGTGGGCTCTGTGCTGACAGCAGCGAGCCTGATGCAGGGGCTTGAACTCACTAACCGTGAGATCATGACCCAGGCCGAAGTCAGACACTTAACCAACTGAGCCACCCAGGCACCCATGTAGTACTAATTTTCTAATTATGTTCTTCATTTGCCATTTCTTTTTTTTTTAAGTTGGGTATCTTTATATAGTTTCTAGTTGATTTTTGTTATTCAATTTTGAATGAAGCTGAAGTTTTCCAGAACCAGCTCTTTGTAGGCAATTGTGTTGGGAAGGGGCTCAGGCACTGTTCTTGGCTGGCAAGAGCTCTCCCTCTTAAAACAGAGGGTGTGTGTGTGTGTGTAGGCAGGGGGGTGTTGTGCACATGCACGTAGGTTTATTTAGCCTTCACTTTTTACCACCTGGCAGAGATTGCTGATTCCAGAGACGCCCATTTCAAAGTTCTGTCCATCCTGTCTCTTTGATATCCTACCTTTCAACAGAGGTGTTTGTCCTTGTACGGTCCAACCTCCTCAGAAACTCCTCGCTGCTGAATGGGGTAGAGGAGCCCTTTGTTCCAAACAAGGTATTGGTTTTGCCCTTCCAGGGCACACCACCTTTTTGGGAAAAATCTCTGCCTTTCTGATGCTTTCTCTGCTTTGCCTGAAATCTGTGGTTGTGCTTCCCTCACTGCATTTTTCTGCTTCTCCTCATGTATGTTATGATTGGGGATTACAGATGTCTGCTGGTTTCATCAGACATTTTCAGTTGTGTCTCATTCTCCTCCCTGGGACAGGGTGATTTCAGAGAAGAGAAGGGTCAAAGGCATCTGTATTCTGCTACCTTAAAATAGACATCCGTTTCAGTTTTTTACATTTACAAGTAACACGTGAAATTCAAACAATCCAGATAAACTAAAGTCTGTTTTCAGCAGCCCCTTCCTCTCCAGAGATTTCCCTGAGGAATTGCTGTTATCAGTTTGACATGTTTTCTTCCAGATCATTTTCTTTGAGTGTGAGTGTGTGTGTGTGTGTGTGTGTGTGTGTGTGTTACACATATATGCTTTTAGAAGTGGTTATGTTTATGTCTTGTGTTTTGATTTTTTTAAATAATCATTCTGTGTTTGTGTTGTTTTACAACTTTTTTCACTTAATGACATTTCTTGGTGAGCTTTTCATTTCAGTACATACAGAGCTACCTCTTTTGGGGGAGGGGAGTTGGGAGAATATTTTGTAGAATAGATAATAGTTGATTTAATTTCTTGGGCATAAACTTTAGAATGTCTGGGTTTTTTTTTTCTTTTTATGTTACAAGCAATGTGGCAGTGAATATCTTTTTATATGTCCCCTGTAGATACATAAGGGTTCATGGGATAGATAGGAAAAGGTTACACTTAAAGCTGCTAAGGCTATATACATTTTTTAATTTAATAAATAATGCCAAATTGCTGTCCTAAATTCACCATAATAGCACGAGAGTTTTCCCACATCCTTATCAGTACTTGATATTATCTAACTAAAAAGTTTGCCAGTCTTATGGGGGGGGGATCTTTTTTAATTTATATTTTGGTAGTAACTAATGAAGCTTAGATTCTTTTCATGTTTATTGAACACTCCTACTGTGTTGTCATTCCTTCATTACTTCCTCTACTTCATAGTTACTTTTTAGTGGTTTCAGGTGAGATTATAATTCAAACTATAACTCAGGTTCCAATCTATGAATGGCTACTTTGATTCTTAGAATTACTATAATGTGATCAAATTTCAGTGTTAAGATCACTATTGGGAAAAATAGGTTTTGTGGGTTAGGGTGTTTGGGGTTTTGTTTCTTTCCTGTCCTGTCTCAGAAGCTCAACATAAGTACACAAGGAGACAAAGACATAGGAAAGAAATTGAATTATTATTATTAAAATTTAATTTTTTTTAGACAAATAAACCTCAGACATCACGACCCAATCTCATCAAACCAGCTGCCCAGTGGCAAGACCTCAAAAGATTGGGAGAAGAAAGGCCTAAAAAGTCTAGAGCAGCCTTTGAATCAGATAAGAACGGCTATTTTTCAGTGTGTAACAGCTCATTGTTTGATTCTGGGGCACAGGATGATTCTGAAGATGACTACGGTGAATTTCTGGATCTTGGGCCTCCTGGAGTTTCTGAATTCATTAAGCCAAGTGGCCAAACAGAAAGAGAACCCAAACCTGGACCAAGTCATAACCAAGTAGCAAATGACATTGTCAACCCCAGATCAGAGCAGAAAATCGTTATCTTGGAAGAACGTGGCCTTCTTTTACCAGAAGGTGATCCTTTGGACTCTCAGAACCAGTCATCTGATTCAGAAACAGAGCTTTTATCAAACTTTGGAGAATCACCTGGTATCCTGGATGATCAGGTCATCGAAGAAGGCTGCTGGTTAGACCATCGTTACTTCCAGTCCCTAAACCAGCAGCCCCGGGAGATAACAAACCAGGTGGTTCCTCAGGAGCGGCAGCAGCCCGAAGCAGAACCAGGCCCATTGTTGTATCAGCGTGAGCCCCCAGGGCTGGCTTTTCCAAGGCCGGCTTTTCCAAGACCAGAACCCCAGCAGGATGGGATTCCGGGCCCCTCCTCTCCGCAGCCTGGCCATCCTCTAGGAGAGCTTGAAGACCAGCAGTTAGCAATAGATGATGAGGAGCCCGGGCCAGCCTTTCCACTACAAGGATCTCAGGAGCCCAATTTGGAAAACCTTTGGGGGCATGAAGCTACTGAGGTAGATCAAGAACTCGTTGCACTTTTAGTGAAAGAAACAGTAAGTTTTATTTTATTAAGTAAATAATTATAGACCCTAAATGAGCTGCATTTTCTTTTACTTCAAAATCATTGTGTTGGGGCGGGGGGCTTCATTTTCTTAAGGGATATACAGCAAGATATATAGAACACAAGAAGAGAAACTCTGATGATACAGAAATTAAATTAGGATCCCTTAATCTATCCTTAACCCCCCCCAACAAGCCCTATGGGATTTTAGCAGCAGATCATGGGTACCGTGGTGCTGTCATAAGAGCAATCCCCTGGTTTTAAAAAGGCTTTCAGTTAACTCTAATTCGGACCCATAAAACAGGCTAGAGGTGCACTGTCTAATGTGGTAGCCTCGTGTGGCGTTTAAGTTTAAACGTCTTAACAAATAGGGGCTCCTGGGTGGCTCAGTCGGTTAAGCATCCAACTTCGGCTCAGGTCATGATCTCGTGGTCCGTGAGTTTGAGCCCCGCGTCAGGCTCTGTGCTGACAGCTCAGAGCCTGGAGCCTGTTTCAGATTCTGTGTCTCCCTCTCTCTCTGACCCTCTCCCGTTCATGCTCGGTCTCTCTCTGTCTCAAAAATAAATAAACGTTGAAGAAAAAAATTAAATGTCTTAACAAATAGAACCTGAAATTCTATTTCCAGTGGTACTAGTCACATTCGGTGTGCATGATAGCCACGTGGGGCTGAATAGCTCCCATGGTGGCAAGCACAGAATAGAACGTTTCCATCATTGAATGGAGTTCTGTTGGATATCCTTGATGTAGAACGTAATGCAGGGCTGTGTGTTCTGGCTCAGCTGCTGTTTGCCTTTGAACAAGCCCTTAACCCTCCTTCCCCCAGGTGTTTTCATCTGGCACACTAGCTCACGTGCACCTTAAGGGGTAGTGCTTTACTCCCCTTTGGATTGCCTTTGCCGGGGCTGAGATGTTCAGTGTTTTTTGAAAGAGTGAAGAATGGATATGCAAAGTGGCAGAGGACCAGATAATTGCTAGGGGCCTCTCTAGAGTCCACAGTCTCCGTAGACAGAGAAGTCGGGGCACAGACCTGCTTTACAGCCCTTTTGTCATTTTCAGTCATTTTACTTTTTGCCCTCTGGCTGTTATTGCAATTTGAAACCGTTGTAGTGGATAAAATACAAATAATGTCTTTATTCCTTTTTAGGAAGCGAGATTTCCAGATGTTGCAAATGGGTATGTTGAGGAGATAATTCATTTGAAGAATTATTATGATTTGAATGTGTAAGTACACTACCATGCCTTTTTTTTTCTTATTGTGGTAAAATACACATAATATGAAAACCTACCATTTTTACCATTTTTTAGGTATATAGACCATTGGCATTAAGTTTCTTCACATTTTTGCACAACCATCAACACCATCTCCAGACATTTTCATTTTCCCAAGCTGACACTTTGTCCCCTTTAACATTAACTTCTTATTCCCACCGCTCCTCCGCCCCCCCCAGGCCCTGGGACCTACACTTCTACTTTCTGTCTCTCTGAATTTGACTACCCTAGGGACTTGATATTAGGAGCATAACACAGTATTTGTCTTTTTGTGACTGGCTTATTTCACTTAGCATTTTGTCGTTTTTAATAATCCTATTTGAAGAGTTCTCATTTTTGTCACATACAGAGACTGTTTTCTGGGTTTTACTGAATCCTGCGTGGCTGTGGAATGAAGGTGTTTCATTAATTCTGAGCATTGATAACTCATTTTGGTTGAGGTTGTATTTTGGTCAGGTTGTTAAAAGACATTGTCTTCCCTGTGGTTGTACCAGTGTTCTGCAACCACTTTCTCTATTTGGGAAAATGCATAGAAGTGTTTCTTTAGTCCCTTTATCATAAAAATGTGAACTGTGATTTTGTAAAAATATAAATGTTCTGGTTGGAGGGGGAAGAATAAAATTTTTTTTAAATAAATAAAAATAGCAGTGTCCCAAAGAACACAAAATGAAAAGTAAGTCTCTTTCCTTTCACCCTCTTTCCCCTCCTTACAGTGTGCAGAGGTAAAACAGTTACAAGTTAATGAAGAACAGTAGAATATTGAAACTAATAAAATTTTCAGCTAATTAACACAGAAGGGGGAGTATACCAAAACCTCCGTCCTCAGAGATTATAGCTTCTACCGTGGTACTCACTCAGGCAAGGGTGCAGCTGGGAGCTGTTCCCTGCCATGGCTGAGAGGGAAAAGCCCCGTTTCCCAGGTCAGCAGCCTAGAGGAGATGCTTATTCCTAATTTGTACAAAAATACTATTGGTGCCAGTGGCCACCCTATTGCCCTCTGCCCAGCGGCAGTGCTGTGACCAGTTTTTAAACCAGGATTGAGTCAAGGTTTTCATCATGTATTTATCTCTTTAGCTGTTTAATCTAGAACAGTCCCCCACTTACTTTAAAAAAAAAATTTTTTTTTAACGTTTATTTATTTTTGAGACCGAGAGAGAGAGCATGAACAGGGGAGGGTCAGAGAGGGGGAGACACAGAATCTGAAACAGGCTCCAGGCTCTGAGCTGTCAGCACAGAGTCCGACGCGGGGCTCGAACTCACGGACTGCGAGATCGTGACCTGAGCCGAAGTCGGCCGCTTAACCGACTGAACCACCCAGGCGCCCCGCCACTTACTTTTTTTAATGACATTGACTTTTTCCCCCTAGTATTTTTTAACATAGGTTAAAAGACTGTACAGTGAGCATCGATAACATCTGCCACATGGATTGTTATGTGCTTAAGGACATCTTGCCCCTTTACTTCTTCTTGCTCTTTTTTAGAGTTACTATGGAGTTAAAGGTTTTACAGAAGTGGTGTTTTACAGTCAGTTACAACCTTTTTGTGTTTGATACAGAATTATCCTAAGTTTGACCAGTAAGAGCCTCTTAAGATGCATCTGTGTCTTTTTGGCGTGGTCCTTATTAGTCTGAGCCGGCGTCCTTACTTTCTAAAATACCGAGTTGCCTTTGCTTACCTTGAACTTTTCTGTCCTAAACCTGGAATCTTGTCGTTTCTCCAAGAAACCTAGGTTCCGTAGAGTAAGGGTTGATCCTATAAACTAATATCTGAGGACTAGACCTGCTCCTCATTGCCACTACCATGTCATCACTTGTAGGCTATTTCAGGGGACAGACAAGGCTTTTTAAATCATGGACTTATATTCATAATTTCCCATCCAGATTTAACATTTTAAGGTTTTTTTTCTTGGTCTTTCCAAATTTTACATTTATGTGTTCTTCCACTAAAACGTTAATTTCTAATAACATTAATATATTTTCTTTGTCCTACAGTATACATAAAATAAGGTAAAATTGTACCAATGTTACTATTAATGAAAACTATTGATTGAGTGAAGTAAGAAATGTTTGATAGTTACTTTGTGCTTCATGCATTGAGGCAGTACAGTTAGAATGCAGACTGTTGTAGGCCACAGATGGATGATGTTCCTTCGTTCTGGAAATTTGGTAGCCATTGTCTGTTCAGATCCTGTTCTCTTTCTCCCTTCTGCTTTAACGCTCTCCCCCGTGCTCTGTGGCTCTTAACACCATCTCTTTGTCTCTGTGATTGATACACTCTGGATGATTTCTTCGGGGATGTCTTCCAGCTCACTAAGTGTCTTTTTAATGGCGTGTAATCTGCCTTTACACTCATCCACTATGTTTCTGGTTCCAGTTCCTATATTTTTTTCATTCTGGCATCCTTATAATTCTCCTTAACATTTTTCTAGTGTTATTTTTTACCTGTATTTTTAATTCATTTAGTTCTTCAAACACAGCTAATAAACGTAGCTTGTGTTCCGAGTGTGATCATTCTGATGTCAGGTTCTTATGAATCTCATTCTGTTGTTTCTGCCGGCTCTCTTGGTGTCCTGTTTCCTTGTGTTTCTTGTAAATTTTGATTGTGAGCTCATTTTTTGAGGTCTTGATAGAAACTCTTCCTTCAGGGGAGGATTTGCTGTATCTTTCCTCATGTGCCCAGGGGTGGTGTTGGTCTAGTACCACTTTATATTTCAGATTGTTGTCTGCAGGGCTGTCTGCAGGATCATCCAGAGAGTCAGCATTTAGGACTGGGTGGTCTTCACCAGTTCTCACAGGGCGTTTGGTTTTCCTCTCCATCCATTCATCGTCAGTGTTCAGGCTTGCTTTTCCTTGTGCTTTGTGAGCTTTGTCTCTTAACTTTGTGTGCCCTGTGAACTAAGGCCTCAAGTCTGTTAGGATCGATGAGTGCACTCTGGACGGTCTTGCCTCTGTGTTTAGCTCACTTCTCTGGGGTTTTACTTTCGCTTAGGTTTGGACTACTGGGAACTCCTAACTATAATTTGATGTACTTTAATATTCAGCATTTTTCAAACCTTTTTTTTTGTGGACTGCAATACTGATACGGAAAAATGGACAAAGTAAAGATAGCTGTTTAATTTATCACAAATCAAGCATGCATGTAACTACCACCCAGAAGTCCTCAAAAATGTGAATGTTGCCACCATCTGTGAACACTGAAGATTTTGTGAAGATTTCATATTGTCTCTATTCTTTTGTGACTGCCTTCTTTCACTCAGCATTCTGTTTCTGGGGTTCTTCTGTGCCCTGTGTAAGTATAATTCATTCATTTTCATTGCCATGTGGTATCTATTTGTATCAAAATACTGTAATTTTTCCTTCTACTTTTTTTTAAATGTTTATATTTGAGAGAGAGAGAGAGAGTGTACGCAAGCAGGGGAGGGGCAGAGAGAGACAGAGAATCTGAAGCAGGCTCCAGACTCTGCACTGTCAGCACAGAGCCCGATGCAGGGCTCGAACTCCCAAGCCATGAGCTCATGACCTGAGCTGAAGTCGGACATTCAACTGACTAAGCCACCCAGGCACGCCATCCCTCTCCTTTTGATAGACGGTTGAGTTTCCAGTTTTTGATTTTCACAAATAATGCACCTTTGAACCTGCTTCTACATGCCTCCCATGCTCCATTCCTCACCAGATTTAGCCTTCTTCACCATCCTCTAGGCTACTGGTATTTTCAAGCAGGAATTTTTTATTTCTGAAATTTTTGGGACGCCTGGGTGGCTCAGTCAGTTGAGCATCCGACTTCTGCTCAGGTCATGATCTCACAGTCTGTTGGTTCGAGCCCCGCGTCAGGCTCCGGGCTGACAGCTCAGAGCCTGGAGCCTGCTTAAGATTCTGTATCTCCCTCTCTCTCTGCCCCTCCCCCGCTCATGCTGTGTCTGAAAAAATAAGTAAAACTTTTAAAAAAATTATCAAAAAAGATTGGAACATAACATGTAACAATGAGAGCCTCTTGAGTTCTGCCTTGTGGAATTCCGTATCTTGCAGCATTTCAGTATGTGATCTGAAGATGTTAAAATACAAAATGAGAGGTGCCTGGGTGGGCACAGTTAGTTAAGTGACTTCAGCTCAGGTCATGATCTCTTGGCTTGTGATTTCAAGCCCCACGTTGGGCTCTGTGCTGACAGCTCAGAGCCTGGAGCCTCTTCAGATTCTGTGTGTCTCTCTCTCTACCCCTCCCCTGCTCGCAATCTGTCTCTTTCTCTCTCAAAAATAAATAAGCATTTAAAAATAATAATAAAAAATACAAGGTGAATGGGTCAGAGAAGAGCCCCCTAAATTATGGTTGGGAGGTTTTTTGTTTTGTTTTCCAGAAAGTATACTTCCCATTCTACCTCTGTGTCCTATACTGTAATTCTGTATTTCACACTTTAGAAAATACGTAAAAATAGAAAACGTTTTTAAGGGTGAGACTTTAAAAAACAGGAGTTGTAGTAGTTTCTTCCAGTACCCTAGCAGATCATCTTTCATGCATCCCACTTGGAGACCATTGGCTTCACTCGTGGATAACTAGTCTATCAAAGAAGCTTCTTCACTGTGTGACCTTTTTATCTTTCCCCAAATTCCTGATACCTGGCAGTTTGTTGGGTTGTAGTAGCCACACTTACCAAAACATTACGAACAGGCATGTTTGAAATGGAGGAGCTGTTCCACTTCTGGGTTCTAGTATGTCCAGATGTGCACGTGAACAGAGTTTAGACCTTGAGGCCTTTCCCCGTAGATACTGAGTGATTCTTGGTGATGGCTAATCCTCAGGTCAGCCTGCCAAGATCTGTATAACCCGTAATGCTCATCACTTCATACCAGAAAAGAGAATCGCTGTTAGTGACTGTGGTTTCAAAGAGAAACGTGCTCAGAGTTCTTGACCTGGGGTGCCTCTCCTTGCTACAGCTGTGGTGCAGGAAGAGGATTTTCCCTCTCTGGGCCTCTGGCACTATGTTCCAGTAGACTGGGCATGGTGATCACCAAGAGAGCTTGGATATGGTAAGCACATGGGGTTCCTGAAGTGATGGTGAAGAAGAAGATGTGGAGGGATGCCGACCAGTGCTGACCAGGTCCTTGAGTAGGCTGAGGAGGGGGCTTTGCAATCGGGCCGATAGCCCTCGGGGTTGCAGGAGAAGCATGCCTCTCCATTGCTCGGTTCCCCAGCACTGGCCCGTGGGTGAGAGGAGATGCTGGAGGGGAGTGCTTTTCCTCTGTCCTCTTCCTGTCTTATTTACCTACTTACTACCTGTCTTAACAAGTAAAGGCTCCAGTATTGGAGCCAACACGGGGCAGGAGAGACCTGGAAAGGAGAGAGTTGAGAATCATGGAGCGGAGTCATCCTAAGAACCTGCCGGAGCAAGGGAGGGGAAAAGGATGGAGGAGCCATCCCGCGGGGAAGCCCCGTGGCCCTTACGTGGCCCGTAAGCTTCCCCGCTACTGCAGCGGCTTGTGCTGCATGCCGCCCAGGCTGTTGCTGTCGCTGTGGAATCGTCCCAGGAGCTCAGTTTGTTGCCATATTGGGTCGTTTCGGGGTGAAGAACCTTGCTGCTTAACATTTGTTAAATCTGGGCAATGATACATCAGCGTGTGTTATTTATATTCCTTACCTTTAAAGTATTTCACGAGTGATGAAAGGACAAGGCTGTGGGTTTGGTATGAAGAGAGTCCATCCTTTTTTTTTTTTAACATAATTTATTGTCAAATTGGTTTCCATACAACACCCAGTGCTCATCCCAACAGGTGCCCTCCTCAGTGCCCATCACCCCCTTTCCCCTCCCCCCCACCCCCCATCCACCCTCAGTTTGTTCTCTGTATTTAAGAGTCTCTTACGGTTTGCCTCCCTCCCTCTCTGTAACATTTTTCCCCCTTCCCCTCCCCCCTGGTCTTCTGTTAAGTTTCTCATCTTCCATATATACCTGTCTTTCTCTGACTGACTTATTTCACTTAGCATAATACTCTCCAGTTCCATCCACGTTGCTGCACAAATGGCAGGATTTTATTCGTTCTCAGTACCAAGTAGCACTCCATTGTATCTATAAACCAGATCTTATTTATCCATTCACCAGATGATGGACATTTAGGCTCTTTCCATAATTTAGCTATTGTTGAAAGTGCTGCTGTAAACATTGTGGTACATGTGCCCCTGTGCATCAGTACTCCTGGATCCCTTGGGTAAATTCCTAGCAGTGCTATGTCTGGGTCGTAGGGTAGTTCTATTTTTAATTTTTTGAGGAAGCTCCATTGTGTTTTCCAGAGCAGCTGCACCAGTTTGCATTCCCACCAACAGTGCAAGAGAGTTCCCATTTCTCCACATCCTCGCCAGCATCTATAGTCTCCTGATTTGTTCATTTTAGCCAAAAGACAGTCCATTCTTAAGCAGACATGGCCTGTTCCTTCAGCCTTGCAGTTAGCTGTGTAAACTGAATGTCACTCAAATTGCTCATGGGGATTTATATTGCCATAGGGTTAAAAAAAATATTAATAGAAGGTTAATTTTTCCATTTATTTACTTAGCAAGCTGGTTTTTGTTCTTTGTTTTATTTTAGTGAGAGAGAGAGCATGCAAGCAGTGAGGGGCAGAGAGAGAGAGAGAGAGAGAGAGAATGAATCCCAAGCAGGCTCCACGCTGAGTACAGAACCTGACAAAGGTCTCGATCCCACAACCCTGAGAATATGACCTGAGCCGAAATCAAGAGTCGGACGCTCAACCGACTGAACCACCCAGGCTCCCAGCAAACTGTTTTTAATCGTGAATGCGAATACGTTTTCCCATCCTTTATTTGTTAGAGTTTTCTGACAAACGGTAGATCCTCTTCATCTAGATTCTCCAGCTCCATCCAGTTCAACCAGTAAGAATTTCGGTGACTTCATTACATTGACTAATAGAAAACTTCAGAGAAGTGTGCGTTTTTAGTATGCTTATTGCTTTTTAAAGTTAGAAGCAAAAAGTAGAAAGTAAGTGTATCTTTTTGATTTGTTTCATTTTTCTGATCCACATTTTAATTTCTTAAGCCAATCATAGTGTATGACAAGGCACATTATTTTTCGAACGTTGTATTTGAATCAGTGGGCAGTGTAGGATTTGGAAGCGCTATGAAAATAATGTTATTTATTTTTGCAGACTTTGTAATTTTCTTCTGGAAAATCCAGATTATCCAAAGAGGGAAGACAGAGTCATTATCAACCCCAGTAGCAGCCTGCTTGCCAGCCAAGATGAGACCAAGGCAAGTGTCGTGCTCTTTGTTTGCAGTCTCTACCTGGAAGTGCTCTGCTGTTTTCATTTTTGTGGGAAGAAAGTGCTTGGTCAGAACACATCCTTAAAGACCAGTCTGCAAAACAGGATTTCAGAATATACTTCTCCTTCAGTGGGATTTCTTTTCTGAGCCACTTTGGCTTCTGTATTTAACTTCTTTTACTGTAACTCCATCTTCTCTTTCCCACAAAAGTTAAACCCTCCATATCTTTAGTCTTACAAAGCAAGTTTTTAAAATGAAACCAGGGGGCGCCTGGGTGGCGCAGTCGGTTAAGCGTCCGACTTCAGCCAGGTCACGATCTCGCGGTCCGTGAGTTCGAGCCCCGCGTCAGGCTCTGGGCTGATGGCTCGGAGCCTGGAGCCTGTTTCCGATTCTGTGTCTCCCTCTCTCTCTGCCCCTCCCCCGTTCATGCTCTGTCTCTCTCTGTCCCCAAAATAAATAAAAACGTTGAAAAAAAAAAAAAATTTTAAAAATGAAACCAGAATTGGCCAAGATTTTTCATTTCTTTTTTTTCTTTCAATATTTTATTATGAAAATTTTCAAACATATGGTAAGTAAAGCCAAATGAATTTTACATGGATCACCTCTATACCCAAGTACCAGCAGTACTAGTAAAAGTTAACATTTTATTATATCCGCTTTATAATATCCAGCCCATAGAAGGACATATCCAGTTGTCTGTCAGTACATCTCTCTTATATTTCATTTCATTATGATGCACTTCAAAGTAAATCACAAAAACACCAACACTGCTCCATACACACTTTTTTAAATGATCCAAGCACTTTTTAATTTTTTTTAATGTTTTTTTATTTTTGAAAGAGTGTGAGTGGGGGAGGGGCAGAGAGAGAGAGAAAGACACAGAATCTGAAGAGGCTCCAGGCTCTGAGCTGTCAGCACAGATCCCGACACGGGGCTCTAACTCACAAGCTGTGAGATCGTGGATCGTGACCTGAGCCGAAGTCGGATGCTTGACCAGCTGAGCCACCCAGGCGCCCCACTTCTCCGTACATACTTAAGCATGCGTTTCATTGCCTAGAGTTCATTGTCTGTTTATAGTTTTTCTTTTGATGTGAGATTTATATACAGTGCATGTACCTATATAACTAAATCCTGTATCACGGTATAAACAGTTTGATTTGCTAAAATCTTAATCATCATTTTTATTTGTAATCCTAACTGGTATTTAGTGTGTCAGGTGGAAAGGAAAGTCTAGAACAGAACTGCTTCATGGCTGCTCAGTCCTACTCTCCACACCTTGTTTTGACTCTTCTACATATTCTGTAACAGAAGTACTAGTTTTTTCTGAACATTTTGTGGAAAGAAGATGACTGACAGATTGGTTTCAAATCCATAGCTATACTTTTTTTACTAGTTCTGGCTGGTAAAACTAGTCACCGGACTCTAGGCAGCTTATTTAGCATCTCTGAACCATCAATTTCTTCATCTCTGTGCAGGGCTGGTAACCCCCATAGAGTGATTATCAGTACAAGTGAGAGTATTCTATTTTGTAATGAACAGTTCTTTTTTTTTTTTTATTTTTTTTAACGTTTATTTTTGAGACAGAGAGGAACAGAGCGTGAGTGGGGGAGGGGCAGAGAAAGAGGGAGACACAGAATCCGAAACAGGTTCCAGGCTCTGAGCTGTCAGCACAGAACCCGACGTGGGGCTCGAACCCACGAACTGCGAGATCATGACCTGAGCTGAAGTTGGATGCTTAACCGACCGAGCCACCCGGGCGCCCCTTGTAATAAGCAGTTCTTAAAAGTGATTTGTGCCACATGGGAAATGCACTTCTGTTCTCCTAACGTTATGCCTCTCTCGTTTCAGTTGCCTAAACTAGACTTTTTTGACTATTCTAAATTGGCTCCTCTTGACCAGCGCTGCTTCATCCAAGCTGCTGACCTCCTGATGGCCGACTTCAAAATGCTCAGCAGTCAGGACATCAAGTGGGCCCTGCATGAGCTCAAAGGACACTATGCAATCACCCGAAAGGTGCTCATTGGTCTTCTTGGTGGGGTCACACCTCTTGACTACTTCTTCCCTTGATAACAGAATGAAGAGTTTAGCTTGTGGAAATTGGATGGTTTATGATGGCAGAGAGCTAAGGAGTTTGTCAGGGTGAAGGTAAATAGACAAAGGTATTTGCTGATCAGGAGGAACTGAATGAAAAGAAAGAGATTAGCAGCAGGGAAGTTGTAGGGGTTCGTGGCTGCTTCATTCAGTGGAGCATGTAACTCCATCTTGGGGTCATGAGTTTGAGCCCCACGTTGGGTGTGGAGCCTACTTTTAAACAAATGTGTCAAAAAAGAAGCAGGGAAGTTCTGGTTTACCCGTGAGGATATAGAGGGTAACGAATGTCACATGGAGAGCCAGATGGCTAGGTGTGAAACGTGTGTTCCAGCGCCCCTCCCTGATTTCCTCTCCAGCTGGGCACAGGTCACATGGGTGAATGTGGCCTCACCCTGAGTCTAGCCCTTTCCCCCTTTAGATGGCCAGGAAGATCCACGCAGCTGTCCACAAACTCCTCTAATTGTAGGTTACGCTTAGGTAAAATTACTCTGAGGGGACCGCACAGTTAGTGCTTTCTATTTCTGAATCTCATTCCTGACGCTAAATAGAGGATGCTGTACTGTCAGGGAAAAATGAATGAGCTTCCCCCCAAAACCAGCGACCACAAGAAAGAAAGGGTCTTTCATCTTTAGGCTCTTCTAGCATCTTCACTGCTCCATTGGTGCCTGACACCTTTGCTGAGCTCCCAGGGAGCCCAGATGAGAAGTGAAAAGGACAGCTCCTGTGGCCTGGGGGTGGCTTGGTCCTGGGAGCAGTGTCCCTGCCACCGTCCTGGGACCGGTAAAAGGAACTTGGCTAGCAGATGCTTGTCCCTGGTCATCCCACAGCCCACTCATCACTTGGGTGGGAGGTGGTAGGGGTTTGTGGCTCCCCTGTTATTTATACTTTCCTTATCCCTTTCTTGGTTTTTCTGGCCCTTCATATTTTTTGTGGTGTCTGCTTGTTTGGGTGGGTAGTTTGAAATTTTACCGGGTTTTGAAATGGGGTGGGTTGGACTGTTCGAATGGAAGTGGGGTGTTCAAGGGGAAGTTCTGTTTGGCAGAAGCTAAAACCTGATGCCCTCTGTTCAGAACCTCTCCCTGCTGTATGCAAATGGTGTGTAAGAGTTTTGCCCTAGACAGCGACGCCCACGTGGGTAGGGTGTGGGAAGCACACCCAGGGATGTTTCTCATTATGGCCACAGTAGGCCTTCCCTGTGCCACCCTGCACGCATGATGATTGCTTAGTTTACTAACATACGCATGTTCACCGGAGCCCATCACAGTTCCCTGGATTTTTTTCCCCTTTCATTATGAACATCAAACACGTATAAAATTAGCGATTGTATTTTAACGAGCCCATGCTTACCCATCACTCCACTTCAGTAACTGTCAGTGCCGCCCAGTCTTGTTTCATCCCACCCTGCCCACTCTCTCTCCCAGACTGTTTTGAAGCAAATTCCAAGGAAAGTTTCACTTTCTTTAAATCCATAACTATTTCAGTGTTTACCTTTAAAAGATAAAGACTTTTTTTGGAAAACATAATCAAAATATCATTATCACACCTTAAAAATTAACATTATTAGGTATCCAGTCATTGTTCCAATTTCTCTGGATGTGTCCAAAACCTTCAGTTATATTGAGTTCCAAGTAAAATCTGTTTATTGCAGCTGGTTGATAGGTTACTTAAATCTCTTTCAATCTATAACTTCTCTCTCCTTCCTCCCCCTTTACTTTTACTTGCTGGTCATTTGTTGAAAAAAATAGGTTATTTATCCTGTAGGTTTTGACCATGTAGATTTTGCTGACTGTATGCTGTGGCATCATTAACCGGTTCTAACATATCCGACCGATTCTAGTTGGATCTAGAATCTTGATCAAACTTAGGTTTGATTCCCCCACCCCTTGAGTTTTAATTCCAGTTCTACCAGGTAGGTCTCTGATTTTGAGCAAATGTCTTAAACGTGTGGAACTTCAGTTTTCTTGGTGAACAGAGGATGCCTTACGTGGCTAATGGGAGAATCAGGTTGGGTACAGTGTGGAGCGAGCCCGTCACAGTGGTTCGCATGTATCAGGTTTCAGTAAGAAGTTCCCTCCCTCCACACTTCCTTCTGTGTGCTGTGGGACACTTGTCAAGCCTCTGTATTTAGAAATTGGTAACTGCCTCACAGTGTGATTTTAAGAGTCCGTTCTCAGAGTACTATTACAAGAGCACAAGAACCTTCTGTGATTTGGCCTCCTTAAGTTCACAGCACTGAGCTCCCCCTGGAGGGGCCTAGGACCCGAGGGCCTACTCTGCTTTGTTCCCAGCCTGTGCTATGGAGGCCAAGGGCTCAGGAAGACTCGTCCCCAGTGCGTGTGTGGTCAGATATATTTTAGCTCAACTCTTTTTATGGACGTATCCTGTGGGTAGGTTTCTTGCACACCACAGTGCAGCTGCAGTAATGTTTCTTCCGGCTGTTACCCTCTGTAGGGACAAAGGTGCTCTCAAAAATAAGTAACTTCTAGACTAGAGGGAACAGGTCATCCTTAAAACTCACGGCAGGAACTGCTTAGTAAAACGAATGCTAATTTTTATCAAAGGAATTTTCAGCCATAGTTTTAAAAATCAATTTGTGCCAAAATGCTTATTTGTAATTTTTTTGGGGGGCGGGTAATTCTTTAAACCGCGGTCTGAAGCCCCCTTCTTCACCCTCTTCCTCTGTTCTCCAGAGACAACTCGACTCTCTCTCTGTCTTCTTTCTAGGACTTATCTCCACATTTATTAACACATGCTTATGCTTGAGTTATTAGTTTTAATAATTATTTTAGTTTTCTTTTATAGTAGACGGGGATCTACGTCTTACCCGTACACACTCACCTTTTTGATACGTGATTTTGTTAAATCTGTTTTTAAAGTTTTTGTTATGATTTATGTAAATGTTCACTGCTAGGGAAGATAATATACTACAATAATGTTTCCTTTATTGAATTTTCTATTTTTCTTGGGGTTAAAATTGGTTGCCTCTGGTTTTTTCATTTGCTTTTTTTGTTGTTGCTTTATTTTTTGATCCTGTGGCTGTCTTTTCATGGCCAACAACTCTAAAACACGCTTCTATTGTCAAACCTATCCATTAGTCCTCAGTTCATTTTTTTCCCTCTCCTCCTCTGCACCTCTTAACATAGCTGTCAGCTTAGGAGTTCCCTTTGCCTTTGGACAGAGGTTGATCCTCTGTGTTCTAGACCTGACAACTTTCTCTTGGTGTACACACTCACACGTGGCCGATAGTACCGCTGGGTTTCTCCTCCAAGTTTTTCCTCTGTGATTCTGCCACAGATCTAACTCTTTCTTTTGGACAGCGTGTTGAGTGCTTGCTGCGGACCATTCACTAGGAGTGTCACAGTGAACAGTTGCAAGATCCTTTCCCCTTTGGAGCTTAAAATACTAGTGGGCGGTGTCATCTTTTAATCAGCCCTTCAGTCCTCTGCCATGTGCTCATTCTGGGTGTCTCCACTCCCCAGCCTTCCTAGATGTCTCCCCTGTGTACTTTAATGATCACCTCTGTCTCCATGCAGGCGACACGTCCCCATTTCTAGACCTGACCTCGGCCAGCCTCCATAGAGGAGTCTCTGGCCACTTCTCAACTTTTATTTCATCAAATGCCCATTGTAGTATTTTTAGGTCCTCTCTTGAAGGAATTTTGGCTATTGTCAAGATATCCTAAGAATCTTGTATCCTTACCAGATTGTATCCTTGATTCTCAGGACCAATACCTTGAGTGGGGATTTGATTTGTGAATGTGAGCAGGCTGGAGGGAGAAATGCCAGCTAAGTGTAAAAGGAAAAATGATCTTCAATATCTCGTATTCCTGTGTTCCTCCTGGTAGGTTTTTTGAGTACTTCCTGTGTGATAGTTAGCACCTAGACCCTAAGGACAGTGGCTTCTGTAGAACACAAATTAACTTCCTTCCAGAGAGCTTTCAGTCTATTTGAGATTAAAAGGGGAAAAATGATTAAAACAACACGGTGTTATAAAAGAGTGAATAAAGGTACACGAGAACACTAGGAAAGAAATGAGGGCGTCATTTGAACAAGATCTTAAGGGAAGGGTGTTTTCACTAGAGGAATCTTGAGTGCAGAGGCAAGAAAAAGTAACCACGGTGCCTTTGGGTATGTAGGTGTGAACTCTAGCAGTTCCTATAAGGAAAGGATTCTGATTTATAATTTTATTTGGTCTGTTTCACTAGACGTTTAGTTAATACTAAGACAAGTGCTGATTGATATAACTACTGAGGTAAGATTTCGGAGGCTCCTTAATTTGTTGGCAACATCTGTTTTAAGATACAGTTTCCTGACAAGAACCAGTTTGGATTCTTTTCTTGCTAAGTAGAAATAGTATTTAACGCTTATTTATTTTTGAGACAGAGAGAGACAGAGCATGAATGGGGGAGGGTCAGAGAGAGAGGGAGACAGAATCTGAAACAGGCTCCAGGCTCTGAGCAGTCAGCACAGAGCCCGACGCGGGGCTCGAACTCACGGACCGCGAGATCGTGACCTGAGCCGAAGTCGGACGCTTAACTGACTGAGCCACCCAGGCGCCCCAGTAGAAATAGTATTTAAATGGGAGAAAGGTAGTGATCCTATTTCACTTCTAGACAGGAGGGTGGTGCAGTTGCAAACCCAGCGGGCTGCCAGTTACAAGCTCTTAGTTCACATTCTGGTTTCATTAGTTGCTGACAAATGGCATCTACCCTTTGATCACCTCCTTTATAATATTCAGATTATTGTGCCTGCCCTGCCTTTTTTCCTGGGTTTTTGCAGATAGCCCTGGTTCAAGTATGGAGCATTTACTTCTAGGTAAAACTTGGTAGGAATTAGTGGTCTTGCCACACAAACGTGTGACTTTAAGTGTTGGTAGGGAACACCTCAGATAGTCAGAACTCCGAAAAGAGGAAACAGAGTAAGGGAGGACGTTGGCCGGGGAGATGGAAAGGCAGTAAGATGAGCTGTGCTGTTGGCTGGCTCTTGGTGGGTCTCCCTGAACCGCTCTGGGAGGACCAGGCAGTGTCAAAGAGAGGAAGGAGGTTTAGTCGTGCAACTGGCCTGAGTTCATATCCCAGTGTTAGTCAACTTGACTGGGCGCAGGTCCTTCGTCCGTAAGCCTCACTTGCCTCTGCTGTGAAAGAACACCTCCCTCGGGGGTGCTGTGAGATGAGCCGTATCCATGCCGCACGAAGGGCTTAGCTCGCATCAGTGCGGAGGCGCACAGCCATTCCCTTCAGGTTCCCAGACCTCAGATTTTGAAAAGGAAGGGACGGAAGGTAGGTGAAGGTGAAAGGGTGACACTCCCTCTATTGGAGCTGGAATGCTCGTTTTCTCTTGCTTTCACTTTACCAGAGGGCCAACCTAGCTGCTCCCCACAGACATTCAGAATGTGACTTTTTAGCAACATTCCTGTAACACGTACACATCCCTGAACCTTTTACTGTTCACCAAATGAGTATGAAATGCAAACTCTGCAGGTTGCTGCAGATACAGCCTGGGCTCGGTAGCCATCCTTGTCCCCCAGAAGCCCATAGTCCGTAGAGGGGATAACAGGAAGCAGAATCAGACAAATAAGTGTGTAATTACCGTTAGCAGCATTTCGAAAGGAAAAAGGAAAATGTAAGGTTCTCGGAAAAAGTGTAACAAGAGGACCTAAAGTGGACCAAGAGGCTCTGGGAGGACCTCCCTGAGCAAGAGATATTAAGCACAAACCTTGAATGTTCTAGAAGGAGGAGTTCAGTGAGAGGGGTTTGGGGGGATGTCCCTCCCTGGGATGAGGAATACTGTAAAAGAGCTAAGTGGAAGGGAAAGGATCATGAATTCCATCTGGAAAGTGTTGAGTTGCCAGCATGTTGAGTGAGGTCTGTGAGGCCTACAAGTACAAAGAATTCATCTGGATGCTTGAATGGCCAAAGGAAGTGGGTTGGTGGGTGTCATCAGCACACGCAGGGTGACCTCCCCGGCCTGGATGAAGTAGGCACAGGAAGAGAGCTGAGGCTGCCTGGAGGCCTCCCTGCATGTAGAAGCCAAGTAGAGGAGGGTGGCGAGGAGGAGTGGGAAGAGATGGCGCGGGACCCCGGGAGGGAAGAGCAGTCTGCGTCATCCGTGCTGCTGAGAGGCCTGGTGACACGGGGTCTAGAGTTTGCCTCCTGTTACCAAGTAGGTAAGCTAGTTGAAAGATGGGCTTCGGTGCCCGATGGGAAGGGGTTGGAAGATGTCCAGGAGGTGAGGAAACAGTGGACAGATGGCACCTTTGACAGGTTTGGGCAGGGGTGTGGTGGCTGGTACCTGAAAGGGGAAAGAGGCAAGGGGAGGAAGGATTTTTTTTTTAAGATGGCAAAGGCTCGAACACATTGAAGTATCAATTGGAAAGATATGAAAAAGAGAGAAGCTGAGGGTACGGAAGAAAAGGGATTATTACTGCTGGCCTAAGACTCGCGCCTTGCAGTGTGCTGTACAGGGAGAGGACTCAGGGGAAGCCGCAAGCAACATGGGGATGTTCGTGGAAAGTGGATGGGGAGTGTTGGCCAGAGGTAGACCATTTAGGGTATGCCTGTAGAGTGGAACTCGTCAGCCATCTGTTAGGTGACCTACCCTGGACGCAGTCGAGGACAGCTTGAACAGTTGGTGTTTCCTTATGTCGCCCTTTGTCAGTTAGCCTTTGCTTCTGCCCTTGTGGCAGTTTATGAAAGAAGAGAAAATAATGAAATGCTCCCTATTCATTTTGCTGCGGCCCATTTCTGGTAAGCCATGCAGGGGAGATAGCTGAAACTGTGTGTCAGAGAAGGTTTGGGGCTGCCTGGCTTGCTTTCGTGTATTCTTGTGTCCCATTTACAGCGGTAACCTTTCCCTTTCTCAATTTCTAGGCCTTTTCTGATGCCATTAAAAAATGGCAGGAGCTATCACCAGAAACCAGTGGAAAAAGAAAAAAGAGAAAAGAAATGAATCAGTATTCTTACATAGATTTCAAGTTTGAACAAGGTAACGGCCAACTTTGAGTTTTGCTCACAGCCTGTGTAGTGACTGTGCAGACCGTCTCCTTCCCACACAGCCCATAAAGGCCAGTCGTGGCGTGGCCGCCCTGCCGGGCCAGCCCAGGGACCGACTGCATGGACTGCTTTGAGAGCACATCCATGTGTTTAGAAAGTGGCTGTGGTTGCCGCCCACCTTCTTTCTGCCTAGGGAACACCATGACCAGAACATTCTGTGCAGTGTCAGAGTTCACGTGTGAGAAAGTGTTTGGGGACACTCTCAAACTTGGGGGGTGGGGCCTGTCTTGAAGGTGTGACAAGAATTCAGTTTATCTCTGGTGAAATTATCTAGACCAGAGATTGATTATCTGTGTGCCCGAGAAAGTGGCTTCTGCACGGGAAAAGCACACAGCTCCTGAACAGCCACTTGTTTGTTGGACATTCTGTTGTTGATGAAATAATTTCTGAAAGCTCTTCCAGAGGGGTCACTTCGGGTTGGACTTTACATCAGATCTGGTCCAAGTAAACTTGTTGGATTTTACATCAGATGTGATCCGAGTCGTTTGTGTCCAATAAAAGAGCCCGCCATAAAATTTTCGTATAGGTTATGTCAGAAAAAGGATTATTTCCCTTTTGTTTTCTATTTGTCTTTCTCTCAAATCTGCACATAGTTAACGTAACTTGATTGCAGGTGTGACTAAATGGAAACTCTGAGAGGCAACCAGGGAGTTGGAAAGGGTTTGGGTTTCTGAGCTCTTGAGGAAACCCATAGACTCTGAGTTGTGAAGTCCCCAAGCTAGTCTGTGGTACATTGCTCTCCTGCCATGACGTTCTCACACATTTGCCAAAGGCTAAGAAAGTGG
The DNA here is from genome assembly GCF_014898765.1 of Herpailurus yagouaroundi. NCBI lineage: Eukaryota > Metazoa > Chordata > Mammalia > Carnivora > Felidae > Herpailurus > Herpailurus yagouaroundi. The sequence continues at coordinate 4,273,530 of NW_024412447.1, read as the reverse complement.
GGACAGCGTGTAGGTGGTTCTTCGTTCAGCTAAGTTTATCCACGGTTTAGACTAGGCATCCCAAGTACATAGTCATTCCATATTGTTTTCTAACTTTGAGTGGTAGAGGAAAGAAAGTGCCACTTTGCAAGATGGTCCACTCCCTTGTTGGTCAGCTCTGTCTTTTACGGAGTTCTTTTATATCCGGTCAAAATGTTCCCAAAATTTCCTGCCATGGGTGTAGTTCTTGTCTCTGAGAAGACTTGGAATCTGTCTGTTGCTGCTTCATCTTCCTGACTGCCCTTCTCTGTGTGTCTCCTCTGCTTGTCAGAAGCTCTTTGAAAGTCTGGGTGGACATACTCCACGTGAGTCTGCTGCGTGGAGACAACACACAGCATTGATATTTATGACTTACAGATACATTTAACCTTTCTACACAGCAGCTTATAAGTACAGATAGTCTCAGAGTCCTCTATCTGTTCCAGGAATCTCATTGTCCACCTTTTCAGCCGTTTGCCATCCAAGCACTGCTATTTGGGTTGTACCTTGCTTGGCTCAAAGAGGAGACAGGATTCCCCCTCCACTGTTTATGGTTTAATCCGTTGATAACTACACAGTCTTCTCATGAAGATTCTGGGAGCATTTGGATGTAAACTGAGCATTAATAAAAAATACAACCTATCATCTCTTGCAAAGCTGACCAAGAAAATAAGACACAAATTGCCAATATTAGGAGTTAGCACCTTTTATGGGGGATATCACTGTAGACCCTACAGACAGCCAAAGTGAATACTGTGAACAGCTTTGCACACAAAGATTTTACAAGTGAAATGGACCAGTTCCTCAAAAAACACAGACTACCAAGACTTACCCATGTTCAGATAGATCATTTGGATAGCCCTGTAGCTATTAAGGAAATTGAATCCACTGTTTTCCATGTCTTCCAAAAAAGAAATCTCCAGCCTCAGTTGAATCCACTAGAAAATTCTTCCAAACTTTTTTAGAAGAATGAACATTAATTCTGTACAGTATCTTCTAATAACAAAAGCAGACAAAGACAGTACGAAAACTAGACCAATATCTGTAAATAGACATGCAAAAATCGCTAATAAAATATTAGCAAATAGGACATAGTGATACACAAGAAAATTGTGTGCTGTGACCAAGTCGAGTATATTCCAGGGGTGCAAGGCTGGTTTAATATTTTGGAAAACAATCCATATAATCCACCATATTAAGAGACTAAAGAAGAAAAATTACATCATATTAATTGGTGCAGAAAAGGTGTTTAATAATATTTCACACCTGCGTATGATTAAAACCCAGAAAGGAATTTGGGAGGAGCTTCTTCAACTTGGTAGCATCTGCAAGAAAACCTAAAGCTAATGTCCTGTTTAATGGTGAATCCTTGCCCCCTAAAATTGGGAACAGGGGAAGGATGTCTTCTATTTACTGCTATTCAGCATGTACTGGAAATTATAGCTAGTGGAGTAAAGTAAACACACAGATCAGAAAGGAAGAAATAAACTGCCCCTATAAGCAGATAACGTGATTGTCTATAGGAAACTCCAAGGATACGTCTAGAATTATTGAATGAGTTCAGTATCACTGCAGGGTACGACGTCAACCGACAAAAACCAATTGTATGCCAGAATGAGTATGTGGAAATCAAAGTTTAAAATACAATGCTATTTATAATTATTCCCCCACACCTCCAAATTAAATATGTAGGTGTAAATCTAACAAAACACTTATAAGACCTGTGTGACAAAAACTACAGAACGCTGAAGAAAGAAATCAGAGGAGAAAGAAGTCAATGGAGACGTGTATTGTGTTCATGGACAGGAAGACTCCGCATAGGAAAGACGTAAATCCTCCCCAAATTGATACACAAGCTTAATGTAATTCCTGTCAAAATCCCGGCAAGACTTTCTGGTGGCTACAGGCAACCTTACCCTAAAATTTACAGGGAAAGGCAAGGTACTGGAATAGCTAATTTAATTGTTAAAAAGAATGAAGTGGGGGAGAGGTGTCAGGAACCTGATGTAGAAAATAATTGATAAAGCAAAAGATACTATGAAGAAGAGACGTTAGTGAAAGAATAGAAGGTTTGGGTGGAATAGACAGTTTTCTGGAAAATGTAAGTTCTGAAATCCACAAAAATAAAAAACCTGAACAGGTCAATTGCATGGTCTGACATCTGTCATTGTGTTGTTTTTTATTCTAAATGTTGCTTACCATGAACGTAGGTACTACTGTTTGAGCTGTTCTGTAGGAAGGTGTTCAAAGTAAAAAGTTCAAAACGCGTTGATCAGATGCCTGGGCACCTGCCAGAATGGCTAAAATTACAGGCCAATGGCACAGGTGCTGAGGACGTGGTGTGACTGGAGCTCGCACGCATTGCCGGAGGAGGGAGAGTGCACCTTGCTTGGCACCACTGTTTGGAAAATCGGTGCTGTTTTCTGAAGCTGCAGACATGCAGCTCTGTGATCCAGCACGTCCACTCCGTCACGTGTGCTCAGCTGAAGCGCAGACGTGTTCCTAACAACCCAAAACTATACACCCAACTGCCCTTGGTAGAATGGCTAATAAACTGGTATATTCACATGGTGCAATACTGCTACGACAGGAGGGCCCTTCCAGTTGGAGCATAACAAGGGGGAAGAAAACATGGAAGTCAAAAAGTGCGTGATAGGTTAGGGAACGGTAAGGGACCAAGTTTTCCCAGACGGTAGAATGTGTTCTGGAGAGTCAGAAACGCACTGCCTGAGGGTGTGGGGGGGGGACTGGGCCCCAGAAGACTGGGATGGCCGCCCTGCGTTCCTAGCAACAGCTGTCTGCATGATCTTGTGTGGTCACATATCTTCCAGGTGACATAAAAATAGAAAAGAGGATGTTCTTTCTGGAAAATAAGCGGCGACATTGTAGGTCCTATGACCGGCGTGCCCTTCTTCCAGCTGTGCAGCAAGAGCAGGAGTTCTATGAGCAGAAAATCAAGGAAATGGCAGAGGTAGGAGAGTGGATTTGGGGTGTGTTTCTGGGGTTCTGGTTTGCTCTTAGGGCTTAGTATAGAATGGTCCTTTAAGGGGTGCCTGGCTGGCTCAGTTGGAAGAGCATGCGACTCTTGATCTCATGAGTTCAAGCCCCACGTTGTGGTATGCAGACTTAAAAATCTTTTTTTTGTTGTTTTTATTTACTCAGGAGAGAGTGTGAGCACAGTTGAACGCGACGCGCGGCCGATCGAACAGATAGATAGATAATGCCAAGCAAGCACCACGCTCAGCATGGAGCCTGACATAGGGCTCAATCCCATGACCTTGGGACCATGATCTGAGTCAAAATCAAGAGTCAGACACTGAACCAACTGAGCCATCCAGGCGCCCCTACTTAAAAAGTCACTTGAAATAAGTCTATGTGGTTATGCCATTAACTTGATAAACAGCGGGGTTTTGATATGATAAATGATAAACAAGTTTGTAAGTTTTAAGGAGTTGGTTTTTTATTTGCTTTTATTTGATTTTATAAAATATTTTTAGTTCTGAAGTCAAAACTGTAAAACAAGGAACAGAGAGACCTACCTTCTGTCCTGTCCCTTCTTCCCATGACCCCTGAGTCCCTCTATATGTAACCATTATTAATAGTTTTTAGTCTGTCTTTCCTTATTTTATGTAAAAGCAGATATATTGGGAGGAGGTTGTTTTCTGTTGTTCTTGCTCCCTTACCTGGAAGGCAGCCCACTTTTCTGCCCCTTGCCTTTAAACTTAATAGTGCACCCTGCTGGTCACTGTTAGGCAAGCCAGAGATTCTCCTTTCCTTTTTAAAACCGCCTGGTGTGCAGTTTTCTGCATTACCCGTGTTAATTCGGTGATTCCTCTTGGTGGACGTTTAAGGTGTTTCCGTGGTAAAAACCCCCACGTGTACCTGATTTCCTTTCTGCCCCAGAGCGTCTTGGGGATACGTTCCTGGAAGTGCAGGTGATGAGTCAAAGGGTAATTGCTCACGTAACTTAGTCCTGTGGTGCTAGGTGTGCCCGTAGCGGTCATGTGAGCGGAGTGCCTGCGTCGCTCCAGCCGTGCCGACAGAACACCGGGTCAGACTAGGTTGTGGCCCGTTCACATTACTGTTTGCTTGCGCTAGTCTTTGCTGTTCAGAAGTGTTATGTACACGGATTTTCCCTCATTCCTTCCACATTTTGAATCCGATGTAAGCAAGCTTCCCCCATATTTTCCAGTATTTGTTCGGTTTCCTTTTTTATATTTAGCTTTCTGGTGCATTTTAAATTTACTCTGAGGTAACTTTTTAAACCACTACACCGTGTAAGCGAAGAGATGATTTTTTGTAATTGAGTCCTTTTGTGTTTATGAAAGTAAATGCTAAATGCTTGTGGCATCTTTCCTAAATTGTATCTGCATGTATTATTTTTTGTTCCCCAGCATGAAGACTTTCTGCTCGCCCTGCAGATGAATGAAGAGCAGTATCAAAAGGTAGTTTGAAATCCCACGAATTCATTTTTTCTGGGTATTTACGTGACCTGTTTTCTTTACGACATTTCCCGGTGGCAGATTTTGGTTCCTGTATAACCTGTTGATGTACTGACTTTGTGGTTCAGCCAACTTGCAGTCAGATACTTGAACCATGGTTGGCACTCTTGATCCCAGACTGGGTCAGAATTGAAGCAGAGAGAATGACAGAATTGTTCGTCTTGAAAAACATTGCCTGGAATCCGTTAGGCTCTTAGAGGCAGATTTAGTTCCGGTGCCAAAGGGTTAGAAGGAAGCGCCGTGTCTGACCTGAGGACCAGGTGACTTGTACGCTCTCTGCTGTCCTCATGTAGCGGCCTTTTCTAGCACGGAGGGAATGGACTGGTGACTGCCTCAATCTCTACCATTAGCGAGAGGAGCAAGTTCACGGTCCTCACGGTGCCGGAAGTTGCTGCACTAGCTAGTTTCAGGGGCCGCTGCACATAGAGCTGGGGCTCAGATGCAGCCCCTCACACTCCTGCCTTCTTACAAGAGAGCAAAACCTACTTTTTGAAGCTTTTCGCAATAACATCCTTCATGCCACTTTCCCCTGACTCGTGTAATCATGTCAGCGTCGGGAGAATAGGTGTGCTCGCTCTACTGGCAACATGGGATTCCTGATACGGTAACTTTGTACAAAGGATGCCTCCAAAGAATAAAAACCCATGACGGTTCTCCCTGTCTCCGGTTATAGATTACTATTTGTATTAGCATCTCGGGCTAGACTTAGGGAGGAAAGAACAATTCATCATTGTTTGATGGCGTCTGAAGGTTGCTTTTTACCTCAGAACGTGTTTGGGGATGGGGGACCGTGGCCCATAGCTGCCCGTCTGCTTCCGCGCGGGGCGTCTCACGAGTGTCTCTGACGGCCCGCAGGACGGCCAGCTGATCGAGTGCCGCTGCTGCTACGGGGAGTTTCCGTTTGAGGAGCTGACGCAGTGTGCGGACGCGCACTTGTTCTGCAAAGAGTGTCTCATCAGATACGCCCAAGAGGCCGTCTTCGGATCTGGGAAGGTGAGAACATGGGACATGTCCACGCGTGCGAGGTGTTCACAGAGGATGCGACACACTTACCAGTGCACATGCCCCGTGGAATGGCCCTTTGGGGGGTGAGACAGGCTGGCGTGTGTGGGATTCCTAGGCGGTCCCTGCTTGCAGCGATGGTGTCGTAAGCGAGTGGCGTCACTCTCCGTGCCCGGTGCCCCCCTGTGCCTGCTCCAGGAGCACCTCCTTCACTCATCTTCATTTTCATAACAAAAAGCCTGAACTCAGAGGTCTTTGTAGCTATGTGAATATGTGAGAGTGTGTTGTTGGGGTTTTTTTTAATAAAATTTTTGAAGAATTTGATAGTTGCGTTAAAATGAATAACTGTCGGGCGCCTGGCTGGTTCAGTCTGATGAATATGTGACTCTAGATCTTGGGCTCGTGAGTTTGAGCCCCACATCGGGTGTAGAGGTTAGTTAAAAATAGGTAAGTAGGCTTGGAAAAAAAAATGAACAACCGTACAAGATCATATTTCTCTGTCCAGAGTTGGTGTCTCTTGACATTAGCATAACACGGTGTGGGAAGGAGTTTTGTCTTAATAAATGCCTAAAACCCAAAATTGCTTTTTGTGAATGCCTAACCAATAATCAAACCACTCAGCCTCAGTTATTCTAAAGCTGCTTGTACTTGAGTCAAGAACTGAGTAACGGGGGCAGAGCGGTGTGACAGGCAGAATGATGGCCTCCCCAGAGACGTCCATGTCCTCATCCCAGAGCCTGTGGAATGTTACCTCCATGGCACAGGGGAACTAAGGTTGCTAGTCTGGTGGCCTTGAAATGGGAGACGACCCTGCGTTATCCGGGCGGGCCCAGTGTAATCACAGGAGTCCTTAAAAATGGATGCGAGAGCAGAAGAGGACGTGGCGTGACGTGGGAAGGACTCGGTGAGCTCCTGGTGGCTTTGAAGACAACGTCCAGGGCCCTCGGGTGCAGCTGTCCCGGAGGCCGTTGTCCTTTCTCCTGGAAGAGCTCTACTCTGTACTCTCGTCAGTCCCTCGTACCACTCACCTCCGCCTCCCATGTGGTCTCAACCTCCAGCTTTTCAGGGCCTGTGGAGGGAATCCGTTCGCTTCTCACAAATCCCTCCTTTTCAGACACTGTGCCGTGTCCTTCCTCATCACTCTCCCGTGTCCCTGTGGTTTGGACTGTGACGGGCCCTCTGGTGCCACCAGAGATGGACTTTGTAGGGTTTATTCATGCTTTCCTTATTTTGAGTGTGATCTCCTTCCTATCCACTATTTATTTGCTTCCCGTTGAGGAATACATTGAGCCACTGAGGCTTCCGTGTTTCTGAAAACTTGGTTGAGTTTTCTTTTCTTTCCTTGTCTCCTGACCTTCCGATTCTAGTCAGAGCTCAGCTGCATGGAGGGCAGTTGCACGTGTTCATTCCCGGCCAGCGAACTGGAGAAGGTGCTTCCCCAGACCGTCCTGTATAAGTACTACGAGCGGAAAGCGGAAGAAGAAGTGGCCGCCGCTTACGCCGATGAGCTTGTCAGGTGAGTCCTCTGAGTTGGAGCTTGTCGCCTGTGATCTCAGTCCCCGTTCGGAAGACTGCCTGACCACTGTCACAGACGACGAAACCTCGGTGACAAAGCTGATCTTCCAGGTCTTCTGGCAGTTTTCTCCTGAGCAGTAACGATCATTTTACTAAGGGAAGATCTGCCTTTCGTGTTCGTAACCACATTCCTTGCACCTCTCATCGCTTGGTTTATAGGACCGTCATTACACACGGGGTTGGGGGGCCGGGGGAGAGATGACATAGGTGCGAGGCGTTCTCACAAAGGTAGAAGGTCTGTGTTTACGGAGTGGTTTACACTGAGGCGGGACTCGGAGTGGCACCTGCATTTCCTGATAAGAGCCAGCATGATGGAGAGCCTCAGTCCGTGTTTTAATTAAAAGTCAGGAGATACAGCTGTTCCGCCGAAAACCCCATCTTCGTGGGAACGGTCACAGGGAGCAAGTCAGGCTTCCGTATTCTGAGCAATATTCCTTCTGCCGTTTTGATCGTAGGTGCCCCTCCTGTAGCTTTCCAGCCCTGTTGGACAGCGACGTGAAGAGGTTCAGCTGTCCCAATCCTCGCTGCCGAAAGGTAGGGAGGCACATGTTTTTCCGTATTCGTATTTGAATTATGGTATTGCGGACAACACTAATGGCCCAGATGGTGACTGGTTGCATGCTGACCTGTGAGCAGGATTTGTGTGCTCTGCTTTTCGTGAAAGCAAATGAAGATCACCACTTGTGAATCATGCTTGACTTGGTTACAGAGAAACGGGCCACGTGTGGAATCCTGTCACAAAGCTCTGGACCCCTGTTTTATGCCTTTTCCTAGGAGGGCAGATAGCTTCACGTCAAACGTGAAGGGTTTCTAGTTTCTTCTACTGGGCCAGCATTTTTCTTGATTGCTCTTTTCACTACCCTGCTGTGCTCAGATACTTCCCCTGTGTGCACACATATGCGTGTACACACACACATTCTCTCTCTCCCTCTCCCTCTCTCTCCCCCTCCCTCCCTGTGGCTTTCGAAGTCCAAGTGACACTGCTTTGATTAAAGGACTGGGCATCATGGCATCCTCTCTGTCGCATCTGATTATTCACTGTTCTCAGGAGAACCGATTGTGTCGGGTGAGACCGAAGCCATCTAAGCACCTCGTGGCAGAAAATGTTTCTTCTTTTTAACTAGGCTCCTCTGTTAACTAAAAGTGTTTTAAAATGTGTCAACTATTGGGGCGCCTGGGTGGCTCAGTCGTTTAAACATCCGGCTTCGGCTCAGGTCATGATCTCGCAGTTTGTGGGTTCGAGCCCCACGTTGGGCTCTGTGCTAACAGTTCAGACCCTGGAGCCTGCTTCAGATTTTGTGTCTCCTCCTCTTCTGTGCCCTTCCCACGCTCATGTTCTGTCTCTCAATAATAAACAAACGTTAAAATTTTTAAAAATAAAATAAAAATGTAAATGTGTTAACTGTTTACAAACCACTTAGAGCTTTTGATAAATATGGGCAGCAACCTAGACAAGTATTTTTAAACCATTTTTCTAAAATAGCACGACCAGAGGGGCACCTGGGTGGCTCAGATAAGCATCCACCCAGGTCTTTTTCTCAGGGTTGTGAGTTCAGGCCCTGCACTGGGCTCTGCATTGGGCTCTGCACTGGGCATGGAGCCTACTTTCAAAAAGAAAATAGCATGACAAGAGTTGAACATTATAATATCTCTGCCTTATGGGAGAGGGGAGAAATGAAAGTAGTCATTGGAAAAGGAGGAAGAAACTAAACTAATGGACGAAACTTTATTCCCTTTGTTTTCAGCATTCACATTTCTATGTAAAATCTGAATGCATTCTTAGAACTGATGTGTCCATGTAATAATTTATCCCCACTGCAGGCTGTTGCTATAACAGTTGTCCCAGTAGTCTCCGGCTTTTGGAACTAAGCGTAGTACCTGTCTGCCCTGTGTGCTTCCCATGCACCCAGCACCAGAATGCCTGGGGAGGCCCCAGTAGCCAAGGGAAGGAAAGGTAGGGGTGTGGGGGGAAGTGAAGATGTTGGAATATTCTAGGTCTGAGGAACAGTAGCATACTGAAGGCTTACAGACCTAGGTGGGGTCAGGCCATGCAGGCCTGGAGCACCAGTAAGAGAGGGGGGACAAAGGGACAGGTAACAGGGAGGTCTCTCTGGCTGTTGTGTAGTCCAGGTGAAAGATGCACATCACTGCCACCAACTGTGGAGTCTCCATGAATTGCCTAAGGTGGAGCTGGGAACTGCACTTCCTGATAGAATTCCAAATTAGACCCTGCCGATAAAAGTGTTCATACACAATTTGGAAGACTGAAGGTACAGCCATTATTCTCCAAAGACAGTTACGCTCATGTGTCTGACAGTGTCCTGTGAGTGTCTTGAGAACATCCAACCTGAGATGTGAGTGAAAGTCTCCCAGTGGCTTTTAAGATCTGAAGCAGAGGGGCGTCTGGGTGGCTCAGTCAGTTAAGCTTCCGGCTCCCGATCTCAGCTCAAGTCTCAATCTCAGGGTCATGAGTTCAAGCCCCATGTTGGACTCCACACTAGGCATGAAGCCTACTCTTAAAGGATCTGATGCAGAAACATCAAATATTCCGCTTCCTTTCTGTGGAAGGGATATACGTGCCCTGTTGAACTTGGAGGTGGTCATGTAACTTCTTTTGGTCAATGAAATGCCAGTCTGGATGAAGTCAGTCACTTGCAGGAAAAGTGGTCAAAACATGATATGGGGTAATGTCAAGAAGATGGCACAGTCAGCAGCCTCAGACCCTCCCCCTTCCCCCCCCCCCCCCCCGAAACGCTGATGAGCAGTACACAGACCAGTTCCCTTTGGGAGAAATTTAGAAACCAGTTAAGAGGTTCCCTCATTCCAGACAGTGCAAAGCCAGCTGTATTAAAGCCTATGGAAACATTCATGGAACTCTGTTGCCAGAACCACTCCCACCTGCGCATCCAGGAAACCCCTAAATCCTAGCTTCCCCCCTGGAGGGGGGAAAGGAAAGACTGGAGCGTATATCTGGCATCCAGACTTCTTGGGCAGCTACCCAAGGGGCTGGCTTCTGTCTTTCCTGAATCTAAGCACTGACAGGAAGGGGCACCAGGTTGGAGGCTGCTGCGAACAGAGGCAACGTTTTATTTACTTACTACGTTTTATTTATTTATTTACTTTTTAAGTTTTTCAGTGTTTTGTTTTTGAGAGAGAGAGAGAGAGAGAGAGAGAGAGAGACAGGGCATGAACAGGGGAGGGACAGAGAGGGAGGGAGACACAGAATTCTAAGGAGGCTTCGGGATGTCAGCACAGAGTCCAAACTCACAAACCACGAGATCGTGACCTGAGCCGAAGTTGGATGCTTCATCAGCGGAGCCACCCAAGCACCCTAATTTTATTTTTTTTTTAATTTAAGTAGCTCTGTACCCAACATGGGGCTTGAAGTCACGACCCCTAGATCAAGAATTGCATGCTCTACCGAATGAACCACCCAGGCACCCCCAAAGGCAGTATTTTAAACTAGCATACGCTCCTGTACCTTTGCCCTTCCCCTCAACTTAGTGTGGAAAGAACTAGAGAAAAACTCCCAACTTCTGGCTTCTCCCCGGGAATAGGGAAAGAGTTGGAACGTGTGTCCAGTCTTCCGGCTTTTGGGAGTACTGTCTACAGGACTGGTTGTTGTCTCGCCGGACTCAGAGCACTGACGGGATCCTGCATGCTCTAGATGCCTGGATGCCTCTGAGAACACAGGAGAGCCGAGAGGCTGGCTACCACCCCAGAGGACCCACAGTTCACACAGATGGAGGCAGAGGCTGATACAGCTTGGCAGCTTCTCAGGGAAAGGAAGAGTGGAGCATGTACCCAGTTTCTAGCTTCTTGGGGAAGGAGGTTTTTTAAGGGACTAGTTTGTTTCTTGCCGAGCTCAGCATTGATGAGACCCACCCTACTCTAGATGCCCAGGAACCGCGGAGAACGAGAAGGAGCTGGACAGTTTACACCAGCTCCAGAGAACCTGCAGTACCGTAGACCGACACCAGAGGGAGAAAGAAATTGAAGGCTCAGGAATAAGGAAGCTGTGAAACTTCTCAAATTGGGAATTCACGCTTAATTCCAGAGAAGACATATCCTCAGTAACAGCTCCCAGAATCTCTAGGTAGGCTGATTGGTGAAGGTCTTTCCCTGCACAAAGCCAGTGTGTAAAGACTGGGAGAGGTGACTGTTGCTTAAAATGTGTAGATCCTACCACACAGTAACAAGGCACAAGAAAAACATGGTCCAACCAAAGGGACAAAGTAGATCTCCAGAAAGGACCCTGTAGAAAGGGAGGTATGAGAATTACATGACAAAGAATTCAAAATAATCATAAAGCTGTTAAACAAGCTCAGGAAAATGATATGTGAACAAAATGGGAGTATCAACAAAGAGAAAATATAGAGAAGAATCCCAATAAAATTTGGAGCTGAAGAGTATAGTAACTGACGGACAATTTCACTACAGGGATTCAGTATCCAGTTTGACTAAACAGAAAAAAGAATTAGTGAACCCAAAGACAAGTCATTTGAAATTACTTAGAAGAGCAAAAAGAAAAAAAAATGAACAAGGAAAGCTTAAGAGACAAATGCGAGGGACACCATCAAGTGAAACAGTGTATATCTTATAAGAGTTTCAGAAGGAGAAGGGAGAAAAAGACAGAAAGCTTATTTGAAAAAATAATGGCCAGGGGGCGCCTCAGTGGCTCAGTCGGCTAAGGGCCCAACTTCGGCTCAGGTCATGATCTCGTGGTTTGTGAGTTCGAGCCCCGCTTCAGGCTCTGTGCTGACAGCTCAGAGCCTGGAGTCTGCTTTGGATTCTGTGTCTCCCTCTCTCTCTCTCTCCTTCCCCCACTCCTGCTTTGTCTCTATCTCTCTCTCAAAAATAAACGTTAAAAAATTGTTTAAACATGAACAAAGGACTCGAATAGACAGTTTTTCGGGGCGCCTGGGTGGCGCAGTCGGTTAGGCGTCCGACTTCAGCTCAGGTCACGATCTCGCGGTCCGTGAGTTTGAGCCCCGCGTCGGGCTCTGGGCTGATGGCTCAGAGCCTGGAGCCGGTTTCCAATTCTGTGTCTCCCTCTCTCTCTGCCCCTCCCCCGTTCGTGCTCTGTCTCTCTCTGTCCCAAAAAAAAAAAAAAAAAAAAAGTTTTTCAAAGAAGACGTACAAATGGCCAACAGGTGTATGAAAAGGTGCTCAACATAACTAATCATCAGGGATATGCAAATCAAAACCCCAGTGAGATCACTTCACATCTACTGGGATGTACACTCTCACAAAAAGGAAAAAGAAAATGACAAGTGTTGACAAAGATGTGCAGAAATGTAAACCATTGTGCGTTGTTAATGGGCGTGTAAAACAGTACATCCCTGTGGAAAACAGCATGGGGTGTCCTCAGAAAATTAAAAATAGGGGCGCCTGGCTTGCTCAGTTGATGAAGCATGTGCCTCTTGATCATGGGGTAGTAAGTTTGAGCCTCGTGTGTGGAGATTACTTAATAAAGTCTTTGCAAAATTAAAAATAAAGCTACCATATAATCTAGGAATCCTACTGCTGAGTATTTGTCCTAAAAAATTAGAAACAGGATCTTGAAGAGATATTTGTACTCCTGTGTATTGCATTATTGTTCGCGGTAGCCAAGATCCGGAAACCACCTAAATGTCCATCCATGGATGAATGGCTAAAGGAGATATCTATCCATACAATGGAATGTTATTCGGGTTTTTTAGAAAAAACAAGTCCTGGGGTGCCTGGGTGGCTCAGTCAGTTGAGCATCCAGCTCTTGATTTCGGCTCAGAGTTGTGAGATCAAGCCTCGCGGGGCTCTGCATCGGGCTCCCCACTGAGTGTGGAGCCTTCTCAAGATTCCCTCCCTCCCTTTGCTCCACAAGTGCACATGAGCTCTCTCCAAAAAACAAAGAAATCCTGTCATGCTACAACATGAGCGAACCTTGAAAATATTATACTAGTGAGACAAGCCCATCACAAAAGGACAAATACTGTAGGATTCCACCTACTGGAGGTGTAGTCCCTTGCAGAAGCGGAAAGTAGAAGGTGGCTCCAGAGGCGGGGGGGCGGATAGGAAGCTGCCGTGCGGTGGGTATAAAATTTCAGTCACGCAAGATGCACACGTTCTAGAGGCCTGCTATGCAACAGTGCACACGCAGTTAGCGATACCGTACTGTACGCTGTAAGATTTGTTAATAGGATTTCACTTGTTTGGTTTTTTTTAAACACGATAGAGAGAGATCTAATGGTTTGTTGTCTCTTTTCCTTCTGCCAAGATGGACATGTAGAAATAAGTCTCTCTCTTGAGCTACCGGAGTTTGAATTTATTCCCACCAGCATGACTTAACACGTCCGGACCAATACAGATCATGACTATGAGTATGGAGACTATGAGTATGGGGAAAAAGAGCAGATTTGAAAGATAATGGCGAGATAGGATTCGAAGAAGATATTCTGACTGTGGGGGCAGGGAGAAGTCCAGATGACTCACTCACTTCTCTGGTTTAGTCCACTAAGTGGGTGATGATGCTATTCACACACAATTGAAAATAGAAGAGAAAGAGATTCCAGGAGAGAAGGTTAATTCTGTTTCGGGAAGGCGGAGTTTTGAGGATGGGGAGATTGGAGTATGTGCATGTTTTGCTAATGCCTGGCACGTGGTAGGTGCTCGGGAATTACTTGCAAAGTGCTAGAGTCGGGAACATGAGGTGAGAGCTAAGCTAGAGGAAAATCTGGGGAGTCAGGAGTAAGAAGCATTGAAAGGAGGGAGCCCCGGGACAGGGAACGCAGCTGGGAATACAGCAGGCCTGCGGTGGGGCATTTAGGAAGTAGGTGACCGAGTTAGGAAATGTTGCTAGCATTTGATTTAGGATCTCTTCAGATGCATAGGTGAGTTTGGGGAAATTATTATCTTTAAAGTGGTGAGTCCTGCTAACTTCAAAGTAGGTATTTCCATTTATGCAGATCTTTTCACGTCCCTTGGTAACGTTTTCCAGTAAAGAAAGTGCATCAGAAGGCAGGTGTTATCAATTACGGTGTCCTTCAGCAGAACTTGACCCACCCCTGCAGGTGATAGCATGCGCCTTCGCCTTAGAGACGTGCTCTCTGCCACTGGGGTGAGGTCTGCAGAGGTTGGCCCACCATGGAAAATAAAGTGAAAACTGTCTCTTGGGAACCTGCACCCAGGAGAGCTTACCATTAGGACCAACCTGGTCCATTCTTATCAAGCGCTATGGAGAGTCACCACTAGGTGGCACTGATACTCCACGAGGAAGGGTTTTCTCTGGAGCATTTCAAAAGTATGTCAGTCAGCAAGACACCATCTCCTAAACAGAATTGACAGTATTCTTTTGGGCTTAGTACCAAAGCAAATCAGTATGTGCATTCAGAATGTAACCTCAAAGATGTCAGTGTTTTTAGAACATACGCTTTGACCTTTAGACTTACACAAATTATCTTTATGATGTTTCTTCTCAACTAGGTGGCTAAACAAACCGTTCATCCTTGAAGGTTGCTAATGTTTAAGAAATGAGCCACAAACTGATTCTGGCCCACATGAGACTAAGGGCATCTGCTTCCTCATTGCGGCATCTTTGCCAGTAATCTAAACTCCGGTTACATTTCCAGGAACTTGTCATTCTGAGATGAGGCGTTTATATTAATGCATTATCTAGACGGGGGCTTGAATGCCTGGACTCATTCCTCCAAAATCCCTGAAGAGAATGAGATCCTGTATCTTTGATGAAATGGAGAGAGAGTCTTTGTCTCATTGATATGATGGAATGCTTTTGTCCAGGCCCTTAGCGCCCTGTGTGTTTTCAGATAAAGGATTCATCAGTTTGTTTTCAGCATGCTGCTTTTAGGAATGAATTGGATGTTTGGTGTGGGACTGCTGAGTGTTAGATAAAAGGAGATTTCAAAGCGATGCTCCTGGAATATTTATTCCCTGTTGAGTCCTTCTGTACCTTCCCAGAACCATAGATTTGTTCCATAAATTCAGAGGTTTGTAGGTAGAACTTTCCAGAATGGTAGCCAGGGCCACCAGGTGGAGGTTTGAGAATATTCAGGAAGTAAGTGCTCAAGAAGGGAGACCTATCAGGCCATGAGACTTCAGTCCACAGAACTGTGAAGGACACCTGGTTTGGTGTCCCTTAGTGAGGCTGAGAGGGTGAGTGTGGCTGTGCAAACACTCGTCTGTTCCCAGTGTCACATGTCTTTGTTTCCCTGTCTCTTTCTTGCTTTCTTTTCCTATGTCTCTCATCTCTCTTCCCTACACATCTTTTTCTACCCTTTCTAGGCCCTGTCCTATCCTTTGTAGCTTTCAGTGTTATTGATTGACTCTGTAGCAGTGAAATCCAACCAAAATTCACATCTGCAGTGAGCCAGTTTGTTGCTAAAAAACAGGCATCTGCAGCCGCCTACAGTAGCTGAATGGCTGCGTGAAGAGCATGTCAATGAGCCTGGCCCAGCTGTCAGTGCCAGGGTGGCTCCAGCTGTGACAGTGGACGGTTGGCACTTATTAGCAGCACTATAATTTGAGCCCCAGCCAGTCAGCTGACTCTTGTGCTGAGCACAGGCATTTACATTTATCTAGATGTGAATGAAGCTTGATCCTCTTGTTCCCACTACTAGGGAGGATCTTTATTCAGGAAGTTATGTTGACAAGAACCGAATGTTTGGGTAACAAAAGGATTTTTTAAGTTCCAGAGTGAGGGCTCATTCACTGGCGTGGAAGTCCATGTTGCGTGATGCGAGTCCACACAGGGAGTGGGGTGGGGTGGGAATTCCCTCTCGGGGGAGGTGGCCTGCCCCTGCTCGCAAGGTGAGTCACTTCCTTCCGAGGGTTCTCGCTGAATAGCTTAAGACCTCGGGCTGCAGTGGTGCGCAGGCATGCTGGGTAGGTGCCTCACAGGACTCCCGGCATTCCCCACAGCTGCCCTACCAAGTGGCCACGGAGGTGTGAAGTCGGGTGACAATATCACCCAGTGGCGAGAACCCAGAGGGAGGCCTCCCCACCTCAGACACGATCCCAGAGGGGATCCCAGGCGGCATCCGTGTCAGCCGCCCTCCCGTCAAGCACGGAGCGGAGCTGGCATCATGGCAGTGAGGTTTCAGGATTTAATCCTATGTTGAACTTAATATTTTTGTCATTTTCCACTTTTTAAAGTTCCTCATAGCAAACAGCATAGTGAATCTGTTCGTCATAGGCTGCTTGATCCTTGAAAATTTTTGGTTGATAATTACACTTCATTATTTGACATCTTAACACATCTAACAACGATTAGAGAGTTTGGTTCTTTCAGTGGGTGTGCGTGCGCGTTTGTGTGTTCCCAAGAAGAATAAAAACACAGAAGGTAAATATTGCTTACCTCTTTCCTCCCCTGCCTTCCCAGTCAAAGTCCTGTAAATGCCGTATCTGCTGTTGTTTGCAGCACTTACTTGAAAGGGAGGTAGATTTCTATCTGAGAGGAGGAAAGATAATGATATGTACACGTATATTTACATATACATGGGCTAAATGAAAAGGCCAGTATGAATAAAACATTTGTTTTTGTTTCCCCTTAGCCCCACAGGAGTAGTTTTTACTCCTACAGTTCATCCTTTTTATCCCTTGATCATGGGCACCGAATGGTGAAAACAGCAGCCTGTCCCCCTTGGCCTTAGAGGAGGCTGGTAAGTGGGCATGGGCAGCGCTGCCATGGCTGCCCCTCGGGAGGGCTGGCGCGGCCCTCGCACTCCTCCCCTGAAGCGCAAGGCTTGACTGCAGCCCCTCCCCCAGGTAGTGGCGTGCATTTCAGAGCCCAGCGGTCCAGACAGGCCGAAGTGTCCATGTGGACTTGGTATTCGCCTGTCTCCTTGACCTGCGGGAGGTGGGCATGGGCATTACTATGTCTTGCTCCCAGAGAACATTCCAGTGCTTCTTTTCTCGCCCATTGAAACTGCTCTAGAGGGGCGCCTGGGTGGCGCAGTCGGTTAAGCGTCCGACTTCAGCCAGGTCACGATCTCGCGGTCCGGGAGTTCGAGCCCCGCGTCAGGCTCTGGGCTGATGGCTCGGAGCATGGAGCCTGTTTCCGATTCTGTGTCTCCCTCTCTCTCTGCCCCTCCCCCGTTCATGCTCTGTCTCTCTCTGTCCCAAAAATAAATAAAAACGTTGAAAAAAAATTAAAAAAAAAAAAAAGAAACTGCTCTAGATGGTTAAAATGTTGCCATCTTCCAGGAGGCCAGTCACACAGTTTCTTGTTCCCAGGCTTTGTGTTCCTCCTCTGTCAGCATAGCTTGGAACAGGCGCTTTTGCTGGGCTTTATTACTAAGCTCGCTGTTTGGAGATTCTTTCGGAAACAGTTATATGAGAGGCATTCGTT
The DNA here is from genome assembly GCF_014898765.1 of Herpailurus yagouaroundi. NCBI lineage: Eukaryota > Metazoa > Chordata > Mammalia > Carnivora > Felidae > Herpailurus > Herpailurus yagouaroundi. The sequence goes on along the minus strand of NW_024412447.1, from coordinate 4,256,091 downwards.
GATGTGCTGCTCTGGATCCAGCACTGTGCTGGGTGTGGTGAGGCCGTAGACCCCGAGGTGCCCGTGGCTGTCGCCTGCACTGCGGCTCAGGAGACAGTCTGGCGCAGTGGTTAAGACCAGGGATTTCGATGTTAAATCGGCTCATGCTTTCATTCCAACTCTTCCACTTCTTGACTTTGTGACTTAGGGTAAATACGTCCCCTCCCCGAGCCATGGTTCTTTAATCTGTGAAACGAGAACGGCCGTGTGTCCTAAAGCAGGGGCCCAGGAGTACACGGCGTGATGCAGGTGAAGCGCTCGCTCCAGAGTCTGGCACTTCTTAGGTCAGGAAACAACAGCTGCCGCACAAGGAAGGGGGAGACTGATGCCAGCAGTGAGCGTGTGCAGGTGAGGAGTTCCTAGAAAGGAGGAGCTTCTCCCAGGTTTGTAAAATGTCCGCCACCACCAGAGGGTGGGATTCCCCTGAAATGGGTAGATGTGAAGTCCCTTGGGGGACCCACAAATGACTCCTTGCATACCTAGTTTTTCAAATCATGTACTCAGAAAACTCTTTTCTTACTAGCATGCCACTGTGGAAAGGGGATGGGTGTTTTTAAGCTAAATTTTGTCCTGATACATTCTGGAAGAAATGACTGCTGTCGCTTGAGCCTGCATTGTTCAAGTTCAGAGAGGGACCTGTGCTACCCTGGGGAGAGCTGTGTCCTAATGAAGGCTACCTGTGGGTCTGTTCTGTCAGTCTCACTTGCTTGGTCCACAGCACTGGTTTGTCCCTCCTCTTGAGTTTCTTGTGGTGGTGGTGGTGGTAGTGGTGGTGGTGTTATCCCTATTTGAAAAAACTGGCATCCCAGGGAATAATATTCAAAGAGATGAGTGTAGGATGGACCTAGAAAAACGATTGTACATTTTGCTAGAGAAGTCAGAATTAGTCACAAAGTAAAGATAAAAATCCATGGTTTGTCTCCATGACTCATTGGGTATGTTTTTTGTCTTCCTGGGAAGGTACTGATCTTGGGGTGTTGACTGCCCCACGTACTGCCAGTGCAGCAGGCAGGCCTAGAGGTCAGGGCTGCTCACCTTTCACTGACCTTGGAGTGAAAAGACATCCCTCCTTGTCTCTCTTTGGTGTCTTGGTTTCTACCAAGATGTGTTATCTGTAGTATATAAAGAGAGAGACTGAATTTTTAACAGATTTGTATGGGCACTTACTAAAATTGAAACTCTGACCCCTTTCTCACGGTTTTTGTGGCCACCATGAGCCATTGCGTATCAGGCTCTCCACAGTCTAACCCTGTTCACAAACCATAGGGGGACTGTAAGTTTTCAATGCCTGTCTTTCTGGAAACTACACATTATTCGTTTAGTGCCTTCATATGTTTTGTTAAAATAACTTAATGGCTTTTTTGCGTGTGCCTCATCAGAGGAGAGATGCATTTTGATTCAGAGTCTTCAGAAATCTCACGTTAAAAATCCCTCAAGAATTGGGGTGCCTGGGTGGCTCAGTTGGTTAAGTGTCCAACTTCGGCCCAGGTCATGATCGCGTGGTTTGTGGGTTCAAGCCCCACATCATCGGGCTCTGTGCTGACGGCTTGGAGCCTGGAGCTTGCTTCGGATTCTGTGTGTGTGTGTGTGTGTGTGTGTGTGTGTGTGTGTGTGTGTGTGTGTCTCTCTCTCTCTCTCTCTCTCTCTCTCTCTCTCTCTTCTCTCTGACCCGTCCCCTGCTCACGCCCTGTATGTGTGTCTCTCTGTCAAAAATAAATAAACATTAAAAAAAAAAATTGTTTTTTAAATCCCTCAAGAATTGATGTCTACAAAATGTCGTTTTATAGTCATTTGCTGCCTTTTTGTCTAATTGCTAATTGTGTGACCCGGTGTCAGCATTTTAATTTGTTTTAGTGGTTCTGGCTGCAGTGTCCTTGAAGGAGTGTGTGCACGCATCACACGTGTTTGCGTGTATGTGTGTGTTGTGGAGCACAGAGCCTTCGTGTGCCCTCTTTGCGTTCTCGGCACAGAGCACTGAGGGCTTCCAGCCTTGCAGGTAGGAGAGAAATGGTTGCTATGGTGACAACACAAGCGTGAAAACACCCCATCTCCCCGTGGGTGTCTGTGTCAGGGAGGAGGCGTGGGGGCACGGGAGGCGGGAGCAAAGAGGAAGGCTTAAAGCACGGAGCGGAGCCGTCACAGGGTGGGATTTCTCATGTGTGCCGCTGGACTCAAGGTCATTTTCCTGTCGCTGTGGAGTAACTAAGCATTGAGCATGGCGTTTTACTCTTTGGTGTCCTCCCTGACTTTGAGACAAACATACAGAGAATGAGGAGGGCCTCTGTCACCTCTCTAGTCCCCAGAGGCCGCATGGCTTTCTCCCAGACCATGTTTAGAAACGCGTGCCTGTCTGTGGGCCAGTTTACCGTTCTACGTGGGATGAACCGCCCAGACCCAGAACCCATTGCCCTTCGTCTCCACTGTCACAGGCTAAAGAGCCAGCCCTGCCAGCCCATGAAACTGAAGGGCAGCTTGTGTGCTCTGTATCTGCATTACGTACTGATGCGCCTTGAGAAAACGGGCACAGAATGACCTTGGTGACTAGGATCAGCGCTGAGAAACGGTCCAGTCGGCTGCGGTTGGGGAAGAAGCACACCCACAAGCTGTTGTGCCATTCTGCCAGAAAGTTCGCGCAGGTGCTCAGGGCCCTTTGAGATGGGGGTCGGCTCCCTAGTTCGACAGGCAGATGCCGAGCAGCCTGCCAGCAGAGCTCCTGCCGACAGCCTCTCAGGGATTTTCTGCTCCTCGTCTCTCCAGAGTCACAGCTAGCAAGTGACAACATCAGGAGTCAAATCCAAGGCTGCCTTCCTCACTGTTCTGTGGTTTTAGGTGTGATTTGGGTATGGTTGGCCAGTTTTAACACTCCTTCCTTCCTTATCTTTTGGTGATACAAACTGAAATGCTTACAAATGAAAGGATATGTCGTCTGGGGTTTACCTTAAAATTACACTGGGTGAGAGAGGACGGGAGAGTAGATGGGGTACAGAAAGCAGATTGGCCCTGAGCTGATCATTATTAAACCTGAGTGATGGGCATGTGGGGATCCATCACTCATGTTTATTGCCTACTTTTTTATATATTTAAATTTTTTCATAACGAAGTTAATTTTAAAAATACTGCATTTTAAAAATCTGATTTCACTTGACTTTTCTGTATCTGTGCTCTTACCTCCTTTGTTCCTTTGAGGGCCTCTCAGTCTTGGGAACTGGAAAGACCCTTAATCGGATGTCCAGTTCTCTGGCATTGTCACTTTTTTAAGAGATTAGGAAAATGTGTAGGAAACTGTCAAAAGCTTTTTGTGGGAAGGTGTGAAAGGGCCCCTCCTCCTGGAAGGAGGAGGGAGGAGCAGGGGAGAGGGTCTCTATTTGTACAAGATTCTTCCGTAGGAGTGGTAGTGACCTGGTGTTTTCCAGCTTCCCTGAGAAAAAAGACCTGAGGTACCCAGAAGGAATCCAAGATGGGTCACTAGACCATATTGTAACAGGGAGACTGTTCCAGGAGCCTGGAGCCCTATGCTGAGGCCCTGCCAGAGGCTGCTGGACAGCTCTGGACAGACTCCCTTCTCTGGAATGCCTTCCAGCAAGTGGTGCAGCTTCAAGGCCAGAAAAGAGACCAGATGACCTTTCGAGTGTCCTTCCAGTCCAAAGTCCCTGGTTTCTAGACTACTGAGGGTTTTGAAACTGGTGTTGGCATTTGGTTTTCAAAGAGAAACAGGCTAAGAGTTTCTCAGATCAAATCCCTGTAGTCTCATAAAAGCACTTTTCAGTTTTATTTTCCATCAGAAATTCATATGAAAAGTATTTTAAATTTCAAAAGCTCCCTGTACCTGAGAAGCTGATCCAGATTCTAGCCCAAAGAGAGTGAGATAGGTCACAAGTTTTTCTTCTCTTGTCTTTGACTCCTGCTTGTCCTTTTCCCTTCCTGTCCCCTCTTCGAGATTTTGCTGCTTAAAACGTCTCCTATTGTCACAATCCTCTTAGCTCCCAGGCTCTTTCCTCCTGTAAAGGCCTCCTCCTCCCTTCTGAGGCCAGTGCCCACTCTGACCTCCACTTAGCTCTCCCAGGGTGGGTCTTCTGTCCAGGCAAGCCCCGTGCCCCCGAGCCCTTTGTCACCGTGGCCCTTTTCTGCCCTACAGCTCTTCTCTCTCCCCTGAGTTCTTCCTTTGGATTCGCTCTTTCTTAAAACCCTTTGCCTTGCTGTCTTCCTGTAGAAGAAGCTGATGAGGGTCTTCCCCCTTCTGTCTCACGTTTCTTCCCTCTTTGAACACACTGCTTCGCTGCTCCGTCGGCATAGGCTTGTGCCAAGACAGGCCGGTTGGCTTTGATTGGAATTTGGTGGTTCATTCAGCAGATTTTGAGTGAGTATTGCCATGCCTGAAGAAATACAGAAGGGGCAGCCACAACCGTACCCTGAGATCAGGGTCGGAGAAGCCGACTCCTTATGCAGACAGCTAAATAGTGAGATGGTGACAGGGGCTGCTGGAGGGAGCTGGGGATGGGGGGTGGGGTGGGTGGGGGGGACTTTAATTGGGCAGTCTGGAAACACTTCATGGAAGAGCTGGGTCTTGGCCTGAGTCCTAACAGGACCTGATGGGTACAGGTAGACCAGTATTCCTGGCCAGGGAGTGATGCAAGCAGAGCTGAACAAGGGTCAGCCGTTAGACGGGTGTGACAGAGCAGGAAGAGTACACACTGGGAGGAGGAGTGGACCTTAGATAGAAAGGGGTTTGCAGAGCAGAGGCCTGAATCTGGTTGCAGACACCCCAGGGAGCCGTTGCGAGCCTAATGCTGGAATGGTGTGATCAGAGTTCTGGTGGGAGCGCGGGCCTTGTAGAGCCATGAAAGAGGGCATGATGGGGGGAGAGACTAGATACACAGCGTTAGGGGGGCTGGAATATCTGGTCACTTCTGGTGACCTAGTGACCCGCGACCTGGGAATGCACGGTGCTCCTTTGTCCTTGGTTAACAAACCATCCGGTCCCAAAGCCCATTAGTGCAGTGTTGTGGGTGTTCACTAGCAATCTTTGACCCTTCTCCAGAAGACTTCGGTGGGAGTGGATTAGCCTGAAGAAGCTGGTCTTCCGAGGGCTGGCGGGGGGGGAGGGGACGGGAGGCCGGAAGGTAAAGGCAGCAGTGGTTACGAGCGATGATAGAGGCAGAGACAGTGCAAGGAAATAAATCTTGACATTCTTCATAAATAAACACATCCGTTCACAGGCCAGGTGGACACATCCTGGCCGCACATGTCCAGAGGCTGGCTATCTCTGGAGCACACCCCCTGCTGCGTGGAAGGGTCTGCATTGCTGGCTGTAGGAAAACTGGACGTTTGGCCCCTCTTTTAGTGGCTGCTACTTAGCTACCACTCGGTGGCCAGTGTGATTTTTTAGTCCTTGGGTGCTTTAAATATGGAAGAAACCATGTAACCATCACAAAGTTTTTTCCCCACCCATTTAAAATGGCTTGTTTTCCAGCTGAAAGCATGTTGGATAAGCTTAATTTCTCTCACTCAGATAAGCTTAATTTCCCTAACTCCGATGTGCATACAGAGAATTGCCTAATTCTCCTTTTGCAACATGTTTTCCCAGCTGCTGGGAGGCCTGCTTTTTTTCTGTGGGCCTCCTGACAGAAATGCAAACAATTTAAGGCCCTGTGGTACCAACTGCTGTTTATTACCCCAGGGACTTGGATATTGGTGTGTTTTTCCCAGGAATGTATTTATCCGGAGTTGGTGGCTACTCCCCCATCCCTCCGAGCTGAGCCAGAGACAGACAGGCAGTGGGCTGAGCTGGGCTTCCTTCAGCAACAGCTGCGCCCCCCCCCCCCCCTTCTGAGCAAGGTCACCTCCCCGCCCAGCTCCAGTCCCATAGCCTCATCCTGCAAGGAAATGAAGCCTGTTCCTTGGATGCGATCTGACTGGAACCAGGTTTTCTGGGGTACCTCTGTTAAGAGCTCCTAGCAGAACACAAAACAGCCTTTTTATACCTTGTTTTGTAAAAAGCACATTTCCCCCAAAATAAATCTTGACACTCTTCATAAATAAACACATCCGTTCACAGGCCAGGCAAGGGAGGAATGCCTCTGGGAGCAGTTTGGCTGGGTTTGCTTTCCCCCCGCTGAATGCCTGGCGTGCGCTGTCCATCCCGGGGTGGCTGAGGGGAGAACGCTCTCTTCTGTTGCTGCCAGAACCACAACAAATGACAACTTTCCGTTCTGTCATCTCTCTCAGCTCCACTGCTGGGCAAGCAATTCATTTTTCTACCATAAAAGGACAACGAAGCTTGTGTAGAGCCGCGGTGCCTTCTGCACTGCAGTGAAAAAGCAGAAGACAGCCTTGGGAAGAGCACACCTCTGGTTTAGGCCCGGCTGCGGGGCGGGGGGTGTCCGAGAGCAGGCCGTGGGACACGTGCCATCTGACAGGCAGCGTGAGTTCAGGACAGGTGTGGGTATCCTCGGCACTGGCCGAGCGGGACACGTGAATGTGTAGTTCAGACCCTGTTCGGAGGAGCTGCACTGGGCCTGCCCGCACGGTTCTGTGATCCTGGCCTCTGGTTTCCCGAATCTGTGATTGCGGGCGTTGGATCTGCAAGGGGTACCTGGGAGATCATATGGCCCTGGCACCTTCATTGTGCAGGTGCAGGGAAGAGACTGAGTGCCAGGTTCGTGTAGCTTGAGGAAGACCTCCAGCTTACGTCTTTCAGTTACATGTGGACTCTGCAGAGATTCCAGGATAGGTCAAATCTGTACGTGTCCTCAGTGGTTTGTTGGTATACCAATCGCCTCCGTTAATGATGGGCCACAGAAACCCGGACTAATAAAAGTACAGTTCTCAACTGGTGGGTCTGCGTGTGAGTCAGCCAAGGTCTTTCAGAAAGTACCTATTTGTAGCCTTGTTACCTGTAAAATCCATGGGCCCTTGAGGTGATTATAAGTAAATGTTGTTCAGAAATCAGCATAGGAGTAGGTAGGAAGCAAACGTTTAGCTATTTCGACAACATGAGAGTGGGGCTGCGAAATTCCTGCCCCGTGCAGCCTGGTGAAGGAACCAGAATGCCAGCTCAGCACACATTAGCGGCAGCACACAGCATGCTGTTTCAGCGGGAGCCACACACCCCAGCACACCGCCCACACAGACCTCTGCCCTGGGCCTCCGCCTTCTCTAGCTGAAGAGGACAGGTTCTCCGGTTGAGCCAAAAACAGTGCCCACATCTTTTGGCCTGGCTCCCTTGAAGGTTTTCCTGTAAAGAGGAACTGAGATGTGTCACTTAAAACTTACCTTAACTTGGGGCGCCTGGGTGGCTCAGTCGGTTGAGCGTCTGACTTCAGCTCGGGTCATGATCTCACAGTCTGTGAGTTCGAGCCCCGTGTCGGGCTCTGTGCTGACGGCTCAGAGCCCGGAGCCTGCTTCAGATTCTGTGTCTCCCTCTCTCTCTGACCCTCCCCCATTCATGCTCTGTCTCAAAAGTAAATAAACGTTAAAAAAAAATTTTTTTTTTACATAAAATTTACCTTAACTCTTAACTGCACATCTGATTTCAGAGCGAATGCTGGAATGGACCCAAGCACATTCTTCAGGGAATAAAAACCATGTCCAAGAATCTTGCTGATCTGGAAATTTGGGAGGAAAGCAAGGGTTTTCAAGTTTAAACTTTATTACCCCGATAGTACTGGTGGTCAGAATAGATTGTCAGCTTGTTGGCTCAGAATCAGAAGTTAACTCAGAAGTCATTCCTGGAAGAGAATATCACCAAGTAGAGGTGGCAGAAAGGAGCTCAGTATGAATGATTCAGTGTCACACATTCCTAGACCTTGTTGGAAACCGTAAGATGAGTTTAAACCTTACTGTTCCAGCAAATGAAGCAGTTGGGGAGGCAGTAGTGGTAAAATGGAGCGTTTACACAATTCTTATTTAGCACGACCTGCCTGAATTCTTTTTTTTTTTTTTTTTCTCAATAGTGTAAAACTTCTGAATCTGTTAAAGAGCTCGTTGGTATAGTTTCCCCTGGTACTTCTCAAGATCTTCACTGCCCTCGAAATAAACAGGATAATGCCCCTCAAAATTTGTCTCCACTCTCTGTCTCCCACAATCTTTCCTTGTAGAAACCTTTGAAGCCTTTGTTTTTTTGTCAGCAGTAGCAAGTGAATTTCGTCTTACAGAACACTTACTAATTCTTATTAAGTGTAACTTTTATAAGGCTAATTGCTCAAGCAAATAGCATTTCCTTCTTGGATAGAGCCTCTCCCTCCCCATCCATCACTGTCTACACATGCTCGGGCGTCCTGGCTGTGCGGTGACCAGCTTAGAGACATCAGCCTGCTCACTTCCTAATTTGGTCACAGTGTGCTTCGGGCAGCCTTGCCAGACTTAGAAAAACACAAACACAGGGAGTAGCTTTGATACAGCAGAGGGGGATTTCCTCTTATCAAAAGACCCACAGTTAGCCTCTTGTTTCCTCTAAAAAGAGGAAGTGACACTTCGGGAGGTTGTAGCTCACCCTGAAGTTCCCTCTTGAAGCCTGCGCCTTCAGGCTGGCCTCTTCCCAGCTAGCTCCTGCTCTTCCTTTCCTCATCCTTCTTCACACCCCTCAGCATTTGCAGACTTGTAATTTTATTCTTAAGGAATAAGAGGAATTCTAAGGAGTAAGGAATTTTCCATGACCGTGTTCACCAGCAGGAAACAAGTCGAGTACATTTTGGCGCATCCATACAGCGCTACACCGGGGGATGGCAGACTTTTTCCACGAAGGGCAAGACAGCAAACAGTTGAGGCTTTTCCAACCGCATAGTCTCTGTCGCAGCTAGTCGGTTCTGCCTTCGTACCTCGCGAGTCACCCTGGATGATATGTGAACAGTGAACGTGGCTGTGATCCAGTAAGATGGTGTTTAGAAAAATGGGCAACAGGCCACATTTGGCTCGTGAGCTCCCGTCAGTCAACTCCTGGCATGCACAGTAAGATTTAGAAGGATGACATGGGTGTGGTGGTGCCACCGCTGAGCTGCCCCCGAGATGTATTAAGTGAAGAGAGCCAGGTGTAGAGTGGCAGGTGGGAATGGTATGTTTATATTCGGGTCTCAGGAGATATGTGTGGACACGTATAGAAGAACTGGGAGGATGGGCAGTTTCTTAAACTGGCCCCAGGAGTTGCGTCGGGGGAGGCACACGAAGGCGCAAGGGGTTGGGGAGTTATGCGTGTCTTGCTTTCTCAATTAAAAAATAGCCATCGTCTGGGTGGCTCAGTCAGTTAAGCGTCCGACTTCAGCTCAGGTCATCATCTCACAGTCCGTGAGTTTGAGCCCCGCGTCAGGCTCTGTGCTGACAGCTCAGAGCCTGGAGCCTGCTTCGGATTCTGTGTCTCCCTGTCTCTCTGCCCCACCCCTGCTCATGCTCTGTCTCTCTCTGTCTCAAAAATGAATAAAAACATTTTTAAAAATTAAAAATAACGCACCCATTTTCATCAACCCAGTCACCTGAACTTTTAAAGCAAAAGGATTTTTATTTTGTTTTGTTGGCTTTAAGGGAACTTGCAGGGAAAGGTAGAAATGTGATTTGTAAACTGTGCTTGTGTGTTTTCAAGCCCATAGCCATTTCTCCTAGATTGTTGTGGGGGCTGACTTCACAACTCCCTCAAAGAAGAGTGCGTGGCCTTAGGTTTTAGGTGAGGGGGTGGGGTTTCATGGCAAGTGGAAAGCGCTGGAACTCGGCTGCTCTGCCTTTCTTCTTCTCACGGGCTTTTGTGCAGGAGCCCCGTCTATGGCACGTGCTCAGGGGCTCCTGGTCAGTACACAGCCAGTGAGAAAACCTTGGCCCTGAAGTCAGCCCCGTGGGGATAAATACAGCTTTCAGTAGTCATGATTCAAGACTGTTTCCAGCTGCTTCCTTTTCCCATAGAGACTATTTCTGACTCACAAGTAAGAATGGATTCTGATTCACCTAAGCATTACGACGACCAGTTTTAAAAATGTCTGCCCTTGGTTGTGAAATTAGCAGATAAAGTTGTTACTCTCCTAGTACAGAAAAGTGCTCACTTTTGGTATGTGAGGGACAAATGAAAGGTTTAGTAGCAAATCCTCCCCTGCTTAAAAGACATCGAAGATAGGAACAGCTCAGGATGGGGCTCAGCCTTGCTTTGTAGTCCCTCCCCCATCTACCAAGCAAGTGTTTCTCAAATAGCTGTTCTAATCCTTTTCCAGGCCTGATTTGCAGGCTGTGTGCAGTCATTCAGTTCTTCTACGAAGCTCTGCAGGAATGTGTGATATTGTACCTTTTGAAATCCTCCCCTTGCAACCCCTGTGATGGGGATTTGCAGAGATGCGGGAGCAGTTGTAACAAGGCAGTCTGGTCTTCTGGGGGGGGGGGGGGCTGGCTGCCAAACCCAGGGCCTGTTCTGCATCACTTGTCTTGACTTTCCTTTAAAAGCAGTAAGTGGGAAGGCACCAGTTCTGCTGAACAAGCAGGCATTGCCTTCCTAAGAGAAGTCATTTAGAACGTCGAAAATATGTTTGAAAGATACTGGTATAGTTTTCTCTGACCTCAATTTCATACACTAGTAACTCTCCAGCGCCAGAGACTTAGCACGGACACACTCCCTGCCAGGTGGCCAGAGACGTGTGTCCACTCCAGAAGAGCGGGCGAGCTTGAGCGAAGACACCTAGGAAGTTGTGCTTTGCCATACGTATTGCCCTAAAGGGAAGCTGAGCGTTTCAGAAAATAGATTTAAATCTCTCTTTCTCTCCATATCTCTCTCTTCCCACTCCTTTCATCTCTCTCTCTCTCTCTCTCTCTCTCTCTCTCTCTCTCTCCCCTCCTCTCCTCCTCTCCTCCCAAAACCACCTGCACGCCACCACCACCACACCCCTACCCCCGCCATAGCTCTCTCCGTTACCGCTTTTAACCTTGAAACCTCTGTTGTACACTTACGCATCCGTCCTGTTCCTGTTCTTGCATTATTAATGGGCCTGGAGCAGCCCAGCCAGAACGCTGACATTACTAATTACTGCTTATAACCGAGAAGGAAGGAGCAGGGAGTAAAGTGGGTCACAAGACACTGTCATAACAATAAAATACTGCTGTCGGGCAAAATTGCTTGGTGTCTGCGCTCTGTTGTCGGGGGTGGAGGTGGGCCTCCACCGCAGGCTGACCTGGCAGGGACCCTCCTGGCGGGAGGACAAATGCTATTCACATCGGTCACCCCAGGCTCTCCGTGTCGGGGCACAGGGTGAGAGAAGGGGATTGGTCTCATTTCTCTTAGAACGTAAAAGCATCTAGAATTCTTTTTCTGGCCGAACAACCTTTTGAAAACCGGCTCTTTGCACTGGTGGCGTGAGCCCAAAGGAAACACAGCAGGGTTGCAAAGGAGAGCGCAGAGGGCCGGCTCCGTCCTCTCGTGGCCATGTGCTGTGTGCCCAGTGCTTGGATCAGCCCTTCCCCTCCGGGGCCGGGTCTCTCATCTGGCGAGTTTGTGCGTTCAGGTGTGGACATCTGTGCCGTGAGATGTAAGCTTGGTGGAGCACACTCGTGCACCCACCCGACTCACGGCATCCGGGTCCACGGGCGGAGTGGCGTCAGAGAAGGGTCCTGTGCTTAACTCTGCCCTCGGCCCGTCAGGGCCCTTGCCCCCACCAGCCCCGTGCGTTCAGAGGGCTTGTGTAGTGCTTGCTGATGAGCATGGAAGGCACTTGGGCCGGCGTGCCCAGTGCCAGCTGCAGCGCCACCTCCCACGCTGTGAGCCGTGTGGGCTTCGCGAACCTCAGCCCAAATCCACCCTGCTTCTGAGCAGCACCAGCTGTGTCTTCCAGAGGAACGGGGAGCAGAAAGGGACTTCAAGGATGTGAGTAAAAGAAAATAAACTCGGGGGCGCCTCGATGGCTCAGTCGGTTAAGCGTCCGACTTCGGCTCAGGTCATGACCTCGTGGTTCGTGAGTTTGAGCCTCGCGTTGGGCTCTGTGCTGACAGCTCAGAACCTGGAGCCTGCTTCCAATTCTGTATCTCCCTCTCTCTCTCTGATCCTCCCCCACTCACGCTTGTTGTCTCTCTCTCAAGAATAAAAACTTTTTTAAAATAAAAAGAAAATAAATAAATAAACTCAAACTCTGTCAACTTGGGTTACCCGCCCCTTCAGCGTGCCACTTTCGTGAACTCTGCACGTCTGCATTCTTTTACTCGCGTGCTGGCATGGAATCCCAGTCCTGAACCTAGATTTCTCACACTGTGCAACCTTGGCTTGTAGAAAGCCCAGGAGAAAAGGAAAACTACTTTGAAATCATATTTTTCAATTGTTGGAAAGCATGAAAGCCCATTTTGAAAGGACACAAAGTTTCGATTTTTCTTGAAAATAGCTTCAGAAAGTGAGGAATTCTTGGTCACTTGACCGTGGAGCTGAGAGACAAGGTAGGTTTCTAGGTGCCCTGCCTCCTCATCTTGAGGTGACTTGCCTTTCTCTTTTCTTCTTAAATATTACAAATGCGGCCACAGTTGAACAGAGTGCTGGCGTGAGTCACAGTGTTCAAAACTGAAAGTAAATCCTGTCACTTTCCCGTATGGCACACACCAGCCAGATGCTTGAAACAGGCTGTGCGGGAGGGGCAGGCGTCCCCAGGCAGCAGCTCTACACGGCGCACGCGCAGAACTCACCTGTCCCCTCGTCCTGCCCTCCCGTCCTTCCACAAGGGACGGAGCCACAGCAGAATCAGAGACAGCCTCAGCTTTCTAGATCCACTTGATGAAAAAAGGCTATTTCCTCTATTCGGTTCTTTGAACTTTTTTCTCTCTTTCCTCATTCGGTAAGCATTCGAGTTCAGAGCCTATTAAATTTTACTTTAAAGGGCACAGCAGTCGTCACAGTAACATTAGCTGTTAACCATTCAGGAGCCTGTGTCATACTTTATCAAAAGCAGCCCTTTTTTTTTAAGCTTATTTACTTATGGAGAGAGAGAGAGAGTGCGCACATGCATGAGCAGGGGAGGGGCACAGAGAGAGAGAATCCCAAGCAGGCTCTGAGCTGTCAGCACTGAGCCCGACACGGGTCTGGAACCCATGAACCGCGAGATCATGACCTGAGCCGAAATCAAGAGCCTGACGCCTGACTGACCCACCCAGGCACCCCAAAAGCAACCCTTTTTCATAAGAATGTGAAATAGGTAAATTAAGAATGGCCCAGTGCTAGAATCGCCAACAAATTTTACATAACTCATTCCAAAAAAAACCTAAGATAGACCTATAGGTACTGATCAAGAAACCTCTGTAAGAAATGCACCATCAAGTGAAAACAGCAAGGTGCAGTGTGTGCACTGTGAGCATTTGGCTCCTTCTGTGCGAATGGAAAGCGTTTATCTGTTAAGTGTGTGTATCTTCTGGAATGAAACACAAACTGCTGAAGGAAGGCTTGAAACCAGAGGAGTGCGCTTTGCCTTCATGTGTGCCTTTTGTGTTTCTTAGTGGCATGTGCATGGGTGTGTTTGCTCTCCCCAGTAATCTCTGAGATTAAAACAAAACAAAACAACCAACAGCTCCAGGACAGAAAACCCTTTTCCCCTGACATTCAGTCTGTCTGGAATGAGCCAGTCAGTAGCTCCTGCTTCCATTTCTTTGCAGCTCTTGGCTATGTGAGCGTGTCATATTATGTACAGTATGCAGCCCTCTTCATTTACTATCTACTTTTTATAGTTTTTTCCTCTATTCTCCCAACATTAAATAATCGAAGGAAGACTAATCATTGCTGGAAATGTCTTTCAGTTTTTACACTTTCAGTTCTGTGCTTTGAACAGCAGAATGAAAGCCTGGTGTCCTCGCAGGCCAGCAGTAGGAATCCAGGACTTGAAGCAGGAGTGTCTTCCGTTAATACTCTCATGAATGTTCCAAGAAGACTTGGCAGAGCTTCCTGCAGTTTCGATGGTGAAGTTCCATCTCACTCACTTGACCTGCACGCCCTCTCCATCTGTGAGACCTGGCGTTGTGTCAGGGTCCGTATCTGCAGTCGCGCAGAAGTGAGATTCACGAGGCAGAAACTTCTGATGTTAAAGTCTGTGTCCTAAGTTCCCTCAGTTACGCAACAAGATCAATACACAGGAGGCAAAGACTTCATTGATCGGACATACCCATTCCTCTGACGCTTATTTACCGCTCCACTCGCCTCTCTGGTTTCATTGCCAAATGACAGTGAGACTTTTGGGCGTAACCTATGTGGTCTAGCTCAGTCCTTCAGTCTTTCAGTAACTTGGTTTCCTCATCTGTACAACGGGTATAATGATACATACCTGTGTCATGGGGTGGCCTGAGGATTGATGGAGGGGGGGAGGGTGTTTGTAAGATTCTTAGGTGGCCCCTTTAATATTCAGGTCTTTGCAATACAGGTGGGTTCATTCATCTTCTCCCTCTCATGGGGCTTGGGAAATAAACGAAAGGCGAGTTTTTTTTATTCTTGATTTCTCCGCATTTATCTAGTTTTTCTCCCCCTGGAACGAAATCTGCCTATGTCAGCATCTTGCAAGGGGCAGAAGAGAAACTTAAGATGCTGTTTAGATCCGCCGGTATTGGTATGAGAATCCTTCTACAGTATCTTTGTCCAAAAATAGATACAAAGAGACTCTGTTTTCTGAGAACTCCACCTGTTCCCTTAATTTCTAGTTTTGGGTTTGAGCCTGGTATTCCTGACAGATTAACATTCAGTTGACCATGGTAATGAATCCATGCTTCTGCTTTTATCTTGTTAAGATTTTCTGTAAGTAAACTTCCATGACCACAAATACCACTACCTTGGAAAGATTTGTTGACAGGCTTTCCAAACCCAGCTGTCTGAGCTCAGGGTGTTATACAAATTACTGTAGACTGGGCGGCTTAAACAACAAACATTCATTTCTTGCAGTCTGGAGGCTGGGAAGTTCAAGTTCAAGGTGCCAGCAGATTCAGTTCCTGTGAGCGCCCACCTTCTGGTTTGCAGATGGCTGACTTCTCTATGTGTCGTCGTGGCAGAGCAGAGAGCCAGGTCTCTTCTAAGTGTCTCTTCTAAGGAATCCCATTCATGAGGGCTCCACCCACCTCCTGTTACCATCACATCAGGGGTGTTAGGATTTCACATAAGAATTTTGCAAGGACACAAACATTCAGTCCATAGCACCAGCTCATGTATTTTTTAAGAAGTAGTTGATAACAGCAGTTCTAACAGAGCCCATCGAGCAATTTAGACAAATCACGGGAGCACACTGAGTGATTGGGCCTGCATTGTGACAGCCTTTCCTGGAGGTGCTGCTGGTTCGGACCTGTAGCACTTAATCGGAGAACTGATGCCGTTCAGACTCCTTGCTGTGTGACCATCAGCCTATCATTCACTCTGATTTTCCTCATCAGAAAAATGGACATGCTAATTCCTGTTGCCCTTGCCAGGATGGTTGTGAGGCAGTGGGGTCCCATGAAAGGGGAGAGCTCTTCAGAGACCACATGGCAGCAGTTCCTGGAGGGTTTTGGCAATTATGCTGTGTTTTAGGATTGGAACATTGGGTGTCTTCCCTCTAAGACACACGATAGGCTGGGCTGACCAGTCTCTCTCAGTGGTTGATTAGCAAAGGAAAGGTTATTCCTGGAAGATGACACAATCTGTGTGTTTTAATAAGGAAGTAAAATAGAAGAGAGGATCCCAGAGCAACAGAAGCCAAGAACTTTTCAAGCCATGTGTGAGGGCTGCCCCGTCGGGACCCGAAGGAGTGAGGACCAGGGAGAGTCCAGACTAAGTGAGGGTTATCACTGGGCAAATAATGTGGAGCCTGGAAACTGAAGATGTTTATCAAGGCACATTTTTCTAAAAGGTGCTCAGGATGGCCAGAGATTGTAGCTACATTCTTTCTGCCATGTTTTTACAACGTGCGCTTCACTGAATTTTCTACATAGTTTTCTACGAGGTCAGTACTTAGAACGCATTATAATGCTACGAATGTAAAGAATTCACATATTGAGAACATTTTGCTTTTGTCCAAGCCTTCTTAACATACATATTTAATTACAAGGCATGAGGATTAATGGGGCTTTGAATATTTAAAGCTCTTTTCCCAAGATTAATTTGATTTAATTACTCCTGAGCTCAGCGTTTGCAGCTTGGTGCCTTGCCGTTTGGATGTGTCTGTGCGAGGAGAGGGGCTCAGGCGTACTTCCCTGCCTGCCAAGCCCCTCCCCTTTTATTGTCAGCTTATCACTTTGTGCTTTGAGTTTGGGGAAGAAAGAGAAAGGTAGCAGAAGTTGCCTCTGTGGAGTTCATCTTCCAGCTTGCTGTATTTTCGTAGTAGTTATGTTTAGTGTGCGTCTCTTAGCTTCCAGGAAAATAAGGTCACAGAACGATTTCTACAGCCCTGCCCTTCCAGAGACTTAGAAATACTCTCACACCCTGGGTTCCTTCAACCCTGCTGGCCTGTGTGGAGAGGAGGGATCGCACAGGCCCCAAAAGAGCTCAGACCCCAGACAGGGGCCAGGGGGAGTCTCCTCTCCTAACTGATCACTGTTACCCATCTAGTTGTGAAGGCAGAAGAGGCCCGAGAGCCTGTGGGGCAAAGGGAAGGGGGTGACTTTGTTCCAGGTGAGTGTGTCCTTTCCACCTCAGGCCGCCACCGCCAGCAGAGCCACCCCTGTGTCCACACATCTGCAGTGGATGACGACTGTGGGGAGCCTCCCCGGTTTCTGCAGCCCGAGTCCAGTGGCTGAAGGCTCACTCCCTTTCTGCTGTGGGCTGTCTCCCTGTGGGAGGCATTGTGTGGAGTGAGCAGCTGGTAGCAAAGGTGGTGAGGTTATGGGGGGCGCACAGGGCTAACCAGCAGAAGCTGGCTTCCTCCGGTCGCAGCCGACCTTCAGCAGTGCCGGGCACTTGTGCTCAGCCTGCACGAGTGGACAGGGTGTTGAATGATGGCCCTTCCCCACACAGCCTGAACCTGGACTCGGGGTGCGGCCGCAGACCACCCCGGCCGGAGTTTATGTTTCCTTCTTGCTGGAGGAGAGGACCCTACGACGGCAAAGGTTTTGTGCCTTGAACAGATGCTGTTTGGGAGCCCATTGGAATAGCTGTTAAGATATCCGTAGAGGCGGCTCTGCTCCCCTCTGCCCAGGACACAGGCACCTGGGCCTTGAGTAGAACTGAGGACACTACACAACTCCTCGGGTCGATCTTCGCTACCGCTGACACAAGCCAGGCTTGCTTTCCAGAAACCCCAGGGAGCGTCATGCTCCAGGAGTGATGGCCGGTGCTTCCTAGAGCAGGTCAGGAAAAACAGAAATCTGGCACTAGTCTCAACATCAGGATGGTTTTGTTTGTTTTTGTGTTTTAATACATAGGCTCGGCTTAGAAAGCCCATGTTCAGCTATCACAAGTCACTGCCAGATACTGGCTAGGCTGAATTGCTTTTCTACTCCCTTGTTCTTCACACGTCACCGTCTGCTTTTTTATCTAGTCCTTAACTCAGCCATGGCCACCCTTCTCACCATATGTAACTTGTCATATCCTAATGTTACTCTTCCTTTAAGCAAAAGCTTCCCTGCCCTGTCCCCATCCGTTTGGAATGAAGCTGGAGAATCCTGTCTCTCATTTGTCTATGTGAGAATGGCCAGAGTAACTAGGATATAAACTCTGCTCAGCTCATTATAAGCTTTTTGCAGATTTTGTCCCAAAATATTGATGGGACTGCCAGCACCCCACATCCTCCCCAAATAATTATACGATTAATTTATTATCTGCTGCTGTGTTAGGCTCTTTAAAAATTATTCCCAGTCCTCAGAGTAACCCTGAGAGAGATGTCATTACCCCCATTTTACCAGATGGGGACACTGGGGCCAGTGGGGCAACCCAGTCACGGGGGGAGCCGGCAGCATGGGTGGCGAATGGATTCACCCAAGGCAGAACAAAGGAGATAAAAGTTTATTGAATACACCGCAAGGGAGCAGCTGGCGGGAGAGCAAAGGAGAGACTGCGGGGAGACAGTGGTGGGGGGATTTGGTTAAGAGGGGAGTGACGAGGGATGGGAACGGATAGAATTTTCCTTTTGGGGACCCATGCCCAGTTACAAGTAGCCCTTTGGTCAGCTAGGGCCCTTTTCAAGGTCAGTTGCTTAATGAGCCTGTTTGCATTCAGCCCAGTGGTCACTGTGGGCCCTTTTACCTTACTCAGGTTCCCATTGCTCAAGCAGGTTGCCTAAAAGCAGCCTCTTCCTGGCTCAGAAGTTAAGTACATACCCATAGAGGGCACAGATGTTTAGAAGGTTCTAGTGGCATAGTTAAGATTATGACGCCCCTGTGCCTGTGGCCGACGTGACTTCACACGGAGAGTAAGGAGATAACGTTGTGCCTACGTTGGCGTGGTGAGGAGTGTGGGAGGCACCACCCGTCCCTCTTGTCCCTGCATGAGGATAGCAGCTGTCATTTATTGGGCACACACAGTTTTCTCATTGATCTTTACAGGAATCCTTCCAGGTATTTGCTTTCCCCATTTTTATTGATGAGGAAGCAGAGAGAGCAAGACTTGCTTAGTGTCACACAGATCCCTTTGGTCCCTGTCCTCTCTTCCTAACATGATGCTGTGTTTTTAGCATTTGCTTTTTGCCATAAGATCATAATCATTCCGTGTGTACGGCATCATGCCCAGGTTTTGTTGTTTTTTTTGTTTTGTTTTGTTTTTTACTTAGCATGACCTGAACCCTTTCTGCATTCTTAAACAGTTTGCAAGCCTGTGTCATGGGTGGTTATCATTCCATCAGACAAATGTGCTTCAGTTTATTACATGTTCCCTGGGTCCGAGGTAAAAGGTGTTTTCCGCTTTTGCTGCTGCAAGTAACACAGTGCATGGCTTTGTACATAAAGCCTTTTCTGTTTTAGAATTATTCCTTAGGATAGATCCCTAAAGGAAGACTCCTAGGTCCAAGAGAATCCATTTTCTCGAGACTTCCAAAATTCTTTCCAAAAGGGTTGCACATAGTTCCCTCCAGTACGTGCTGCTTATTTTAAAAAATGTCATAGTCTGTTCTTCAGCTCAGAGACTGGCTGCCCTTCCAAAGGGACACTGACAGCTGTGAAGGGCTACTCCGTGAAGTGGCCTTTGAGGTGTTTCCAGAGGATTTCAAGACAAAATAGGAATTTTTAGAGTCCACATTTGAGCAAAAGCAAGTGTGGGCCGACACCTAGCTACAGAGTCCACCGGCTGGGCCATTTAGAAAAGGGAGAGCGTGCGCGCACTTGGTCCTGGCAGCACAGCACCTACTGCGGTCTCGGTTATCCTGAGAGGTCAGGGGCACTTGCTTGTTAAGTGCAGGCGTCTGTGGGGGGAAGAAACTGTGAGAAAAGAACAAAAACAGTCAGATGTGCCCGTGAAGCTGTGGCTTGAGGGTGTGTGAACCTGTTCCCTCAAGGTTGGTGGTGGCTCAGGGAGTTTGTTGCCTTCAGTCACACTTGTAGCATTCTTTAAAAGATCCTTAGGGGCACCCTTTGAGGGCACTATCTTAGTTCTGAACTTGCTTTTTTTTTTAAGTTTGGTCTTTTCCCTTCCCGTTCTGGATCTGTTTCCCATTTAGAAAATCAGCACTAGAGTGTGTCACTTGATTGGACACCCAGGCCAGTGAATAATGTACTGAAGAAGTTGGCCAGTGCTGTCTGTGGCATGTGGAAGTTGTGACCAGTGACGCTGGGGCCAGCTCACCAGGTACAGCTGTCCCAAGTTGAGTCACAGGATTCCTTGTTGACACCTCCCGAGTAATATGGACAGAGAAGGATTCATGCTGTGACAGTTGGTAGGCTTAGGAAGGAAGAGGGTGCCTGTCCTTGGTGCTGATGCTCCTGCCTTCCTGCCTGACCTCTGAGGCTTTGAGAAAACCCTTGGAATAAACTAGAGAGAAACGTGCACTGAAACAGGGCTAGTGGTTTTTCTCCCAGAAGCTTAGAAGCTGTTAGAGACATGGCAGAAGGCCCTGGAGGGAAAGTAAGAACCAAAATCTAAGCTCCTTCTATGGTCCCAGCCAGAAATGGTAGTGGTCTCTGGACACAGACAGGAGTGGAAGAAAGTGGTGCCTGGGTGGCTCAGTCAGGTAAGCGTCCGACTCTTGGTTTCTGCTCCGGTCACGATCTCACAGTTCATGGAATTGAGGCCCATGTCAGGCTCTGTGCCGACAGCATGGAGCCTGCTCGGGATATTCTCTCTCTCCCTCTCCCTCTCCCTCTCCCTCTCCCTCTCCCTCTCCCTCTCCCTCCCTCTCCTTCTCTCTCTCTCTCTCTCTCTCTCTCTCTCTCTCTCTCCCCCCCTCTCTCAAAATAATACACATTTTTGTTAGTAAAAGGAGTAGAGAGATCTGAGGTGGAGCTGGAAGTACTAGCCAGTGGGCAGTAGCATCCTTTAGTGATACAGGGCAGAGTAGACAGCTTTGTGGGGAGGCGGGGGCATCCCAGTTCGTGTTTCAGACATATCTAAATGCCTTTTAGATGTCCCAGTGGAAACGTTGTGCGGCCAGGTGGAGGTGCAAGCCTGCCACTCGGGAGCTGTCAGAGCCTCAGAGCCTGGGCCCAGTGAGGCAGGAGGGGCCTGACTGGTTTTGCCTGGGGAGTTGGAGATCATGGGGAAGCGGCTCCAGGACCGGACCTGGAATGCTGCTGGAAAGCTGGGGCAGAGGAGTAGGAGAGGCTCCCAGAAAAGGACACAGCTTATTCAAAGTGTTTATGAGAGTTGGTGGGGAGGTGACGTGGCTGGGAGGTGGCCGGTCCCTGTGGGAAGTCCGTCCAGGGTGGGAAACGGGAGTGATGTGATCACGTCGCGTGTTTCAGAAGGCTGTTCTGGCGGTAGTGTGGAGGACGGACTGGAGGTGAGGGCAGCTCAAGGCATGAAGACAGACTGCGCACCCCACCCCGGGCAGCCGCACTGCTGTCCCCACCCAGGGTCCATCTGCGGCCAGCAGAAAAGCAGATACGGACGGGCCCGCCTGTGAAGTGGGAAGGTGGCTGGCTCTGGATCCTGTGTGATGGTCTTCTAGCTGCTCCTGGGCCAATTCTAAAGGCACTCCTCTTGCTGTTTCCTTAAGACCAGCGGTTTAAAAAAAAATGTGTTTTTAACACTTATTCATTTTTGAGAGTGAGACAGAGCATGAGCAGGGGAGGGGCAGAGAGAGAGGGAGACACAGAATCTGAAGCAAGCTCCAGGCTCCGAGCTGTCAGCACAGGGCCCGACGTGGGGCGAATGACCTGAGCTGAAGTCAAACGCTTAACCGACTGAGCCACCCAAGACCCACAGTTTTAAATGTGCACACATGCACATATGCTCCTTCTCTGAGTCCTTTCCTTCCCTTCCCTTCCCTTTTCCTTCCCTTTTCCTTCCCTTCCCTTTTCCTTCCCTTCCCTTTTCCTTCCCTTCCCCCTTTTCCTTCCCTTCCCTTCTCCTTCCCTTCCCTTTTCCTTCCCTTCCCTTTTCCTTCCCTTCCCTTCCCTTTTCCTTCCCTTTTCCTTCCCTTCTCTTTTCCTTCCCTTCCCTTTTCCTTCCCTTCCCTTCCCTTCCCTTCCCTTCCCTTTCCTTTGCCTTTGCCTTTGCCTTTGCCTTTGCCTTTGCCTTTTCCTTTCCCCTTGCATCCTGCAGCAGCACATTCCACTGGCAGATTCTACAGCAGGAATGTTCTTTCACTTGCTTGATTTCAGCGGTTTGATTTTATGATATGTTGCCACAGTACCTGGAGCTCAGGCCTTGTCAAATATCTGTTTGTGTGGTGCAGACGTCAACCCCCAGAAACGTGCGGCAATGAGGACTACGGTGGGGCATTCTGGTCAGCTTTCTTCCTACCAAAAGGCCCCGCCCATCTCCCCCTGGCTTCCTGACAGCCCATGGCAGTGAGTCCGTCTCTAGTGTGTCCACACAGTGTCCTCACCCGCATGCCTCAGTCCTCACAGCATATCCCTGGGAGGTTGGCCGGGCAGCGGTGTTCCCTGTACAGCGCCGCTCTGGGCCGAGGGATCTGCCCAGAGTTCCCAGACTTTGGCAGAGCAGGCGGTGCGGTGCGTCCAGTGCTGCCAGTGGGGCGGCCTGAGCAGCGCCTCCCGTGTTCGGACCCCAGCCCCTGCCCTCGGTAGCTGAGTGGTATTACACTGCCCGCTCCACCCTGTGCCGCAGTCTCATCTGGAAGAACAGGGAGGAAAATAGCTCCCCTGGGGGAAGGTCTGTTACGGGGATCGGGGACCGAATGACTTAACTCAAGAAGACGCTTAGTCCATGAGCGCTCAGTGAATGCTGCCTGTTGTCATTCATCCTGCTGCGTATCTCAGCTCCTACTCCTAGACTGGGCAACTTGACTCAGCCGTCTTTTCAGTATTCTGTACTTGCGCCTCGCGTAAATTTCCTTGTTGCTCTGCTCACGGCCAGTTCCAATCCCTGGGTGGTCAGGGTTAGCGGAAAGCAACCGGTAAACTGTCCACTGCCTGTGTCTCCACACCCTCCGCTCTAGCACAGCATATTCGTTTTCCTTGGCTGTCTCTGCAGATCTACTTTTCAGCCCCCTTTGCTCTCATTTTCTGTCAGCTCTCTTGATTTCCCTCTGCCTTTTAAATTTTTTTTTGTATGTTTTATTTTTTATGTTTGAGAGAGAGCCAGAGAGACACGGAGCGAGTAGGGGATGGGCAGAGACACAGAGACAGAATCCGAAGCAGGCTGCAGGCTCCAAGCTGTCAGCACAGAGCCCGACGCGGGGCTGGAACTCAGGAACCTTGAGATCACGACCTGAGCCGAAGTCGGACACCTAACCGACTGAGCCACCCAGGTGCCCCTTCCCTCTGCCTTTTAAGTTAGAGAAGCCAGCTCCCACTTGGTGAGCCGGTGTCCAGAAACAGGCTCTGTCACCTTCTGTGTAAAGGGCGTCTCCATCCTGTCTTCTTGCTGGAGACCCCCATGGGGCCTGGTGTTCCTGCAGCTGCGCTGGAGGGGCCCAGGCCGTGAGCAGTTGTGGTGACGGCAGCAGTGCACAACAACAGCTGACATTTATGGTCACCGCTGTGTGCCGTCACCCTGTACGTGCTGGAGATGGTTGTCTCATCCGATCCCGTAGCCTCGTTATATCCCGTTATAGAAGGAGACTGCAGAAACCGAAGCTGGGAGAGCTGAGGCACCCACCTGCCTGCGCTCTCCATTTAGTAAGTGACCAAGGCAGACTGCCCACATGTGCCCAGCGTTCCTGACCACAGGTTATGTGGGGAAGCCCTGTCACACTCATCTGTCTGAATCCCACTTTTGTTTTCTGTGTGACAAGATTAACAGTGTGTGCTTGGCTAGGCTGTGATGCTACTCGGGGGATTTTCTTAGGCAGATCCTTGACTTTTAGTTCCCTTCCTGAGACTGGTCACAAGCTTTAATGTTCTGCAGATCCTGTTGATGAGATGTGAATAAAATATTAACATTGCAGGAGCTCAAATGACAGAAAGCTGTGTTGTACATTTCTCTGCACGTGGATATTTGAAATGAATTGAAAGCCTTGTAGACGGCAGCAGGTGGGTAGGTTCCTGAGGGAGATTTTCTTTACTCTAGTGAGGAGCTAACATTTGCAGCAGGCAGGCAGCAGAGGGCCCCCGAGCCTCACCAAAAAAATCTAGATTCCGGCCTTAGCTGGATGCTCGCCAGTTACCAAGCCAGTGAGTGTCCTTTGGCGTAGTAGGGAAGCATTCAGACAAGCCTGCACTGGAGTACTCCTCTCTCAGCTGGGAGGAAACCCCAGCACCTCCAACATCAAGATAGGAGTCAAGTAGAAGGTAGAAATTACAGTTAATTATAGAATAGTGCAGAGTCTGGTGACCTGATAGTCATGTGTGGTTTTGCTTTGAGGGTAGGGCACGGGATTGTGTGCCATCGTATGTAAAGGAGTTAACCCACCGGCTTTGCAGGAACCAGGAAAGGAACAAGAAACTGCCAAAGTCCTTCATATTCTAATATCCCCTTGCCCTGATTTTTACTGGGTTCTGATTCAGTAACCCTCATGGCCTCTGCAGTGACCCTCCCCCTCGGTAGTATCTTTCCTGGAATGTTCTGAGCAGCTGTCCCAGGACTATGGACAGTAAATGCTAGTGAGGTAATAACAGACACACCCAGAATGAGATTAAGCTGTTTGGCTCTTAACCCTCAGTATTAGCAATTGAATGGCCAGATTCCAACCGGGTTCTTAATGATTTCTTTCCAATCTGAGGATCCTGACTGTAGGTGCTTAGAACAATGCCTGTATAAGGGCTTGTTATTATTATAAACTATGTACTGTATATGGGCCTTTTTTTTTTTTTTTTTTTTTTAAAGAGAGAGCGAGCGGGGCGCCTGGGTGGCGCAGTCGGTTAAGCGTCCGACTTCAGCCAGGTCACGATCTCGCGGTCCGTGAGTTCGAGCCCCGCGTCAGGCTCTGGGCTGATGGCTCAGAGCCTGGAGCCTGTTTCCGATTCTGTGTTTCCCTCTCTCTCTGCCCCTCCCCCGTTCATGCTCTGTCTCTCTCTGTCCCAAAAATAAATAAACGTTGAAAAAAAAATAAAGAGAGAGCGAGCATCAGCAGGGGAGGGGCAGGACAGAGGATCCAAGTGGACTCTGCCCTAATAGCACAGAGCCTGATGTGGGGCTCGAACTCACAAACTGTGAGATCGTGGCCTGGGCCAAAATTGGATGCTCAACCGACTGAGCCACCCAGATGCCCCATATAGATGAGCCTTTAAGTGAGGCCTAGAGCCTATTTTTCTTTTCTTTTTTCTTTTTTTTTTTTAAAGATTTTTTTTTCCCCTTACAGTAGAAAGCTTGGGGAAATGGCAAGAAAGCCAAAAGAATGTGCTTATGTCATTAGCTGTCATGCTGTGCAGTGGGCACAGCTTCTCACGCTCACCAGTAATGAGCGCCCCACACACGGCAAGCAGAGCACAGCGCGTTCAGAGGCGAGGGGACACCGCCAGCCGCCCGTGGACTGATGCAGTAGAATCGCATGCTCAGCAGTGTCTGAGTAACGTGCGCTTGCTCTGAAGTGAACACCCTGACAACTTAGAAATAATACAAAGTAAAATGCTTGTCAGCTTTCCACACCCAATAAGCTCTGTCAGAGCGCCCTTAAAATGTCGGGTGGGAGGCTGTGCGTGTTCAGATCCTGTAGTGGCATTTTACTTCAGTTGGGCCTCCGGTTAGGTTTCTTAACAAGGTCATTAAACACGGTTTCATTTGGTTTGTTTAAGAAGCATTCACCCCTGCCCATTGGAAATTGGGGCCTTGGATGAGACTGTACCTGCACTCGCTAGTCCCGTTGGGAGCAGCCCAGCTGGACGCACACCTGGGTCCTGGACGCACACAAGGGTCAGCCTTGAAATCGCAGCGTGGGACAATGGCTAGAGGGGAAGCACTTTGAGCCTGAGGCCTTGAGGCCCAAGGAAGGCCGGTGGTTTTTCTGCATGTCCCGGTTCTCATAGCGTCCTTTGTGTTTGTGAATCCTTCGTTTTGTGGAGGTTAGGCCTGGAGTGCTGTTCTTCCGTAAAAATAAGGTCTCAAGGCTATCTCTCCAGTTGCTCCTGTCCCCCTCCTGTGCCCTCTCAGGGTGTCCGGGGCCTTGTTTGTGTCCCAGAAGCACCACTGAAGCTGTGGTCACCACACAGCCAGGCAGACGGGACCAGAGCAGCGGGGCTGGGGCGGACTGCACCGTTTTGTTCTGCGGGAAGCAGCTCACTGGCTCTGCTGCAAGTGCTGCTGGGAGGTTTCCCCAGCAGCAGTGCTGACGGAGCTCGTCTTGTTCTTTGCGACTGCTGTCAACACTTTTACTGCCAGCTTTGTTTTGTGTTAGTTTACATAAACTTCTCAGGTCTGGGGCTTGAGAAAACGGAGTTTCTTTGGAACAAGAACGCGATAGAGGTGGTGCCGTGAGCCTCAGTGCAGTTCTGCCTCTCCCCGTGCACTGAGACCCGGCCTAGGGAAGTCACTCCCCAGCAGGAGCCTCACCTGCGGGTCCGAGACTGACCTGCTGCCTGAGGTGATGGATGTGAGCTCCTTCCTGGTCAGTAACTAGCGTGTAACAGGCACTGAATAAACCGCGCCTCATCTAAGTGTTCCAGACCCATTACTTCTTTCCATGCTGTTACTTTAAAATAAAAAACTAACCTTTCAATTAAATTGTGGGAGTTCTGCTGTGTTACACACGAAGCACTGACCATTTCACATCTACGTTATTTCAAAAGCTTCCCTCCTTGTGCCCCTACAACTGACTGAGCATTGGCATCTCTTTGAATAGGATTCCCTGACCAGCAGATTTTTTTAATAAGCTGTGGTTTCTTAGGGTTTTTTCTTTTTTATCTTCTTTTTTTCTCTTTAGCCATTTGGAAGAGGTTCTTCAGAATCTTCTGTCTTCCCATTCCCCTGGTCCGGAGTCTCGCTCTGGACTGTACCCCTGGCCTCCTGCTCTCCATCCCAACTCTCTTCCTTCCTGGCTGCCCTGTAATTCTCAGTCAGCCTTGCTCGCTATTCTTTCACATCACCTAGGGAGAACCTGCAGTGGCTTCTAGAACTCCAGGCTCCTAACACTCTTTCTCGTCTGGCCTCTTCCTCTCGTTTCTCGCAAACGAGACCAGTCCCTTGCCTGCCTGCATGTGTTTGCATAGATACCTTTTCCTGGACATGTTCCCTCATTCTCTTCGCCACTGGTCCTGTTGCTTCCACGAAGTCTTCCCCAGCTCACATAGCTCCACTGAGCGTGTCCATCTCAGTTACCATAGTCAGGCAGGCAGGCAGGCAGGCAGGGGCTCTGTCTGACACTTTGGGGCTCCATAGAAGAATTCTAGTAACCACTGAGCAGTTAACCCACTTCCCTCACTCTGGGATGGTGCTGTGCCTGACACAGGACCTCCCTGCCTGCAGATTGGGTTTAGTATTAAAGAGAGTACATCTGTTGCAGCATCAGGTTCAAGAAATCGCAGGGGTCTAGATAGAGTGGAGGGGATGACCACGCTATGCACATCTGCCTGTCCCACCCTGAGTGGGCAGAGAAGCGGAAAGAGACCAGTCGTGTCTCTTGCTTTTTAAGATGCAACAGACCCCCAGTGTATCTGACTGGCTCAGTGGGTTAAGCATCCCAACTCTTGATTTCAGCTCGGGTCATGATCTCATGGTTCATGAGTTTGAGCCCCACACCGGGCTCCATGCTGACAGTGCGGAGCTTGCTTGGGTTTCTCTCTCTCTCTCTCTTTCTCTCTATCCCTCATTTGCTTATGCTTGCTCTCTCTCGAAATCTATAAATAAACTTCATATGTATATTTAAAAAGATGCAACACCCCATAAGTTACAGCCCTTTAGCCTAAGGCCCAGGAAATCTCAGCACTTCTGTAGATCTTCTGACCAAGAGATCCCCAAAGGTCGAACGATGGAATCCACAGAGAGAATCTCCAGCACCTCTGGCCAGGGGAACACCTTAGCGATGTCCAGCAAAGACTGTGCTCCACGTGTTTCATGGGGCCTTGGTTTCTCGCCACCTATTCCAGACCCCCGCCCTCCCTTCACCCCCACTCTCCCACCTCTCTGTCACCAGGCTCTCTCACATCTGTCCTCCCCGCTGTTGCGCTCCTGGATCACCATGGCAGCATCCTAATAGGGCTTCCTCTTCCGCTCGGCTCCTTCCAGTTCCATGCTCCAGACCCGCACTGTGGTGATCTTCCTGAAGAACAGACTGCATTGACCATGTTGTCCTTCTATTAAAACCCTCCAGTATCTCCCCACAGCTCCGGGAGGCACCTCTGGGGACCTTACACTGGCTCCGGTCAGCCTCTCTGCATGTGTTCCTTCCCCCAGCATCTTGTTCCAGCCTCATGTCTTGAGTTTCTGCACCAGCCCGGCTGTCTCACATCCCCACACTTGATACTTGTTACCCTCACCCTCTCCCGGATGCCTCTTCTCAACCTTGGAACCTCAGGCAGACCTTCTCCTTTGTGCAGTCTTCCCATGCCCCACCTCACCTCTCTCCTGAGCACCTGCAGCACTCGTGTGACCCTCTTTCTTCCTTAATCCCCACTCCACCAGCCAGTCCCTGAGCTGAAACACTGTAGGATCCATTTCTTTTAACTGGCACCTGCTCAGGACCCGGCGTAAGCATTCAAATGAACGAGTGGGTTAATCATGAGGAGTAGGCACCACCGCTTCCCCGGTGATATCTGTTTTATGAGAAGAGGGACCTTTTCCACACAGTAGCCAGGAACTCTTGTACTTGTCTTTGGGGCAAGGAGTGATGGGGAGAAAGGTGGAGAGGAGAACATTCTCTTGATAGTTAAGGAGAACTACAGTACCTTTCCCCAAGTGGGCAGGAGAGTGGTGAGGGCAACAGGGGACCAGCTGGCGAGTATAGCAGTTCAGTGGATAGATGTACCAAATGTACAAACTGAACTTAGAGCCAACATTATGAAAGTTGCCTTGGTGCCAGTAATTGTCCTCCAGGTGTATCCAGGCCAGCCTGGCCTGTAAAATGCAAATCTGAGTTGTAAAGTGGACACACACACACACACCCCAGATCCAGCTCATAGCCATGGTTGTTTAGTCCTCACTGACATTATAAACTAGTTTTTAGCTAGCTACCAATATATAAAATTAGATTTTATATAAAATTCCAGATTTTTGGTTTCTCTTGAATTTAAAACCTTGGGCAAACAGTCTAACTTCTGCTTGGCAACTGTTCTTGAATCTTATAATCTGAAAGTTAAGGACAGAGTTTTATTTATGATTTTTTTTTCCCCCACTTCCTAACACAGTGTTTGGCTCACCTGGTAAATATTTGTTAAAATAGATATAATTCAGGGTGCCTGGGTGGCTCAGTCGGTTGAGCTTCCAACTTCGGCTCAGGTCACGATCTCATGGTTCATGGGTTTGAGCCCCACATCAGGCTCTGTGCTGACAGCTCAGAGCCTGGAGACTGTTTCAGATTCTATGTCTCCGTCTCTCTGTCTCTGCTCTTCCCCTGCTTCTCTCTCTCTCTCTCTCTCTCTCTCTCTCTCTCTCTCTCTCAGAAAATGAATGAACATTAAAAAAAAAATTAAAAATAAATAAATAAAATAGGTATAATGAATCACACCTAAAAACCTTAACTATTTGTGGGTACCAGCGAGAGGATACAGGGAGATGGATGCAGATTTAATTCAACATGTATTTTGGGGGGCAGCTGGGTGGCTCAGTCAGTTAAGCATTCGACTCCTGGTTTCGGCTCAGGTCATGGTCTCACAGTTTGAGTTTGAGCCCCACATCGGGCTCTGTGCTGACAGCACAGAGCCTGCTTGGGATTCCGTCTCCCTCTCTCTCTGCCCCTCCCCTGCTCGCTCTTTATCTCTCTCAAAATAAATAAAAATAAACTTAAAAAAAAGACATATTTTGTGAATTTTGGAAATCTCTCTTTATTCCCAGGAAATATATTCATGCCTATGAATATATTTGCCTATTGAAGTTGGTCAGTAGCATAAAGTATGTGTTCACATTTGCAAGCACTCACTCCATTGCTTGTTGGGGGTGGGGAGTGATTATTCCATGGCTGGTTGCTTTGCTCCTTTTAAGTTTAGCAAACATAACTCTCCAACTTGATCGTTTCTTAGGGTGAGACTATTTGATATCATTAGTGAAGACAAAAGTAACTGATACAGGGGCACCTGACTGGCTCAGTTGATGGAACATCCAACTCTTGATCTTGGGATCATGAGTTTGAGCCCCATGTTGGGTGTAGAGATTACTTTTTAAAAATTTAAGTAAGTAATTGATAGAACTAAAAGATTATTGTTCCCCCAAAGTAAACATGAATTTAGAGGCGGCGACTTCCAGGAAGCCATGTATTCATCTGGATTGGAAGTAAATCGGTGACACTCCCAGTGTTCTGGGACTTAGTCATAGTGTCGACAGCCTGTCTCCCATCTGTGTCCCCAAGAATCCGGACTTAGAGTCTCCAGCATGTATGAAGATCAGAAGGCAGCAGTATGTGCACGAGGAGATCACGACCACTCTGGATGCACCACCATCTAGTGTCTGATGAACAGTGAAGGCTACTTTACTAGTTTGCTGGGGCCGGCATAGCCAAATGCCACAGACTGGGTGGCTTAAACAAGAGAAGCTTATTTTGTAGCATTTCACAGTTAATTTTTCTTTTTCTGGAGTCTGTAAGTCCAAGATCAAGGTGTTAGCAAGTTTGGTTTCTTCTGAGACCTCTCTCCTTGACTTGAGATGGCCACCTTCTCCCTGGGTCCTTCCATGGCCTTTGCATTGTGAACGTACATCTCTGGTGTCTTTGTGTCCAAATCTCCTCTTCCTAGAAGGACACTGGTCAGAATGGATATTAGGGTCCACCCTAAGTATCTTTTTTTAACCTCATCACCTCTTTAAAAGCCCTATCTCCATTTTGATTAAAAGTCCTACCGCCTTCTGAAGTGCTGGAGGCTAGGACTTAAGCATCTGAACTGGAGGGGGGGGGTACAGTTCAGTCCATAACAGCCATAAATAAATGACATGGGTTTGTTTGTTTGTTTTACTGGTTCTGATATTCAGTTCGGAAAGCAGTGTAAAGCAGGACTGGTTATGATTGGGCTTAGGATTGAACCCAAAGACCAATCAATCAGAGTATTAGCATATGTTCTCTGTGTGTTTCCAAATTGTCCTGCCTTCATCTGGGCAGATAGAGTGGTTCATTCTAAGCCTGAATAGAGCAGAGCTCGGGGAACCTGGCAAAAGGCAGATGGCATCTAGTGAAGTTTTATCCTATTGTCTATCTGTTATTTTGAACAGTTGTTGTCAGGAAGGCGCTAAGAATGAAAACAGATACTAGCAGTGCCACAGCAGACTACCCTTTGGCAGCTCTCCGCAGGGCCAGGTAGTGATTTATTGACAGAAATCACTGCAAGCCTTCTAGGGGAGGGCACGTGGCTAGGGGTGCGACTGGTGCAGCTCCCACCAGGGAGACCTTCAGCTCTACCTTCCTGGACTGGACTCTTGCCCTCTAGGACGCCGTAGACGAGCCGCCCATGTGGTCACCACTGCACTTTCCCCACTAGCTAGACCACGTAACAGGCACTGAGATCCGGGGTTACAGATGAAGGCTGAAGACAGCTTGGAAAACATGGGAGGGGGAGTCATATTTGCAGCAGTGTTAGGAGACGCACTCAGCAACACCTGAGCTGTGCTTCCACCTCCGGAAGTCACCTTTGGGTTTTAAATGTGAAGAAGCTAATGAAGAAGTAAGAGGTGGGGACTAAGCATTCTCTGGGCACAGAGTGGTGGGGACACACTACTGATTCATTTCTCCCTGATCAAGCTCTCATGACCGTGTTTGAGGTAGTAGCATCCTAAGGTTTGTTTTATAGCCACTGTCGCTGACAGCACCAGAAATTTACATCCAAGAATAAGCAAACCAGGGTGGCTCAGTTGGTCAAGTGTCCAACTCTTGGTTTCGGCTCAGGTCATGATCTCGGGGTCCCATGAGTGCGAGCCCCACGTCAGGCTCTGTGTTGGCAGCACAGAGCCTGCTTGGGATTCTCTCTCTCTTTGCCACTCCCCACTTGTACTGTCTCTCTCAAAATAAATAAATAAACTTTGAAAAAAAAAAAGCAGCAAGTAAGACAATAAAGGGTGGTTTGTCTTCATCAGACAGTCAGCTCAGCACTCTCCCTCGAGCCTGAATATCTCCCCTCGGCAGCTACCCCGGCATGACACGGCATCAGGCAAGCCTGCCCCCCCGACCCCCTGCATAACCGGGTCCTTCTTGCATCAGCAAGGCATCCCTGTGCCCCGGCGGGTGTGTGCTCAGTCCTAACAGTTTATGTACAGCCCTGAAGCTGTGTTGGCATCGTTTACAGGAGTGCTTTCCGGAATGCGTTGTCCACCCTCTCGTTTTCTTTTTTTTTTTTTTTTTTAATTTTTTTTAATGTTTATTTATTTTTGAGACAGAGAGAGCATGAACGGGGGAGGGTCAGAGAGAGAGGGAGACACAATCTGAAGCAGGCTCCAGGCTCTGAGCTGTCAGCACAGAGCCTGACGCGGGGCTCAAACTCACAGACCGTGAGATCATGACCTGAGCTGAAGTCAGACGCTCAACCGACTGAGCCACCCAGGCGCCCCCACCCTCTCATTTTCAACACCACTTGCCAACTTCGATACTACGTTTAGGCCTTGGTTTACAAACGTGAGCAGTCATAGATTTCACTGCCAGCCCTTCCTGTCCCCTCACTCTCTAATACCTTTTTGGTGTCTTACTGTTGAATATGTTGATCACCTGCCACTTGAAGCAAGATGGAGTGAAGATTTCAGGACGTTGAAGAAAAGAATGGACAGTGAATGTGTCAGCTTCCCTGTAATTGCCAGTAGCAAATTCTTCTTCTAAAGAACCCAGTTGTCCGATCTTTTTTTTCCTAAATAGAGGTATCAAAAGGACCAGCAAAACCGAGACCTGTGTAAAAAAAGGTCGGCGCTTCCTAAAGTGGACTACGCGTCAGAATCGCCGCCAGTATGTCCGCAGGCACTTCTCGTTGGTAGGTCTTGAGTGGAGCCTGCTGTTGTCGTTCCTGACAAGCTCCCGGGTGGAGTCCTGCTCATCCTTTGAGGAGCAAGAGTCCGGGTGACTGTCCTCTAAGGGGACCATCTATAGCCACCTGCCTGCATTAAGCGTCCTCCAGTGTTCTTTATGGTATCGTGTCCCCCAGAACTAAAAATCACTGATGAAACAAACAGCCCATATTTGAAGGAGAGGATTCATTTTCACGTGGGGAAAGAGCCACGTGGGCATGTGAGTAGGAGCGTAAGAACAGTAGTGTCTGGAGACCTCAGATGGGTGATGTGCTAACCAAACAGTGTTGTGCTATTTTCCGTGACAAAAATGTGTGAAAGACACTCATACCATAACTGGAGTTGCCAAAGCTTCGGAACTGGGAGAATAAAAGGAACGAGGGATTGGGAGAAAAGCGGCCTGCCCTTGCCGTTTATCGTGAAGTGTTTCTCCGTTGAGACCGTGTCCCTGCTGCTGTGCCTGTGTGTGCACTTTCTGCAGGGGGCGAGGGGGGCGGTGGTTTCGTTTTGTTTTTTTAATGAGCGTGAAAAACTCCCAGCGTGGGCAGCGGCTTTCTCCACACAAGCCTGCCACGTGAACGGCACTCGCGAAGTGTGGTGTCGCCTCTCCTTCCAGCTAAGGTTGAGGACGGGACCGTCCTTCCAACACCAGAGGAAAGGGACTGTCGTCTGCAACACATCGGCCAGCCACGTCACTCTTGGTTTTCTTACCCTGCTCGACAAGAATTAAGCGGCCCATCATTATACTTCCTCCGTTGAATCCAAAACAGAATTAGCGAATTTTGAGGTGGCCAGAAAGGGTCAAAAGTGATTACACTGTGCAGTTTACTTTACCTTTGTTTGTTCTTTCTGGGACAACAGTGAGAATTCCGTCTCCTCGTGATATAAATAATTAGGGAGAACTATGAGTTCTTTGGAGGAAAATCATCCTAAAAACCTTCACAGGTGCATGGTCCCCTTGATCCCCATCCCTTTTCCAGGAGCTGACTGCGTGGCTGAGCTCAGATGAATGATTTATAAATTGCCTTCCACTCCCTGGACAGTGAGGAAACCCTGAACTCAAAAGCAAAGAGCTCTTTGGTCAAATGTAGTCCGAGCAGAGTATTGCCAGGGTTCACAGTGGAAGGATCAGGCCCTTTTATGCGAGGCTGTTACCATATTTGAAGCATGAAGAGGGCATGTGGTTTGATGACATCAGGCACTGCTGATGGCACCCATGCTCTGCTTCGTCCCCGGTGGGGACTTAGTAAATACCGTACGTGGATGGTGTCGTCATAGAATCTGCCCTGAAAATCTTGGGAGTCAAGAAAAAAAAAGACACATACCTAGATTGCCCTACCTGCTCGCGTAGACAAAAGCCCTGGGGAACATCAGGCTTGTTGGTGATGTTCTAAATGTTAGAGGATTGGAAACAGAAGTGGCAGAGTAGTCAGAGGTATCTCGGGAAAGGGGAACCCCCTAGTAAAGTCAGCATTCGGGACAGCCTCTGAGAGCCAGGCATCATCATACCGGAGGCCACATATTTTCTCATTTTACCTTAACACTCGTCCAGGGAGATCGGAAGAGTAAGTCTTGGTGCGAGACCAGGGAGCCTGCCCATAGCACAAATAGCAACAAACTGTCTAGTGTCTAAAGCTTGGGCTCTGTCTTTATTCCTTTCAGGAGTTGGGACAAGCAGGTGAGGAAGGCAGATGAGCTTTAAGAATAAAAATGGAAGGAAGTCCAATGGGACTTTCCAATTAGCAGCTCAGAAGCGTACCTCAAACCACTCTCCAAAAGTCATTTACTTAACTTGCTATATGTCAGTTTTTCCTCCATTCTCTCTGCCCAGAGTGGTGAGCCACAAATCCTTTCCACAGAGCATGCCTCTGTGTCTTTCTGCGGGCACAGGAACCAGAGGCAACTAGAGAGATTGCACTGTCCAACAAAGAGTGAGTGGGGGGGGGCCATATTCAAGGGAAAGGCCCGTGTGTAGCCTGTACCTCATGAAGTCCAGTTCTGAAAGGGGAAATGGACATTATTACAGAAAGAGCAGGATTGACAGGTCGGCAGGAAGAGAGAGAAATGCAGACATGCAGGGTATGTTCTGGAAGTGCCAGGGAGAAATCGGCCATGGCAGAGACAGGATGCAGCGCTCTGGCCCTCCCTGTCCCACTGTGCTGTTCTCTTTCGTTCTTTCCCACTGTTGACCCCCACTGCTCCTTTAAGAACCTGTTCTGTTTCCAAGTTTTCCAGAAGTCATTGTCTAATGTCAGTATCGAAAATGGTCGTTATGTTGGGGCACCTGGGTGGCTCAGTCAGTTAGGCGTCCGACTCTTGGTTTTGGCTCAGGTCATGATCTCATGGTTCATGGCTTCAGGGCCCACATCAGCACAGCACCTGCTTGGGATTCTCTGTCTCCTTTGCTCTCTGCCCCTCCCCCGCTCACATCCTCTCTCCTTCCCCCCCCCCCCCCCACCAAAAGTAAACTTTTTTTCTAAATGGTCCTAATGTAACCCACTTTGAACACCTCTGTGGAGGCTGTATTCTTCCTCTACATCCCCTCCCAGGCGTGAATACTTGCCACAAGCCCAACTATACTGGAAAGATCGTTGATACATTCCACCCTGAATGTCCACCGAGGAGTTCCTTTTTTTCTAAGTTAGAGCTAAAGTTTGTGGTTCTGGGAAGCTACTAACTTGTGGTCTTAATGTTACGTGAGTGTGGCAATTCTCAGCCGTCAGTAATTAACAGAATTTGAGCCAGGAGTTATCTGAGCATTCTGGACTGATTGGGGCTCAGAGTTAAGCAGTTACTTGTATCTCTCTCGGTTCCAGGAAGCTCAGCACTTGCAACGGCTTCGGGTTCTATCACTGTAGGACTACAAATGATGCAGATTCTGTCTCGAATTTCACAAGGCATCACCAGAGAGCAATGTAGGTAGAACGTGCCTCAGTCCTCGGGCCAAGAGAGACGGAGGTGGTGCTACTGACGAGCCAGAACAGACAGAGATTGCCAGTCCCTGGTGCATGTGCACCTCCCACACACCCTCTTCCATTTGTCGTCTTTCCCGTGTAGAACCCCAATCCAGTACCTTCAAGAACCCCTCCACTGAGAAGCTCCCTGGTCCTCCCTTTGTCCACCTTGCACACCGCTCCTGGAGCACCGAGTGGCTCTGACCTGTGACCCTGTGCATCTGTCCCCATTCGCTTCGGGTGATCTCATCGAAAGCATGTCTTTAAGTGCTTTGTACATGCTGAAGCTGCCCACATCTGGGCTCAACCCCCTTCCTCCCAAGCAGTTCTCAAAAAGCCACCACACGTGAGGTGCATGGGTGGCTCAGTTGGTTAAGTGTCCAACTCTTGATCTCAGCTCAGGTCTTGATTTCAGGGTCGTGAGTTCAAGCCCCGTGTTGGGCTCTGTGCTGGATGTGGAGCCTACTTAGGAAATAAACAACAAATTTAAAAATTAAATAAATAAAAATCCCCCACATGATATCTAAATCTGTCGTGCTTTCTTCAGGAGTAACTCCATTCTCCTTGAGCCCTGGGGAAAAAACAAGCATGTTTTCATCTTAAAAAGGTGAGCTCTTGAGATTGTTTAAGTTAGAGTTATGTTACACCGCAATTCATAACAATCTAGGGTCACTTTGTGGGCTGTTACAGTTTTCTTGTAGGTGGGTAAGGTATCCCCACTTCACTCTTCCATTTTATCCAATGAGGGAAAACAGGGAAATGCAGGCTCCATTTGATTAATCCCATTGGTAAATGCACATTTGCTATCACAGTCCCAGATACTGCAGCTCTGTGCTGTGTTTACTGATTTTCTTGACAGAGGGCTTCGTTAAAGTTCATGGACCCTAAAAAAATAGGGTGAACATAATGACACCTGGGCATTAGATCTGAAAAGACCTGGAACATACCTGGGCCTCCCTCTGCGCTAATCCGTGGGTTGGATTTTGTGAGAAAGCCTGTTAATGAGAACTGATGGACTACATCCCAGCCAGGGAGAAGCTTGTCATCTGGCAAAATGAGAAGGCCTAGGCACTTTCTCCACCCTCATCACTAAAGACTGGCCTTGGTCTGAATGGTGGTCTGCCTAGGCTGGAGGTTCCACCGTCAGAGAAACTGAGCAGGAGGTGAGGGTATTGACCTAGTACCCCCACGACTCCCCCCGACAGACGTGTCTGCCAAGACAGAGAGTACCATTCCCCCACAGTGTTGGCCCAGTAGGTGAAGATAATGAGGTTGGGAAAGGTCCATCAAGGTCAAGCCAGAGCAGATTTTACAGTCATCATTTTTGTGAAGAATTTTCCACAGCTGCCTTTTTTTCATCTTCCACACTGAACTGGTAGCGGGAGCTAATCTGAAAAGCCTTTGAAGCATCCAAAATAGTTAACGTTACAGTCTTTGATGTTCCATCCTCCAAGGTGAACCCTAGAGATTTGCCTTTAGATCAGTCCATTCTTACTTGAAACCCAGTTCTAAAATGCTTAGCTGTCTGGTTTTCACCTCTTGAACAGATAGATGGGGACAAAGAGGAAGTGTGTCATGTAAGCACAGAAACAGCAACAAAAAAGAGGCCACCTGAAAGCAGGGAAGAAACCAGCCAAAACAAACAGGAGGACTCCAAGGGCCCAGCAGCCTGGAGACATTCAGGACAGGGACAGACTGTCCACACATCTTGGTAGACTCCAGTGGCTTTCCTGGTTACAGCTTAGAGTCATGGATGTGTATCTCAGGACTGTAACTGTGAGTAATAAGGAAAAAATTGAATTCTGTTCCCTCCACTGTAAGAATTTCATCTCAAATGGTAAAAAAAAAAAAAAAGGCCAAGTCCTAGTATCTAGAACGCTGTCCAAGAAATACAGAACCATGTGTCCTCCAAGGTCAGAGATTCCATGAGGTCCTCTCATTTGTCAGGACCCATCTTTCTGAGTATATGCTAATTCTTACAATTCTCATTTTTAGGAATCCACAGTTTTTTACATTCTAAAGCAGAGTCATCTTTAGACTAGGTCACTGCAGTAAACCCACAAACTTAACCAAACTAGAAGCATTAGTGAAAGACACCCCAGAATACACCTGCCCTCATGTGCTTATGCCCTGTTGGTAGTGCTTTGCCTTTTGATTAATCCAGTTATACTATACCTGGGTTTCTGGGGTTTTTTTTAAGTTTGTTTATTTATTTTTGAGAGCGAGAGAGAGAGAGAGAGCACGTGAACGCATGGGGAATAGGGAGGGGCAGAGAGAGAATCCTAAGCAGGCTCTGTGCCGTTACAGTGTGGAGCCTGATGTAGGGCTCAAACTCACAAAGCATGAGATCATGACCTGAGCCGAAGTCAAGAGTCAGACGCTTAACCCTGAGCCACCCAACCACCCCTCTGCACCTGTTTCTAAACCTAAAGAGGGTGAGGGCAGTGATAGCAGTCTGAGCCCAGGGCACATGGGGCAGTGTGTTTGATCTTGGGGTGAGGCCTGGAACCCCCAAGTCCACGAACCTGAGTCAGCCACACCGCCTTAGTGTACACTATCAGAATCAGCTATGCAAGACCTTCTCTCTATTTTTTCTTCTTCGTCTCCCGTCCCCATTCCAGCCCCCATCCCTTAAACAACCCACTTTAAGAATTGTGTGTATGTCCTTGGATGTGTGTATATCTTGAGAAAATAGAAGAGTGTGGGCATGTATGGTTTTCATTTACACAAACACTGTATGCTGTAGATCTCGTTGCTTGTTCCATTATATTTTGAAATCAATTTTACTATATTTTAAGCCTGGCTGAGTAGATCTCCCAGCCTTTTGGCCAGACCGGGCGTGCCGAGGATGGCCTTCATCCATCTCTGCTTCTCAGGCCTGAGGGGCAGGGCTTGGTTTCTCTACTTGTGTCCTCCTAACTGTGTCCTCCTCTACTGAGGACACAGCATGTCCTCAGACCTAGGCTAAAATAAAAGCACGGTCTGTACAGAAGACCTTTTTTTTTTTTCTTTCTGATTTTGGCAGGGAAGAAAAAAAGTGGCAAAAGTATAGTTCAGGGAACCCATAAAGGGAAACTGAGCAGGTTCTTGGATAAGGGACATTAATCAGCATTTATTTGCTTTTCCCTTGTGGGGAAACCAAGTCACCAAGGGAGCAGTGGTCCCAGTGTCCCCAAGGAAAGCCACCAGGGCAGGGCCTCGCGGGGAGGCGGTGCTGCAGTCGGGTCAAGACTTCTCAAAACAACGGTCCGTAAGCGAGCTCTGAAAGTGACCCAAGAAGTTGGTCTGCGTGCAGCTTCCTGGACCCCCTGGGACCCCAATGTCAGAACCTGCATCTTCTCTTAGCAGCCCTGGTCGCTCTCGTGCGCACACAAGACCAGCTCCAGGGCCGAGGGTTTGTTTGGCGCTGCTGGTCCAGAGCAGATCGCCACGGCGAGGTCGAGAGAAACCAGGATGCTAGTTCATTCACAGATGGGACTGTCACGTAGATACCTAAGTTGGCCTTCCTGTGCCCACATGAACATCGTGAGAGGGAGCCCGAGGCAGGGGAGGGGTCCAGCTATCCCATGGCCCGTTGTCACTGCTGCAGGATGGTAGCCGTGACAGGGCCAGAGATACTTGAGCTGGCCAGTGCAGTCCCCTCTCCCTCAGAGTGTGGGTCGGGCTGGCACATTCCTGGTTTCCCCTTTCTCTAACCTCTGGTAACGCAGGCACATCTTCCCGCTGCTCAGATTAGTTGGAGCTGCTCATGAGACTGGAACGCTCTTTTTGGTCGCCCGTCCTGTGTGATCCGCCGTGTTGCTCCTTGAGCTCTTCTGCCGCTTGTCTGTCTTCCCCAGAGAATGTGGCATTTCTCATGTTAATGCTGAGGGCAAAGCTGACCTCTCTGAGTGCTGGGCTGTGAGGGCCTTTATTTTTATTGCCTGCCTCCCCCAGCACCCCTGCCCAGTTAGCTAACGACATGAAAACATAGATGCAGTCCAAAGCATATTGTAGGAAATGGCTCTTTGGCTTTTCCTGAAATCGGGCGCCTCTCTTCCGGGGCTTGGTGACTTTGGAGTCCAAGCAGGGAAGAGCCGGCTTTGCTGGCAGCTCCTGCCGGGCCGCGATCCCCAGAAGCACCAGAAAGCCCAGAAGTAACACTTGCATTGAGCAAAGAGGAGATGTATTGGGCTTGTTTCCCCCGTGTCCTAGCAGTGTTTATCTTTGACAGTTTGAAATGATCTGTTATTAGATCCATCACTTCCTAATACATTACTTTGCTCTGAGCCCTGATGAAGGCTGCTGTTCTGCGATGTTCCTCTCTATAAAAGCGTTATCTGTGAGGTAAAGCGGAGATGGGGCCATTTTTAAGTTCCTGGCTGTGTTTCCTAGGAATTTCTATTATGAGAAAGAGCCTCTCTCAACCCTTAAACTGTTTTTAGAGAAGTTGTAATAATCATAAGTTAATGGCTTTCCATCTGTTTTGACTGTGATCTATAGTAAGAATATATTTGACCGTAAAACCAATATGTATGTAAATAACTTACATGTATGTAACCAGAACAGTGATTTTACAAAACCTGTACCTGACATTTGGTATGAACTCTAGTATCTTCTTTTCTGTTCTAGTTTGAAAAATAAACAAGGGGTGCCTGGGTGGCTCAGTTGGTGAAGCGTCCAACTCTTGATTTCAGCTCAGGTCATGATCTTACCATTCATGAGATCAAGCCGCCAGTCGGGCTCCGTGCCGACCACGTGGAGCCTGCTTAGGATTCTCTCTCTCCCTCTCTCTGCCCCTCCTCCGCTCATTCCCTCCCTCCTTCTCTCTTTCTCTCTCTCTCCTCCCCCCCACTCCCTCTCAAAATAAATAAACTTTTTTTTTTTTTTTTTTTTTTTAAGAAAAAGGGGCACCTGGGTGGCTCAGATCTCGTACTTGGTGAGTTCAAGCCTCACATTGGGCTCTGTGCTAACACTGTCTCTCTCCCTCTCTCAAAAATAAATAAAGATTCAAAACATTTCTAAAAAAGAAAAAAAGGGCACCTGGGTGCTTCAGGAGGTTAAGCATCCAATTTCGGCTCAGGTCATGATTTCATGGTCTGTGAGTTCGAGCCCTGAATCAGGCTCTCTGCTGTCAGCACAGAACCCGCTTCAGATCCTCTGTCCATCCTCCCCCCGTCTCTCCCCTACTCACACACGTGCTCTCTCTCAAAAATAAAATAAACTTAAAAAAAGTGAACAAATAAGGGGCGCCTGGGTGGCTCAGTCGGTTGAGCGTCTGACTTCAGCCCAGGTCATGATCTTGCGGTCCATGAGTTCGAGCCCCGCGTCAGGCTCTGTGCTGACAGCTCAGAGCCTGGTGCCCATTTTGGATTCTGTGTCTCCCTCTCTCTCTGACCCTCCCCTATTCATGCTCTGTCTCTCTCTGTCTTAAAAATAAATAAACATTAAAAAAATTTTTTTTTAATAAATAAAAAAAAAGTGAACAAATAAACACTGGTCATAATCTAGTAAAATGGTTTCATAACCCAACAGTGGGTTGCAATTTATAGTATGAAAATCATAGCTATAAGTAACTTCGGTTGCACAAACTTGTATTGTTGCACTGTGCTATGAGCAAGCCCCTTTGGACTGGGCTTAGTCACAGCCCCTGCCCTGCTGCCCATCAGCCCTCTCTAAGGCAGGGCCCTGGGAGAGAGGTGGCTCAGAGCAGCAGAGCTCTCCATGAAAGGGGTGCTGGCAGATAGGGTTCTTTGGGACTTAACCTGCTCAGGTCCTTGTAGAGAGAATCCTCAACTCATCCTCTCTTTACTCTGGGTATAAGCCACAGTCTGTGTCATTACCTCCCAGGCCCCAGACACCCCACTCTTTCTGTTGTTCCCTCCACACTCCTTGCTGTTCCAGTGACCTGGAACGCTTTCTCCAGACATCACAAAGCTCACTTTCTCACCTTCTCACATCTTTGTTTAAATACGCCTTCTCAGAGAGGCCTTCCCCAACCACCTGCTTTATAATTGGGAACGATCTCTTCACCTCAGCACCCCCAGACTATTCTTCCTTCCTGTAATTTTCTCCTTAGCACCTAAAATCATGTCCTATATGTATTTTATGTGACATTGTCTCCAGTAGCTCCCATGAAGGTGGAGGGTCATATTTTTTCATTTTGTTCCCCAGCGCCCAGAGCAGTAGTCATAGTACCTAGTAGGAGCTCACCTATTTGTCTCCAAATTTCTACGTAAACGCCCACCTCCTGACATTGCCCTGGGTGTTGCTGATACCATCCCAGTGATTCTGTTAAATGGACATTCGAGAGAAGCAGTCCTCAGTATTTGAATAACTCTATAAGAGAATTGGTATTTTTGTTTATGGTTATTCTGGTAAAATTAAACTTACATTTATTCTAGGCAGCATTTACATATCACTTTATCTTAGAACTCTGGTGTCCGTAGTAGAATAAAATGCGGGCGCTGTGGTCATAATGTAGATGGTTTTCCCCGTGTGAATTTCTCAAGCATTCCCCTGTCCTCGGCAGCATGCATCTCTGCGAGTCTTGGTGCCTTTTTAACTTCTATCCCTAGGGGGCAGCATTAGTACAGAAACCAAATTTGAAGTCCCCCATTCCAATTTGTCACCTAATCCTAAACGAACCTAAAGGAGAGGAATGCTTGGCTTCTTTCCAGTCTACGGGAGTGAGGTTTAGAGGTTTAGAGATTTTTTTTTCCTTTTTTCCCCCCTTTTTTAAGATTTTATTTTTTAAGTTTTCTCAACACCCACACCCCAAGATCAAGAGTTGCACACTCCACCGACTGAGCCAGCCAGGTACCCCTAGTGATTTCTTTTTTCAAAGTCTGCTTCTGTATCTAGAAATGGGAGGGTATGCATCCAGGGCACACATTTTTTTGAAAATTAATTTAGTGTCTGTATGTATAACCATCAAAAAGTAAGAACAGTGTGAAATCTTTCCCGAAGAAGTCTCTTTCTCAGTAATGTTACCTAGAGCTGTCACCTGGCCATGCCCAGATTTGAATTTCTGCGTTTAGAAATCAAAAGGTTCTGGGCGCCTGTGTGGCTCAAGTTGTTGAAGCGTCTGACTCTTGATTTCAGTTCAGGTCATGATCTCACAGTGTGTGAGAATGAGCCCCGTGTCAGCATGGAGCCAGCCCGCTTGGGATTCTCTCTGCCCTTCCTCTGTTCATCTGTCTCTCTCTCCTCTCTCTCTCCC
Source organism: Herpailurus yagouaroundi (assembly GCF_014898765.1). Lineage (NCBI taxonomy): Eukaryota > Metazoa > Chordata > Mammalia > Carnivora > Felidae > Herpailurus > Herpailurus yagouaroundi. The sequence continues at coordinate 4,213,406 of NW_024412447.1, read as the reverse complement.
TCATCCTCCCTCTCTCTCCCTCTCTCAAAATAAATAAACTTTAAAAAATAAAGAAAAGAAAAGAAAAGAACGTTCTTCTGCCTCAGGGATTGTTACTTTGAGGGGAAGAGAAATGGCTGCAAGGTGAGCTTGGCTCCCTGTGTGGATGTGATGTAATCAGGTAATTACAGGACATCATTAAAAGAATTAATGCTCACATTTCTTTTGCCCTTTAAGAAAAATGGACCCAGGCAGACTAGACCGTCTTGTTCTGGTGGCTGGGGGCCAGAGGAACCTGCGGTCTGACCTCAGGTGGTAACCGACGAGAGCCCTGCGTGGGAGAGGGAGAGAGCGCGGCGGACTGATTTTTTGGTCCTTTCAACCAGAGAGGTTCTCAAAGGCGCAACGAGTTAGTAGGCACTACTGTTAGTGAAGCACCTCTTGTCCGAAATGAAGAGCTATCTGTTTCTACATGTTGAGGCTGTAGGTTAAAGCCAACGAAGGACCTTGGAATTGAGAGATTCAGGACTTCTCAGGCACCATCCGCAGGCATTTGGCCATTAGCTCCTTGGGAATAACTGATCGTGACAGTTTTGTGCATTGGATTGGTAAAGGGAATTGGGGGAGCAAGGAAAGGAGCCTCTGTAAGCAAGACATAACCTGTATCCTTAAGGCACAAGCTGTGGTGACACAACCTGAAAGGTTTTTTTTATATATATGTAACATTGATTCTTGTTAAGTGAGCTCTGTGCCCAGCATGGGCCTTGAACTCATGACTCGGAGTTCAAGAGTTGTGTACTCTACCAGCGGAGCAAGCCAGGCACCCTCTGAAAGTATATTGTATATAACTTGATTTTCTCATAAACTCATCATTGTATTTTGCATGATTATAAATATGAAGACCTGATAAGGAGGAGATAATGTTCTTTGGGGGAAGGGAATCCGTTTACTAAGAGATTTCAAATGCCTTTTTCACATACAAAATGCAGAAGTCCCAGGAGTAAGGGTGGGAGGTGTGTTTGTAACTCTGCACAAAGAGGAACGTGCTTTGTATTGACAACCTTCGTCTGAGGTTTTTCGTGCACTCACTCTCTCGCGTGGCTCAGACTTAGCGCATGGCCCTGGAAATCCAGAGACACCTGAGACAGCGCGGTAGGCTGTAAGCACCTTGTGATCCAGAAATCTGCTGGCTTACTCACCAGTACCTCCCCGTGTGGCACGAAGTAGGCGTTCAAAGGGTGCTGTTTTTTGAACAGATTAATTGAATCCTCCGTTCCAAGTCCGTCCGTAGTGATCAGCAGAGCATAGTCTTTGCCTGCAAGGAGTGCTTGGCTCCTTGGAGATGTGATGTAATCAGATAATTACGAGACACTTAAAAGAGCTGTGATAGAGTGGGAGCCAAGTGCTCGAGGAGTTCAGGGAAAGAGTGCCAACTCTCGCCCAGGTCATTTGGGTCGCCCAGAGCCCCTAGCGTTTGAGATGAGAACTGATGGGTAGGCCTTGCCAGAAGAAAAAGGACACGCAGGCAGTGCATTGCGAGGTCAAGGGTGTCAGGTGCGTGTCCTGACAGGAGGCCAACTATGCTGGCCCTGGGTGCTGGCTCAGGATCAGCCACGAAGCCCTCGGGGGCTGCTTCTCTGAGCTCCTTTCCTGCTGTCCCAGGTCATTCCACTCCCTTGCTTCCACTCTGCTAGATCCCCTTCGGGTTCAGACTGGATCGCCACCTGAGCACAAGGCTGGCGTCCTTCACCCCAGTGTAAAATGGCAGCCTCCCCGCCCCGGCTCGTGCCCTGTGTGTTCTTCACGGTCTTCCTGCAGAGTGGATGTTTATCTACTTGTCGGTCGGAGCGGAGACCATAAGGAGCAGCGACCTCATGTGTCCACTGATCCCTTTGCTGAGAATAGAGCCTGGTCGAGGTGGCAGCCTCGCTGTCTCAGGAGGTGTTTACTGAAGGGGGCAGGGGACGGAAGGGGGAGTGTCATCGTTCCTTTCAGTACAGAACTTGTCTCCCTCACCAGTGTCACTGGGAACAAAACTTCCCCCAGAGCAGACACGGCGGTATGATGGTCTCAGGCGCTGTCATTAGCAAGTCTTCGTACATCATCGTCATGGCCACCTTCAGGGAAGTGAGGGGCAAGTACTTACAAATAAAGGCCCAGGGCATTAGGGGAGGAGCGCCTGGGTGGCCGAATCGGTTAAGCGTCCCACTTCGGCTCAGGTCATCATCTTACAGCTCATGGGTTCGAGCCCCACATCGGGCTCTGTGCTGACAGCTCAGAGCTTGGAGCCTGCTTCAGATTGTCTCCTCCTCCGCCCCTCCCCCACTCATGCTCGGTCTCTCTCTCTCAAAAATAAATCAACATTAAAAATTTTTTTCTGGGGCGCCTGGGTGGCGCAGTCGGTTAAGCGTCCGACTTCAGCCAGGTCACGATCTCGCGGTCCGTGAGTTCGAGCCCCGCGTCGGGCTCTGGGCTGAATGCTCAGAGCCTGGAGCCTGTTTCCGACTCTGTGTCTCCCTCTCTCTCTGCCCCTTCCCCGTTCATGCTCTGTCTCTCTCTGTCCCAAAAAATAATAAAAAACGGAGAAAAAAAAAATTTTTTTCTTTTAAATAAAGGCCCAGGGACTGGGTGACGGAAGGACCAAGTAGCGATGCGTGGTTCTGCTGTGGAATGCTCACACGAAACCTGTCTGCATGTCTAACGGCAGTCTAACAGCCCGCTTCCTTCTGTGTCCCCGCAGCCGTGCAGCTGGCCAGAGGTCGCAGGAAAAGCTACTTCCTCGCATGTGTCCCGTCTGAGTTCGCTGTGACTAGCAGGTTCCTGTCATTATCGTTAAGAAATGGTGTCCTCGGGTTCAGTCCTAGCGCATCCTGCCCCTGCTGGGTCATTCCCAGCCTCCGGGAGGCACGGGGAAGCAGCTGCAGCTGGTTATCCGCCCTGTCGCACCGCCTGCCCCTCGGGGCCTGGCCGCCCTTTCATCTGCTCTCACACAAGATGCCCATTGTAACCTCAGGGCTTGTCTCATACCCTTGTGCCCTCGGGTTTTCCACTAAACAATGACCTGTTCTTGCTGGCAGGCCCCGTGCTGGCAGGCAGTGAGAACGGCGTGGAAAGAGCAAGTGGACTTGGAATCAAGCAGACTGAGTCCGTGGCTCCAAAACCTTAAACAAGTGAATTTGCCTTCCTCAGCCTGCCTTTTCTTGCCTACTCTATGGAAAAGAATGGCGACCTGACGGTCCATACTTCCCTTATTGCCGTGAAGACTGAGTGACATGGGTCTGAAGCACCCTGTACTGGTTTGGAGTTTGAGCCGGTGACGCGGGGCAGCAGGAGGGGTGTGTGAGCTCAGGACGCATGTTAAAGATGCCCCCTTCCTGGGCACGTGGCTGGCTCAGTCAGTAGAGCACGTGACTCTTGATGTCCAGGTTTTGGGTTTGAGCCCCACGTTGGGTGTAAAGAATACTTTTTTTCTTTTCTTTTCTTTTCTTTTTTTTTTTTTTTGAGAGAAAGAGAGAGATAGGAGGGGAGGAGAGAGAGGGAGAGAGAGAATCCCAAGGAGGCTCCATGCTGTCAGTGCGGACCCCGACATGGCGCTCGAATTCACAAACCATGAGATCGTGACCTGAGTCGAAATCCAGAGGCAGACACTCAACCAGTTGAGGCACCCAGGCGCCCTGAGAATACTTGCAAAACATGAAGTCTTTAAAAAAAAAAAAAAAAAAAAAAAAAGACGCTCCCTTTTTTTTTCCCCCCTTCCATACAGACATTTCAATGGGAAGCTTATCTAAAGACACAAAGCTGAAAATCCACTTCTTAAAGTCTCTTCTTGAAGAGATGTTGGAAAAGCGATTCTCTTATTCCTAACAAGGAAAGATAGGCCTGGTGCCATTTCCCCAGTCACAGGCCAGCCTCACCCCTGCCAGGTCGGCTCATTGTTGGCAGCCTGTTTCAGGAAGTAGGTCATAGCCTTATTTGTAGAGGGCTGTGAAGGAAGTCTGGCCAAGAATCAAATCCACACTCTAGGGCTTGTCCCCCTAGAAGTTAGGTACTTGACCCTAATTTTAGTGAGGAGGCTGCTGCAAGGTCCTACAGCCTCGTCCCCACCCCCAGGAGCCATTCCCTGCCTGTGCAGCCAGCATGAGCTTTTGAAAAGGTAAGTCAAGGGACCCCTGGGTGGCTCAGTCAGTTGAGCTTCCAACTCTCGATTTAGGCTGCGGTCATGATCTCGAGGTCCATGAGTTCAAACCCCATGTCTGGCTCTGCGCTGTCATTGTGGAGTCTGCTTGGGATTCTCTCTCCCCCTCTCTGTTTCTCAAAATAAATAAATCAACTTAAGAAAATGTAAGTCAAATCATTGCATTTCCCACCCATGCCCCAGCTTTCCAGACTCTTCCTTCTCAACTCCATGCCTGCAGCAGGAAGCAGGATTCACTGGCCACTCGGCCCTGCCCTTTGAGCTCCAGCCGTACCAGCTTCCACCGTGCTCCTCCAGTGAGACAGGTCCTCTCCTGCGTCAGGCCTTCACCTACCCCCTTCCCTCTGCCTGGAACACCCTTCCCCCATACCTGGCTAAATCTGCACACCCTTCAGGGCTGTGCTTCAGTGTCACATCCTCAAAAAGGCTTTCCTGATCTCCAGGCTAATGTAAGTGCTATTTCACGCTCACAGCACCCAGTGCTATTCTTCTGAAATGTTCCCATTGCTGTCGTAGTTGCCCCAGATCCCTGTTTGCCCCAGACTTCTCTCCTTCACTAGAACGTATGCTTCAAGAAGGTAATGGGGTGCCCACCTGGAGCCTGTGAGTCTTGATCTCAGGGTCCTGAGGTCAAGCCCCACAATGAGTGTAGAGATTACTTAAAAAAAAAAAAAAAAAAAAAAAAAAAAAAAACTAAAGAAAAGGTAGAGTCTGACTTGCCTATTGCTGTCCCCAGCATCTCAGCATAGGATAAGTGAGAACAGTTCAGCCACTATTGAGTGAAGGGGTGCCTGGGTAGCTCAGTCAGTTATGCGTCCTCTTGATCTCAGCTCAGGTCTTGATCTCAGGGTCATGAGTTCAAGCCCCACGTTGGGCTCCATGGTGGGCATGAAGCCTGCTTTTAAAAAAATGGGACGCCTGGGTGGCTCAGTCGGTTAAGCGTCCGACTTCAGCTCAGGTCATGATCTCATGGTTTTTGAATTTGAGCCCCACATCAGGCTCTGAGTGCAAAGCCTGCTGGGGATTCTCTCTCTCCCTCTCTCTCTGCCCCTACCCCATGCTCACTCGCGCTCTCTCTCTGTGTCTCAAAATAAATTTAAATATTTTAATAAAATCTCTTAAAAATTACTTTTAAAAAGAGTGAATAAATAAGCTAGTTTAAAATTAAACTTACATTGGGGCACCTGGGTGGCTCAGTCAGTTAAGCATGTGACCTCAGCTCCGGTCACTATCTTGTGGTCCGTAAGTTCCAGCCCCACATCAGACTCTGTGCTGCCAGTTCAGAGCCTGGAGCCTGCTTCGGATTCTGTGTCTCCCCCACTCCCTGTCCCTCTCCCACTCCTTCTCTGTCTCACAGAAATCAATAAATGTTAAAATAAAATAAACACTTAAATACAATTTTTTTTTCTAATTAAACTTACGTTCTCACCTCTGCCTCCCACCCTCACTCACATCTGCTGCTCCTGCATCACCTGGTCCAACCAGGTTCATGCTTCCACCGGCCCAGGGTTGTCACAGGTTGTCACAGAACCCCAGAATCCACTGCAGGTTTCTCTCGCCCTCATCTTTCCCGTGGACTCTTCCAGTTGTTGCTCAGCCATCCTCCCGCCTCTGGTCTAGCTTCTGCCATTCATGAAAGCTTTCTGAAACACAAGCCCCCGGACAGATTGCTGCTGCCCTGTCTCGATCCCTTCCGTGACCTTCCAGTATATAGAGCAGGAGATGTACAACACTGTGATTGCTCACTGCCTCAGAAGGATGGTGTAGAGCAGAAACCCCCCTGGTGTATGTATGTTTACAAAGTGTGTGTGAGTGCTACTGTTGTGACATATATTGCAAAGCATGCTTAAATACAGAAAATTTAAGACGGTGGGATGAAAGCCTACTCAAATAATTTTATAGAATGATGTGAATCCTTTTGTGTGCATTAAAATATTAACATATTAAGTGTGTTTCATAGCTGAAGCGTTTGGGGATCTGGTTCTGCACTTTAGATACTTGGCGTTGATGGCTGCTGTAGCTGTGAAGGGCACTTCACAGACAGGTGTCAATCCCAATAGGAGGAGTACTGTATTGGTTGCCTGGGTGTTCTCCTAACTCGTGATACTTGTTTTATTCAGTCCTGTGAAGATGCCCACTCCTCAAAGAACCCTTGTCTGACCTAGTTCCTCCCCACTTTGCCATCTCGTGTGTGCACGAGCGCCCTATTACACTTAACTCCACTCTGCTCCGCTTGGCTTGCTGCATATCTGACTTCCTCGAGAGACCGTGTGCATCCTTACTCTGGGAAAAATGGAAGTTCTCGGATTTCCTCAGTTAAAGGAAGGAAAGGCCCCAATTCTGCTGAGCTTTGAGTTTGCCAGCCATTATTGATTCTCAAGGGTTCCAACATCAGTCTCATTGTCTGTTTTCCTGTCTTAAAATCGGGCTCTTGCCTGGACTTGGTCCGTGTGTCATTTGGACCTGGAGGTGGGGAAAACTGGTAACCTTGACGGCTGAGAGACATTGTGGCCTGAACGCAGTGGCCCTTTGGCTGCTGGAGTTGTTTGCTAAGCATTTGTGAATAGTCAGGTACCCGGGCCTCGTCTTCTGCTTTAAGGGGTTTGGGAGTGGGGCGCCTGGGTGGGTCAGTTGGTTGAGCGTCCGACTTCAACTCAGGTCATGATCTCACAGTTTGTGGGTTCAAGCCCCACGTCGGGCTCTGTGCTGACAGCTCAGAGCCTGGACCCTGCTTTGGATTCTGTGTCTCCCTCTCTCCCTGCTCCTCCCCCACTCACACTCTGTCTCTCTCTCTCTCTCTCTCTCAAAAATAAACATTTGGGGCGCCTGGGTGGCGCAGTCGGTTAAGCGTCCGACTTCAGCCAGGTCACGATCTTGCGGTCCGGGAGTTCGAGCCCCGCGTCAGGCTCTGGGCTGATGGCTCAGAGCCTGGAGCCTGTTTCCGATTCTGTGTCTCCCTCTCTCTCTGCCCCTCCCCCGTTCATGCTCTGTCTCTCTCTGTCCCAAAATAAATAAATAAACGTTGAAAAAAAAAATTAAAAAAAAAAAACAAATAAACATTTAAAAAAGAAAAGGGGGGTGTGGTTTGGGAATTTCCAGACCCAGCATTTTTGGGAGTGCCTGAGATAGCAAAGCAGCTTGAGATGCAAGGATTCTGTTTGAATTGGCCACAGCCTAATGCTCTGTATCTGGGTCAGCAAATTCTCCACTCTGGAGGGTAGATCTAGAAGTTTCACTGGACAACCATTTAAAAATAAGTGAGCAGTTTCTGCTGTATTCCACTTTCTGGACCAGGCTGGAAGGCCCACAAGTGAGATGCAAGGTACACGGAGAGCCGGGCAACTTCCGAAGAGGCCTGGAGGGCAGCGAGTGACAAAGGCAGGGTCTAGTGACTTGGACTCTTGGTCTTATCTTCTCTCAGGTTCTTTGCCAGCATCAGGAAGCCTTGCTGTGCGTAGATGAGGTGACGACCAGGGACAGTGTTGGCTGCTCTTTGAGGAAGCTGTTTGTGTTGACGAACTCTCAGCTCCCTGACAGGGTCATCTGAAACCAAGCTTAATCTTCTGCCTTGCCCATAAAACATTACTGAAGCAGCAGAAAGTGGGTGAAGGGAGGCTCTGGAGTGTTTTCTTTGTATAGCAGAGTTGAGGCCTCAGTGAGTAGTCAGAACAGGTTGATGCATCTTGAGGATGAAAGGGCAACAGAAAACTTAACCAGAAATCTCTCCGAGGCCGTGAAGAACACAGATGGAATAGCAGTCCTTACTGACTGCATCGGTGTGTGGGTGCCCTCCTCATTCAGAAGGAAGGAGCCGCCTTCTTTGTTATATTGGGATGATGATGAAGTCACCTTTTCCTCCTGATATGAAAATGCACGCAGGTGATGGAGAGCATGGTCTCCGGTTAGATTTGATAGCCAGGATACGCTTGTCCTTCGAGTTTTGAAGTTAACATGGCAGAATACTCTGCTTTCTACAATGGTCCTTGGGACGTTCTCATTAACCTCACTTTGAAGAACATAATTATCCTTGTGTTAGAAGCGATCGAGAATATTTCTCCTGCCTAATATTGTTTAAGCATTTGTCGAGTCTGAGAACGAAGCTGAGCTGCGCTTGAGAGGAGAGAATTACTATTCGGTGAAATACATGTTGTGTTTAGAAGAGAAGATACATTTTAAAGAAACAACACAGCTCCAAATGTTAAATCTACCCAAACTGCTTTTCTCTCGCCTTATTTTAATTGTGGGTTTCAATGCCTCGCTAGTCTCTTCCAAAGACATTTCAGTTTTATCCTCTGGGAACCCTGGGCCCTTCAGTGAGAAGCACCGTGGCAGGAAATCCGCCTCTGGAGCTGCAGGAGAACCGCTGTGATTTTAGAAGTGAGTGGTGGTGGTGTCCTGTCATGTGTATGACCGTTCACGACGGACTCCATTTGGCCAGGCCATCTTGCTCTCACGGACAGTGTCTCACCTAGAAAATGGGTTCTTCCTTACAAAGAAGGTCCCATGAATTAATAACCGCATCACCGAGAATGCTGAAAAGCGCTGTGTAAAGGCCGCACATTGTTGTCAAGCTGTTGTTCCTGGTGGGTGGCTAGGTTAGTATTGTTTTGAAGGTTAGGATCCAGATACCAGCTCATCTATTCTCCAGCTGTTGTTTATCCTTCAGTTTCCCAGAATAGTCAGGCACAAGGTCTTTTAAAAATGGGTTTGGGGCTGCTTTGCATTTTGGTGTTTAGTAATTAAGTCATTACCGATTTAGCCTTTGTTCACTGGCGGGGAATGTAGGTAGGGGAACAGAGAACACTGCACCCCTTAGAAGCAGTGGCTTGTAATACTGAATTTCTGATCAGCTCCTCTCTACCTCCACCCACCCCCTTCCACTGATTGGAGCCCGTTTACAACATCTACCAAAGGGGCCGTCCACGTTCTCAGCTCCCCGAGCAGCCCACTTCATTTCACTCTCTGTCTCTTTTTAAATGCTACTCATTTTTTTATTAGACAGTACATTTATATGGTATAAAATTCAAAAGGTGAAAAGAGCCTGCAGTAAGAAGTCTTCACCCCTGCCTTCCAGCCACTTGGGACAATCGGTGCTACCAATTTCTTAGGTAACTCTTCAGGTTGACTTGATGTGTCGCTATATTCTCCCCCCACCACCTTTGTTACGTACCGTGTCTGTACTGTACATACTGTTCTCTGCCTTGTTGAGTCATTTGAGCAGTATGTGTTGGAGAAAATTCAGTAGTAAGTGGGGAGTACAGCAGTGAGAGATGTTTCTAGAATTGACATCAAGATAGAATCTAAGGGCACCTGAGTGGTTCATTCGGTTAAGCGTCTGACTTTGGCTCAGGTCATGATCTCGCTGTTTGTGGGTTCAAGCCCCGCGTTGGGCTCTGTGCTGACAGCTCAGAGCCTGCAGCCTGCTTCCGATTCTGTGTCTCCCTCTCTCTCTCTGCCCCTCCCCTGCTCACACTCTGTCTCTGTCTCAAAAATAAATAAACATTTAAAAAAAAAATTTTTTTTTTTTAATTTTTTTTTTCAACGTTTATTTATTTTTGGGACAGAGAGGGAAAGGGAAGAAAGGGGGGGGGGAGAGAGAGAGGGAGACACAGAATCGGAAACAGGCTCCAGGCTCTGAGCCGTCAGCCCAGAGCCTGACGCGGGGCTCGAACTCACGGACCGCGAGATCGTGACCTGGCTGAAGTCGGACGCTTAACCGACTGCGCCACCCAGGCGCCCCTTAAAAATTTTTTAAAGATAAAATCTAGTGTGTCTCCTGGCGACCTCTAGCCCAGCCACTCCCAAATGCTGAACATTTACACCCAGCTCACCGCCTGACATTGCCAGTGGGGTCCCACAAAAGGCCAAGCCAGACCTTTTCCACTGTTGCCAAGCTCCATCTCTGTCTTGGGTTGAACAAACCGGAAACTAAGACCTCATCCTTGACACCTTCCTGAATTTCTCTCCTTCCTTCCCATCCTCACCTACCTCCTTGTTCTGGGCCTTCTCGGGCTCTGTGTTGGGTCTTTTGGCACGTCCACTCTTTCCTCTCTCCAGTGTGTTTTCCACACACAGAGATCTTTTAAACCACAAACCTGACCACGTTGCTTCCATGCTTGATACCTTTTGATGCCTTCCTGGTACTCTTAGGACAGAGGTCAAACTGATGGTCGCGTCTACGCAGACCAGTCCCTGCAGGCTTCTCCCAGCCTGTTTTTCCTCTCTGCGGTCCAACCACAGGAACCAGACTTGCCCAGCCTCACCTGCCAGAGTATTCTCTTTCTATTCTCTGTCTAGAATGGTGTTCTTTGCTACCCTTGACTCATCTGTCAGAAGTCAGGCTCCATTTCCTCAAGCCTTCACCACCACCGCCCCCGCCCCGCCCCCAAACTGGATGGGGTCCTCAGTTAAAGGTGGGGACAGTACCATCTTCTCCTATTGTACATGTTAAGGCTGTAATTTCCACTTGATGGAAATGTAATTGGATTAATGTTTCTTTAAATTCTTGTTATAGATGTGAGATCGTTTCTGACACAGATGAGTATTTTGTAAACTATAAAGCCTCCTAGAGTAAAAAGTAGTAATTTTTAAAAATTCACCTTTATCAATGAGGCTAAGCTGTGGAGGTTGATACTTGTATTTGTGAGTGAGGGATGACTAAGGGAGTATCTCCCTTAATTAAGGATCCTTAGTGATCCTAATCCAGACCTTTCATCAGTTCAGCAGAAGTATTCCTTTGCCAGAGCAGCACTGGAACCCTGGGCGTAGGGATTACGGAAACCTCTGAGACCCAAACAGGCCCTGCGCTGAGGCAGCTGCCGGGATTTTATTTGTAAAAACCCGACTTCACGTAAGTCTGTCTGCTGTGGTTTTTGTTTGTTGTTGTTTTTCAGGTGGCTCCTGACATTGTAGAAGGCCTTACACAATTTGGGTGATGGGGGGACACTTTTTTTGTTTTTTTAATCTAAGGAAAAGAAATTTTCGCCGTGCTTTCTCCTAATGGTTCTTACCTTTTCTGTTGAGAAATGTCTTTAGAAATCATCCTCAGAAAGAACTCAAGCCACGTGAAGCTCGTTTCGCATTTCCTGTTGTAGAACAGAAACTTGTGTGGTGTGTCCTCACCAGGAGCTGTCTTTGTGTCTCTCCTTTATCCCCAGGAAACCTGTAGGAAGTGTCAGGGACTCTGGAAGGAGCACAATGGCCTCACCTGTGAAGAGCTGGCAGAGAAAGATGACATCAAGTACCGAACGTCTATGTGAGTGACCTCGTTCCGGGGGGCTTACGACGGGCCCTCCGCCCCCCATCAGCCTGCCCTTTGTCAGGGGACAGTGAGGATCGTGTGAAGAGTAGGCTCTCAGGCCACCCCAGTATAGAGTGATCTCAGGAAGTGACCTCACCTCCCTCTGGTTCCTCACCTCTTGAGCCTCATGAAGCTGGTCCTGGAGTCAGATGTGATACAGTAAATGCCCAGCACATGCGAATTCAGTAATGTTAGTTCCTCTTCTCCGTATAATCTGAATAAATAAGTAGTAACACATTTTAGCTGGATTAGATTGCACTAATGTTGCTTATATCCATGTTTCCTATAGGATACTGGTAGCCTGAGACACTAAGCAGAATTACAGCCTCCAGAATGCAATATAATGCAGTCAGTTAATAATCAGCACTGGGACTCTTTAGCACTCCCTATGTGGCTGAGCACTTTACAGATATTAACTCATTAAATACATTGAGTTAAATAATACAGAAGTCCATTTCTCTCTCATATAATAGTCCAGTCTTGCCACACAGATCTATCCCATGAGGTCATTCAGAGACCAGGTTCCTTTATCACATTGCTTCACCATTCCCTAAGGTGGTATTCTCATCTGCATGGTTGTGGCGGGGTTGCAGCCACATTTGCACTCCAGTCCACAGCAAAGGAGAAAGAGACAAGCTGCCAGGCAGGCAGCTTTTAAGTTATAAGATGCACGTGTGTGTGTGTGTGTGTCTGTGTGTGTGTGTGTGTGTGTGTGTGTGTGTGTGTGTGTGTGACTTCTGCTCCTGCCCTATTGGTCTAGACTGAGTCACATGGCCACCACCTAGCTTCACAGCAGACACCATATATAATGTCTAGCTGGGTGATTTTATGTCCAACTTAAATTTGAAGGGTGAAGAGTGGGTTTTGTTACCAAGAAAATGAAGTAGGAAATGACTGTTTGGGGCAGTTAACAGTCTCCGAGTTTCTACCACAGGTAGGTGGTATTATCCTCATTTTACTGAATGATACAACTAAGGCACAGAGCCCAGGTAACTTGCACATGGTCACTCAGGTAGTAAGTGGTGCATAGCAGGGTTTTAAATCTAAACAAATGGTTTTCCAACTGTGTTCTTTACCACAAATTTGGTGGACAGAATGATGACCCCCAGAGATGGCCCTGCCCTAATCTCTGGAACCTGTGGCATGGCAAAAGGGATTTTCCAGATGTGATTAAGGTTATGGACCTTGAGGTGGGGAGATGATCGTGGATTATCCAGGTGAGCCCAGTCTAATCCCAGGGCTCCTTGAAAGCAGAAAGCTTTTCTGTGGTCAGATAGAGGTGTAGTGACAGACTTGGAGAGATGTGAAAAGACTCCACCTCCTGCCTCCGACTTTGGAGATGGAGGAAGGTGGCCTTGAGCCAAGGAACGTGGCCGTTTCTAGAAGCAGGGAGCAACCTTCAGTGTGCAGGCAGTAAGAAAACAGGAGCTCCGCCCTGCCGCCCCAAAGAAGGAATCCGCTGACAGCCCACGTGAACAGCAAACAGATTCTGTCCTGGAGTAGGTGACCTAGCCCAGTGACACCTTGGTGTTCTTCTGAGGAGACCCGTGCTGGACTTCTGCCCTACAGAACTACAAAATAATGCAGTTGTGTTACAGTGAGCTAATAACGTGTCATGCCTTGTCACAGCAGCAGTTGAAAACTGACACGGATTTGGGGGCCGGAAGTAGAGTGTGGCCATAACAAATACATAGAAGTGTGCGAGTGGGTTTGGAATCTGTCAATGGATACAGGCTGGAGGCATCTTGCAAAGCACAATAGAAAAAAAGCCTAGACTGCCTTCAAGTGGTAGAAATACGGACTTCAGAAACCTCACCCTTGAGGGCTCAGAAGCAAGTGAGGAGCTGTGGACAAAACCAGAATTGTCCTGGAGAATATTTGAAACTTCAGTGAACAGACCTCTCGCGTCCCTTTGGCCGTAAAGGCCTGCTGGTGAGGACTCAGAAGTCAGGGCGGAACGTGTGCTTGTGTCAGTGGCAAGAGGCTCAGCCAGCTTCCCTGCGGTCATGCCGAAAGCAGAGGGTGAAGACCATGCGTCTGGACATGGAGCTGAGAGGACCCACAGGGCGAGCCCTGGAGAGAGGAAAGTGCAAGCAGAAGGAGAGATTGGGGGTCAGAAACAGGATTTGATTGTTTCTGAAATTCCCATCCCGTCCAGGTGACAAAAGACCCCAAAATCAAGATGTTCATTGTCAGAAAACGCATGCTCCTGGAGAGGAAACCGAGGAAGTGTGCCAAACGTCGGAGTCTTCAGTCACGTAAAGGCTCGAGGGAGGGACTCTTCAGATCCCTTCAGTCAGACCCAGGAGCTTCCAAGAAACGCAGGCATCACCTTCCCTCAGCCATCTCAGCAGAAGTGTGTCCCAAAATCATGTCTTGTCTTCACCTGAACTTGATTTAGACGGTGAGATTTGGGACTTAGAGCTGATGCTATGGTGGATGAGACCTTTGGGGTCTTGGTTTGAGGTGGTTGTTAAGGGTGAAGGATGGCTATGAATCTGGAGGCCGGAGGGTAGACTGTAGTGGGCAGAAGCATGGCCCTTATCCCCAGATGTGATTACGTCTATGGCAATGAAAGAAAACTAACATGATACCACAAATGCCACTCCAACTAGAAAAGTCTAGCGTTGATTCCTCAAATCCTGTCTGCCAGCGTTTATAATTCAGAGCGGCCACCAGCTGACCAGTGGCATGGCCTTAAAGTGATGAACATGTCAAAAATTACTCTTTCTTGAAAGTAATCATCTTGTCAGGCTATATACTTAGTCTAGTAGTTGTGCTATTGCCAAGAACATTCTAAATTTCTCCTTTGGAGTTGTCTTTCAGCCAGTTTATGAGCCATCTCCCCCCAAAATTTGTTCTGATTACTGTGGACAAGTTACGTCTGGTTTGGATTGGGAGAAGCCGAAGTTTTCTGTTGTTGCCATCTGGGCTTTTACCCCTAAGAAGGATGTCTTCTTGATGAAGTCAGTACAGATTTATTGAGTGCTCGCTGGATAGCAGTAGTTAAGAACCTTGAACAAATTTCTTAATCATTCTGTGCCTCGGTTTCTTCATTTGTATGGTACAGAGCGTACTTGTGTGTGCCTCTCGTGGAGATGAAAGTGCTCAAGTGCCTAGCGTGATTCTGGCCCCGTAAATCTTCCGTAAGTGCTCACTGTGCCTGTGTGTGTGTGCGCACGCAAATGTGTAAGCAGAAGGCCCTAGTTCACAAACATGACACAAATCACTTACACAGATAACTTCTTGCATTGGGACTTTCTCAGGTCATGTGTTCCACCTGCAGTTGGTGACGGAGCACTGCCCAGCTCCGTAAACCGACTGTCAGTGCCCCGGGCCCGGGCCCTGGGACTGCTCCAGGACTTGGTCACAGGCCAGGAAGTGTTTCTTAGCAAGAGAATAGCTGGTTACTTTTCAAAGCAGAACCTCCACACCGACGTCCTGTCAGTTCCTGCCTCCGGCTCCATTCGAGGTCTTGGTCTGACCTAGATTGCATCCAGTAACAACTGGAAAGCCTCTCTTGGTCTGGGCCCTACTTAAACCTGGCAGCCTTTTTTATCAGCATAAATAGATCAGAGTGGCACATCCAAGTATGATCATACGTTAATTCCAAACGTGATCATATGTTAATTCCAAAATCCAGAAAGACCTCCCAGATGTCCGACTTCTTTCTTCATGGTAGGGGATACAAGATAAGGTACCATGTGCTTGACTTTGGAGGGAACAGCATAATACACACACGTGACCTCCAGACTGCCAGCATGTCGTAGAGATTACAGATCTCTGTAGTTTGAAGGGATTGATCTCCCGCCTCCTAGCACTCATCTACCATATTAATGTATCCTAGAGTAGCTGCTACTTCCTGGTCACCCAGGTTCTATCTGCTTGTCTTTTGAATAGAAGACCACTGTATTGTCCTGTTGGACCACAGATGATCGAGGTCCTTGCCAACTGCTTCTGGTATTCTCTGCGTATCAGACAGAGAAAGCGTTTTTCAGATCAGTAGCTACATACCGGTTGCCAGAGGCTGTGTGTATTTGCTCTGGTAAGAAATGACATCTGGAACAGCAGCTACAGTTACAGGCAGCACCTGATGAGTCACAGTAATGCACATTCTCCATACAAGTACCTACAATACAGTAATGTTCTCAAAGCCCCACTATCTGTACAGGCCAAACCGAAACAATAGGAGATGTGTTGAGAATCAGTACCGCTGTACCTTTGACGTCTTCGATGATGGCACCAATCTCAAAGATGCCCGGAGGAATCTGGTGGTACTTTCTGTAGAGAGGGGGTCCTCCGAGGGCTTCCACTTCCTTTCCCCACTTCATAGCCCTTACTCCACAGACCAGAGGTTCCAGGGAATCGTGCCAGTTGCCTAGTGTCAAAAATAAGCAACGGCAGGGTACACACCGGGAATTATAAGCAGTTTACTGTCGCTGAATCATAAAATACAGCATAATAAGTGGTACGAGATGGGACGGGTATTCCAACTTGTACGTGAATGTTCCTGGCAGCACTATCCACAGTAGCCAAAGGTGAAAACAGCCCAGATGTCCTTCAGCCAATGAACAGTAAACGGAGTTCAGTACGCCATAGAATGGGATTCTTACTCAGCCGTAAGAACAGGATGAAATTCCATGCCGCAACCTCGGAAGCCTCCTCAGTGAGAGGAGCCAGGCACAGAAGGCCACCCTCGCATCGTTCCATGTGTCTGAGCGGTCCTTAGACATGTGGATATTTGCCTGTGTGAAGAATAGAGCAGTCAGTTGGAGACAGAGACAGATGAGGGGGTGCAGGGAAAGGAGAGCGTGGGGAGTGACCTGCTTCGTACGTACGGAGTTTTTTGGGGGGATGATGAAAATGGCCTGGAACTAGATAGCAGTGATGGTTGCACATCATTGGGATATACTAAATGCCTCTGGGTTTTAAAATAGCTAAAATGGAAATTTTATGTGCATTTTGTCACAATAAAAGAAATCCATACACACATTCGCAAAGGAAAACCATCTAACGTTTTGAATGGTATGTGCCACCAAAAATGACGACAGCTCCCAGATTCCCAACATACTTCAACAGTGGCGCAAATAACCAATCATGGAGCTGTAGGGTCTAGATCAGTTACGTAGAGGGTGGTCTAGATCATTTTTGTAGAGGCGGCAGTGAGCCTTCCTGTTTGAGCACAAGGTCAGCAGACACGGCTGCAGCTCCGGCTGCTCTTCCTGTCCTGCCCAGAAACACATCCTGTGGGGATGTTTGTTTCCTGCCTCGTTTAGAATCCAGTTCCCAAATCGCTCTAATCCCAAAAGAATCAACTGATATCTCCTCATCCCAATTTGCACTTTTGTGTTACTGAACAAGTCACCACAAGCCATAAAAGCAGTCTCTGTTTGGTGTAGAAAAAGTTAATAGGGAGTGGCCCTACCTCTTACTATTCTTAGGATTGCAAAAACGAAGGCCTCGAACGGACCTTCCTGCCGTGTGGAACAGCTGTTTGAACATTAGAGCCATGTTGAGCGGTGCGTACTCTGTGTGCTCCTCCATTTGTCTGGGAGTGCCTTTTCTCCCCTACCATATCCACCGTTACTTTGGTGACTGATAGCATGGTGGAACAGAGCAAGCAAATAAATGTGCGCCTTCTTCCCAAGCTTTTGGGAAAGGGCTGCGTAACCTTGGTTCTTTCATCCACTCCTCTCCCACACTATAGCCATAGCAGCTACCCAGGGAAGAAGCCAGCCAGCCCCAGGCCACCAGAGCATGACAGCTCAAAGCCACACAGCAGCCTTGGAGGCGATCTTACACAAAAAGTTTGCGCATAGAGAATTGCACTTGTGTTTTGGTCACAGGTTTTTATATTGGAAACATTTGCATCAGAACCTTGTAAGTCTTAACATGGAGCATTGAGAAATGTCTTCACAGTTGCCGAGTAACTGAATTCATGAACATGTGTGCTGTATTATCAAGTTGACAATAACAAATTCACTTTATTTAAACTTTGTCTCCTTGACGATGTTTCCTATTCAGCGACACTTAGAAATCATTTATTCTTCTGTGACTTGAACTGGGTTTAAATTCTTTTCAAGCCGGAGCTTTCCTGCATTTGGGGCCTTTCAAAATTAGACCTAAATGAATAGCAGCCAATTTCCTAATTCATTTTTCTATTCTTAAGCACATGATCTGGCTTCTAAGGAGCAAACTATGACAGTCTTCTGGATATCAGTAATTAAAAACACCTGCCTGCCCCCAGACTCACCTGGCTTCCCTTACTTAGCAGATACACTGGGAGCCCTGGGAGGAAGATGGCTATTTTCTCAGTGTTAGGAGAGAGGCTACAGATCAGAACTCCTGCCCAGACTGTTGAGTCTTTTCAGGGAAACAGTTCCCTGGTCACCATTCTGGGTTCCCGCTTGGAAGAAAGAGGAGGGCTCAGAGCAGTGGGGCAAGTCCAGCTTTGGGGCTCTCCACTCTTGGGAGTCCTTCCTGCCTTCCCTAGTCTCCGTGGGTGTGCCTTTTAATACCTTTGAAGAACTCAACTCAGTAGAGGAGGACAGACACATCAACAGTCACAGGCCAAGGTGGCAAGTGTCATTTTAGAGTTAGGAACACTGCACTGCGGAAGAAACTAGTCCAGCAGCACCAGCTCTTGACAGAGAGCCAAGATGTGTCGTTTCGGCTCTAGTCCCCTGCCTCTCCAGATCAGGTAGAGTGCTTCTGGAAAGAAGTAGCTTCCGTTGGCCAGGATCGACTCCTGTGCATGCAGATCCCCTCGCTACGAGGGAGTCTGGGGATGTGGGATTTTGACGTGGAGATGGGCCCTGTCAACGGGAAGAGGTTATGAACTGGTTGCTGGATTGTCCCCACCTGTGTCTCCCCACCCCACACTAAGTATTCAAAACCGAAGGTGTCTCTGCAACTCAGGTTTAGGCCCACTGGCTCTTCGTGAACCAGCTGTGTTTATAGAAAACACATATTTAGGAAGACCTTGCGTTTTCTCTGCTTTAGGCCTGTAACAAGCAGAATAAGCAGTTTCCAAATGCTGGTGCCAGGTGCTGTGCCAGGGTACTTGATATTCATACCTAATAATCCTCAAAACGTGATGGAGGCAGCTGGGCTTTCCTAATTTAAAAATGAAGCAACCGAGTCTCCGAGCGGTTGTGGGATTTACCCAGGGTCACATAACTAATAAACCGAACGTAGTTATCGACTCCAAAGCGGAGGTTCTTTGCACTCTCCGGGTGTCACTAGAAGGGCTAGGCGGTCCCCTGTGGGAAAACGGACTTAGTGGCCACGGCGCTTTCCTCTTCCTGTCATCTTCCCCGCTGTCTCCTCTCATGTGTTCTCTTCTCAGTGAGGAAAAAATGACGGCGGCCCGCATCAGGAAGTGCCACAAGTGTGGGACCGGCCTCATCAAATCCGAAGGCTGCAACCGCATGTCTTGCCGCTGTGGCGCCCAAATGTGCTACCTCTGTCGAGTGTCCATCAGTGGCTATGACCATTTCTGCCAGCATCCTCGCTCACCGGGAGCTCCTTGCCAGGAGTGTTCGAGATGCTCTCTCTGGACCGACCCCACCGTAAGTGAATGCATGGCTGCCTGTTGCTTTGTAGGGGGCAGTCGTGGTAAGATGACATACTGAAAAGGGATTTTATATACACATAACTCATTGGGACTTCCGGAAAGATATGAAATTACATAGACCAATGACCACGGGGAAAAAATGAGAAAGTAATTAAAAAGCAACTCCTCAAGAAAGCAGCATGCCCAGTTTATAGGCAGAGTCTTACAATCCTTCAGGGAATAAAATGTTTCTGTGCCATCTAAAACAAATCCCAGAGCATAGAAAAGTAAAGATAGTTTTACGTATTTGTGTATAAAGCATAATGCTGATACCAAAACCTGACAGAGATAACCCTAAAAAAAGAAAATTACATCCGTCTAACTCATTAATATAGGTTTTAAACTCTGTAAATAAAGGGGCGCCTGGGTGGCTCAGTCATTTGAGCATCCAACTCTTGATCTTGGCTCAGGTCATGATCCCAGGGTCATGGGATCGAGCCCCACATCAGGCTCCATGCTGAGTATGGAGCCAGCTTGAGATTCTCTCCCCTCCTCCCTCCCTTGCTCATGCTTGCTCGCTCTGTCTTTAGATAAAAATAAATTCTCGGGGCGCCTGGGTGGCTCAGTCGGTCGAGCGTCTGACTTCGACTCAGGTCATGATCTCATGGTCGTGAGTTCCAGCCCCGCGTCGGGCTCTGTGCTGATGGCTCAGAGCTGGAGCCTGTTTCAGATTTTGTGTCTCCCTCTCTCTCTGCCCCTCCCCTGTTCATGCTCTGTCTCAAAAATAAATAAACGTTAAAAAATTTTTTTTAAAAAATAATAAATTCTCTAAGTAAAATATCAGCAAATAGAAACTATAACCAAGTGAGATTGTTCCAGAAATCCAAAAGATGGTTTAATACTGAGAGCTTTATTAATACACTTCACCATATGATATCTTTAGATGGTAAAAGACATGTAATAAAATCAAATATCTATCTTAAGGCTTAAAGAGTAGTATAGAAGGTTGATTTTTTTAAATCCTATATTTCAGAATAGTCCTTCAGCATGTTTTTAATAGTGAAATACATAGAAGCATTACCAAAGGTCAAATATAAGACCATCACCACTATTTTGTTTTGGAACTGCTCGTCAGTTCAGTTAGCTAAGAGAGCAGAAGTTAGAGAACATAATTGCTGGTGTTTACTGGACATCCACTGTGTTTCAGGCACAGTTCTAAGCACTTTTAAATGTAGTGAAGAAAGTTAAATCTACCGTTTTAAGCCTGAGAAAAGACAAAATAATCAACTGGAAAGCTATTAGAGGCCATAGCCATACAAAGATGGCTAGATACAAAATAAATACACAGAATGTCATTCACTGTCATTCATATTATATAGCAATACAAGTCATAAAATATCCTAGAGATTAGGAGATTAGGTTCAACAAGAAATACGAAGAAAACTATAAAACTATATTGAAAGACATGAAGAGACTTGAACATATGGAAAAATATGCTTTCTTCTCAAGTAAGTTTTCACATAAACTGTATCACTTCTTAAAGTGAGTTCTAAGTTTGAAACTCTGAATCAGTGATAAGCTGATCTGGGCCAAGAGTTGTTCTCCCACAAAGATTGAGCAGAACAGTGAAAACCCTGCAAGCGTGGAGCAAACAAAAGGCCTGAGGAAGGTGCACCAGAGCCCCGGGGGCGCCAGCCCGCTCTTCTGCACTCCCTGGGGCCAGTGAGGACGGCCTGAGAGTGGAGACGCGCCTCCCCCTCTAAGGGAAGACAGCACTTCTATCCGGAATCTAGACGTTTGCTGTGATTCCCATTTAAACTCAGTAGGATGGTTTTTTTCCCTTGAAAAATTGCTTCTAATGAGACTAATTTTTACTAAGCTGCGCTAATCATGTAGACTCAAGACTAGACCAGAGGACAAAACAGAGACCGGAAACACGTTAAATGAGAATTTAATGTGATAAAAATATTGGTTTTTATGTTTTGGTTTTTTTAAGTTCTTATTTAAAGTAATCTTTGGGGTGCCTGGGTGAATCCTCCTGCTTCGGCTCAGGTCATGATCTCGTGGTTCATAGGTTCAAGCCCTGCGTCAGACTCTGTGCTGACAGCTCAGAGCCTGGATGGTGCTTCAGATTCTGTGTCTCCTTTTCTTTCTGCCCCTCCCCAACTCGTGTTCGTTCTCTCTCTCTCTCTCCCTCCCTCACTCCCTCCCTCCCCCCTCCCTCTCCCTCTCCCTCTCCCTCCCCTTCCTCTTTCTTCCTGTCTCTCTCAAAAATAAACAAACATTAAGAAATAAATAAAGTAATTTCTACCCCCAACGTAGGGCTTGAACTCACAACCCCAAGATCAAGAGTATCATGCTGTACCAAGTGAGCCAGCCAGACAACCCTGAAAATATCCTTTCAGATCACTTGGAGAAATGGTAGATGCACCCGTTCTTTTTTTCTTAACTACTCCATGTTGCCAGGACTAGTCTGAACAGAAAAGCCCCGTCGTCATGGAGTTTACAGTCTGAGATGAGTCCTTCGTGTAGTTGGTGTTACGCAGGACTGACGAGTCATGCCACAGAGAAGGCTAGCGCAGGAGAGGGAGGCTAGGCCGCCTTTAGGTGGAGTGACCTGTGCAGGCTCCCCCGGAGGCAGCATTTGCAGAGAGGCCTGCCTGAGGAGGAGGCAATCAAATGAATTCAGCCTATTTGGGGACCAGAAAGAAGGCTGTGTATCGTGCAGGTGGTGGCTGAGAGGAGGAAAGTGAGGGAGGCAGGCACAGCCAGGCCGTGTGTCTCACCAGCTACAGTGGGAGCTGCTGCAGGGCTTACATGGGGGGGTGACTTGGCCTAATGTAAGTGTTCAAGATCACACTGGCTACCATGTGGCAAGAGAAACCTTCAGCAGCTCTTTTGGGGCACTGGGCTATTTGGAAATACTTCAAGAAAACAAGAGAAAATGACTTCTATCATCCCCTAAGTGCGAAGATCCTTCTTAGTGGCATATCGAGGCCAGACTAAAATTACTTAAATCCTCTTTGGCAAAAGACATCGTAAACAAAGATAAAGTTAAATGAAAAACTGGGGGAAATCGTTGTAACACACATATGATACAGATGAATAGTAAAATGTAATGACACGGGCACCTGGGTGGCTCAGTCGGTTAAGCGTCCGACTTCAGCTCAGGTCATGATCTCACCGTCCGTGAATTCAGGCCCCGAGTCGGGCTCTGTGCTGACAGTTCAAAGCCTGGAACTTGCTTTGGATTCTGCGTCTTCCTCTCTCTCTCTGCCCCTCCCCCACTCACCCTCTGTCTCTCTGTCTCTGAAAAATGAATAAACCTTAAAAAATATATATATGTAATGAGTAATACGACTCAATAAGAAATCAATAAACATCCCTCTGTTAATAAGGATCAATTTGGCTGTGACTCACGGAAGTCCAAAAACAGCAGTGGATTAGACAAGATAGAATTTTATTTTTTCATCACATGTTAAGTACAGCAGCGAACAGCCCGAGAGTGGGATGCTGGTATTAGGAGAGTACACAGCTATAAAAAGTGATGCTGGGGCGCCTAGCTGGCTCAGTCAGTAGAGCATGTGACTCTTGATCTCAGTTCGAGGCCCACATTGGGGGTAGAGTTTACTTAAAAAAAATTTTTTTAAGCGATGCTATATGTATACATTTTTTTTTTAACTTAAATATCCAGGTAATATATACTGCATTAATAAGATGAGGGGCGCCTGGGTGGCGCAGTCGGTTAAGCGTCCGACTTCAGCCAGGTCACGATCTCGCGGTCCGGGAGTTCGAGCCCCGTGTCGGGCTCTGGGCTGATGGCTCAGAGCCTGGAGCCTGTTTCCGATTCTGTGTTTCCCTCTCTCTCTGCCCCTCCCCCGTTCATGCACTGTCTCTCTCTGTCCCAAAAATAAATAAACGTTGAAAAAAAAAAATTAAAAAAAAAAAAAAAGATGCTATATAGCTATATTTTAAAACATGGTGGAAGAAAAACATGGAAAGATCTACACATAGGACACCCAACAGCATGTAGCTGGGATCACGGACCCAGGTTACCGCAGGGGCAATAGTAACATAAATGATTGGTGAATGTCAAGTGGGGCCAGGTCTGGGGCCGTAGGGTGTGGTGGGGACTGTGGCAAACAGGAGAGGGTATAAGCGTCCATCTAAGGCTGCCCCTCGGCCCCCACAGATTGTTGCCAAGTGAGATTTTACTCCTAGTTACTTAGCCATGGCTTCACATTCTCCAGAGAAGGTAGAAATCTGTACTTTAATATGATCTCTCCTGATTGTTAAAGATTAGCCCTTAATCCAAGTATCTTTAAAACACAGTTTAAACTAGCACTTTATAAGCCAAAGGAAACGCCTTGTCAGCCAGCAGACTTGACCCCTGCTGCAGAACATCTCCAATGTGCCTGACAAGAGGAGGTGTCGGTAACAGGCCGGCCCCTGTGCGACAGCCACAACAGAGCATTCTCCTGGCCTACCCATAATCCTTGGAGCGACCAGTTTTGAAAAGCAAGGAGTCGTATATGGAAACCAGGTGTGTGCGTGTCAGGAACAACCTCACTGGGCAGAAAATTGGGCTGAGGGACCCAGAAATCGCTCTCACTCCACAGCTCTGTGACTGAGACTGTTAGCAAGCCTTCCTCCCCGCCACCCACTCCCACCCCCCATCACCAAAGGAAGGGCAGACTTTGTAAATAGGTCATCCTTCTGGTGTTGGTTTGATGGAGTGGAGGGAGGTGTGGCCCTCAGTGACACGGGCTCACTAAGGTGATCCGCGGGGCCTCTGGGGACGAACCTTCCCGGGACCTGGCATTTCTGCTGACCTGCTTCCTCAGTGCCATGCAGCTTAGCAAACTGGGGGAACTATGTGAGGAAATAGGATTTTTTCTTTTAAGTTTATTTATTTTAAGAGAAAGGGAGAGCGGGGGAGGGGCAGAAAAGGCAGGAGAGAGAGAATCCCAAGCAGGCTCCATGCTCTCAGCACAGAGCCTGACACAGGGCTCAATCCCACGAACCGTAAGATCATGACCTGAGCCAAAACCAAGAGTCAGATGCTTAAACCGACTGAGCCAACTAGGCGTCCCAGGAAATAGGATTCTTTCTCTTCAGCTACAACTCCCACTAAGTGCTCCCTGCTCTGCGTCGTCTCTCCGGAAACAGCGCCAGGTAGAGTCACACACGAGAGGGTGTTCGGCTGGCTGGCCTGTCCTCAGCCTGCACAGTTTTCCCTTTCTCCTCACGCTTGTTCTTGTTCCTTCTCCCACCTCTTTTTTGGTCCTACGCCTGGAATTGGTTAAAGGTTTCTTGTGTTCTGTTACCTTGTTTGGGTGCCACGGCGTGCGACTGCCCCCTTGTTTCTTGTCGAACTGTCATCTTCTGCCCTGAGAAAGGTTCTGTATTTGCTCAGAATAAAGTTCAAAAGGAAGGTCAGGCAAATACAAACTCCTCCGATCTCCTCGGGCAGCTACAGCCAGAGATTTGGTTCCATGTGCCCCATTCCCATCAAATCTGGGATCAGCCCCGTTTCCTTGATTCTCACCAGGAGACTGATTGGATTCCAAGCCAGCATCTGTTGGGGCTTCTGAGAACACAAAGCCATTGAGAAGTCCAGGGAAACAAAGCGTGCCCTGTCATCCAAGCCTTTTCTCCAGCTTAATTAACCAGCGAGGCCGGGAAGAGTCTCTATGTCCCTTGGTGGTTTTCTCCCTTAATGACCAGAGATTGCTTGGGAACCCGAATGAACTCCATATGAGAGCTGAAACGGGGAATGTAACTTTCCTTCTCTGCTCGTTATCAACAAGAAGCCAGCAACACTGAACCACGAGTCTTGAAAAACAAGATGTCTTTTCAGTAAGGAAAGAGAAGCCAACTACAGTTTTCTAACTGGGGGGCAGGATGCAAAGCCACATGGCCACACATAAGTGAGCAGACATTATTTTGCAGCAGCGAGGGTCCCTGGGGCTTGACTGCGTCCAAACACGCTGACCATTCCCTGTCCGTGTGCGCTGAGTGAGCGGTAGTAGTTAGAAGGTGTGTCTCCTCAGAAGCCGCGTTCAGCAGGGCAGTCACCTGGCAGTGTGGATTCAGAAGTGGGGCAAAATTCTTCACAGCCCTCTTCTTGTCTATAAACGCAAAAACAAAGTCAGTGTTTGTCTTGGATTTTGGTTACCAGAAACTGCGCAGAATTGTTTTTCACAACCTCCTTGATTTTTTTAATATGAAAGTAAAGATTGTTCAATTCAAATAAAACTCTGGGGCTTTTACAACCAGTTTACAATTTGATACCATTCCCACCCAGCCATTTGGTCAGGAGACGTGTTTATTTTTCCCAAGCCTGCGTCGAATTGAGCCTGATGTTGACCTGTGTTAATGTATTTAATTCTCTAAGGCAGATGCGTCCTCCCATTTTTACCAAGATGACGGTCAGTGAACGGTATCTCGCAGGCTCCAGCCTGGATTGTTTTTTCTCTTGGCGTCTTAAAGCCGCCCACCTGGCTTCTCCCGTCTGTGGTTCCAGCACCACCCCGACTAGACCAGTGCCCAACCCCTGCCGGGTCTGGTGTATGGAGGATACTGCACAACTTTTTTTTTTTTTTTTTTTTTAAAGTAGGCTCCTCGTCCAGTGTGGGGCTTGAACTCATGACCCTGAGATCAGGAGTACACACTCTACCGACTGAGCCAGCCAGGCACCCATGTTTCCTTAACTTTTTTTTTAATTTAAACTTTTCTTAACGTTTATTTATTTTTGAGAGAGGGACAGAGTGTGAGCGGGTGAGGGGCAGAGAGAGAGCAGACTCCAGGCTCTGAGCTGCCAGCACAGAGTCCGACACGGGGCTCGAACCCACAAGCCGCGAGTTGTACGAGAGAGAAAGACATGGAAATGTGAGCTCCCTTGTTGCCCCTCAGCCCAGCTTCCACAGCTAGCCTCAGCATTTTATTCCTAGTCACCTTTTAAACACTGTCCGTTCTGTTACAACATGGGGACAGGACCCACCCCTCACCTGGTCTACAGGTGAGGAGAATGAGATTCGGGTCACTTGGTAACAGCAGAGTGCAAGCCCAGGTCTTGTACCAGATGTCAGCTCCTTTTACTCCAGAAGTCTCCTCACCCTGGAGCCAGAGGTCACAAATTTTGGGGGGCTCATCAGAAGGTGCCCATGGGGGTCCCTGAGCCCAGTGAACCAGGTGGGACTCCACAGAGGTGTAGGACCATCACTGGACTCCTTCCCCATGAGCGAGTTGCCAATGGTAGAAGGGGGGGCCAGGCATCCCCAAACCTTGAAAGTGTCCCTGATCAAGTTTAGGTATCACGGGAAGACTTTGCCAAGGAGGGTAGCAGCATGACTTAGTCCAGTAAAGAGCTGATATGTGTTGTCTTCAGCGAATGCCAGCAGGCCCAGGCTGAGCACTTGACCCTGACAAGAGTCAAAACGTCACATTCCATGCTGCCTCCGGGCCCCTGTGGGGAGCTCTGGATAGAAAGGTGTTTGGGTGCTGGGCCTCTCTGACCCAAGATAGCGGCCTGAGCCCGCCGAGAGCCTGGCCGTCTCTGCTCCCCAGCACGTTGTCCGGCCCCCTGCCCCGCCATTCCAGACCCCAGCTGCACAGCATGTGCCGCTCCGGGCTGGGCCTCCCCCTCCTCCCCCCAATTTCCTGTTGCAGGGGGACAGCTGGGGCGGGGGGTTAGGGACTGGTGTTGCTCGGCGATCTGCAGCCGATCTGGGAACAATTTGAAACTAAATCCTCAGCCCTTTGGAAGGCTTTTATGAAATCATTGCAAGTTTATTAACAACAGCTGTGGCCACACATGACCTGGATCCCAGCCCCAACCCCACCCCCAGAATCGCAGGAGGGAAGCAGCAGTTGACTTGCGATTCCCAGTCACCTTTTTAAGGGGAGGAAAAGTTAAATGAAGAAGAAAAGTCACCCACCCTCCCTCCGTGGTCACAGGAGGCTGGACAGCAGGCAAGCGGGCGGCCGGCCATGGTGATCAGAAATGCTGAACAAAACCGGCCCAGAGGGACTTTTCAAAGCTTTGGCAAGAGCAGCCTGGGGCCAAGCGCTCACACATCTATTTTAGGGACCTCCAGCCTGTGCTGGCGATCTCGGCAGTCTCTGATTGACAGAAACAGCCTCCTGTCTGTCCAGACTCTGCTGCTCAGGGAGAGCTGTGGAGCTTCGTTGTTGAGGCGCAGTTTAAGGAGTCGGGATTTGGGCGCCTTTTTCTTTCTTAATTAAAACCTCTCTGGTGAATTCTGCCTCACTTCCTGTCAGCGACCGCCGGGCCGAGTGTGTGTTTGGAGAAACCGGGCCCCTGCCGTCGGCCTCGTGCCCTCGCCGTGCTCCCCGCTGCCTCCATGTGAAACAGGCGTGTCCGAGGCCTGCAAGTCAGGCCGGCACTTTGTGTCCTGCTGAGCTCAAAGGAATTCGGGGAAAGGAAGTAAAACCTTCCTGTTAAGATGCGGCCCACTCGTTTCTTCTTTTAAAGTATTCTTCCAGATCTGCCGGGCGGTGAGACTCCATGCCTCATTCCGCTTTGTTCCTTGAGCCTCGGCACTGCATTTGGGGTGTGCCGGACCACTGTAGGCGCTGTGCCTGTTCCCTTCGCAGTCCTCCGCGTGTCTGGTCGTGCTTTGTGGGCTCCCCTCCCAGAGTGGCCGTGGGCAGCCAGAGGAATTTTTTGGATGGTTCTCTTCCACCGAGCCCGGTGTTTCGTTATACTCGGCCTTTTGAGACCCGCCCGTCCTGGGACATCTTGACCATGGACTGGTGTCCACTCCCTCCTGTTTCAGCCTAGCCTCGCTCGTATGCACATTCCGTGGATCTGTGTAAAAATTTTCACCCCGATGAGGAGGAGCCAGAAAGCGTACAGAGAATGGAATTCAGGCCTGCTGGATCCATCTTAAAGCCCGTGCCAGAGGCCAGATGGAGGAGTCCTGGGGGACGTGGCGCCCTTGGTGGCCATTCACTAAAGCCTGTCGGGGTGTCCGATGCGGTGACTGTGACAGAGCCATCTGTTCCTCCCGCAGTTCCTGACAGGCCCGCGCGGGTGGGGTGCGGAGAGGAGCTCAGGTCTCAGGGGCCGATGAAGGGGCCCTGACCGCCCGCTCCTGAGGTCTGCGGCCTGTGGCCACCTGCAGAGCCCAGAACTGCCCAGGCACCCCTGGAGGCTGTCGGCCCAGAAG
Source organism: Herpailurus yagouaroundi (assembly GCF_014898765.1). Taxonomy (NCBI): domain Eukaryota; kingdom Metazoa; phylum Chordata; class Mammalia; order Carnivora; family Felidae; genus Herpailurus; species Herpailurus yagouaroundi. Next base: position 4,185,183 of record NW_024412447.1, on the reverse strand, counting down.
GAGCAGCTGGTCTCTGCCTGGTCCCGATTTCACGTCTCATGACCCTGCGACCTTCGGCACGTGACTGCATCCTCAAAGGGGTAGAGTCTCTGGCAGACTGGGGTGGCAGGGAGAGACACCTAGGGAGCGGGTGTGAACTAGAGCAGGTACGCACGGGGAGGTGGGACCTGAATGTGCAGAGCACGACTTTCCAGAAGAGAACCTCGGGGCTTTTCTGAGTGAGATGTGGATACAAAAACAACCAATGGGAAGCAGGCCAAATATTCCCAGGAGTTCTCTCTGGAGAGAAATTACTGGTGACTTTTTTATTTGTGTTTTATTAAACTTTTTTTCCCCATAATTGCTTTAATGTGTATAAGAATCAAAAACACTGTTTTTTTGTGTGGCAGAAAGAGAAAATTCCGTGGGACTCTGTGATGTGCAAGAAACTTAGTAGCCTCACAAGAAAAGCATGTCAGGGAAATTTGGAAGTGTGTGTTCCCACTCTTGAAATGGGCTAAGAACAACAGCTCAGTCAGAGGCGACAGGAGACCCGACTACCATGAGCCAGTAAGTCCTCTTGGGCCTCATGGTAGAGCCTGGCCTGCACCTTGGGTTTCTGGCTCAAGAGATGAGGTTTTTGGGCCCCCAAGCTCCTGTCTGGATGAGAGGGACCTGCCAGCTTTGTCTCAAAGGCCAAGTGCCGGGGAAGCCAGTCAGAGACTGTCAGATGGGCCTTTTTTAAGTCTATTTATTTATTTTGAGAGAGCACGAGGAGGGGGAGGGGCAGAGAGAATCCCAAACAGGCTCCACATGGCACAGATCCTGATGCGGAGCTCAAACTCACAAACCAAACCGTGAGATCATGACCTGTGCCGAAACCAAGAGTCAGACCCCTAACCATCTGAGCCATGCGGCCTGGCACCCCTCAGATGAACTATTTTTAAGGCATGGTACATGCACTTTTGGGTGAGCTGACCAAGAATGCGAATTCCCTAAAAATTTCCAGGGAAGTGATGCTCTGCTGTATTGGCTGTTCGTCTGCTTGAATGGAGGTGTTTTGTTTTGCCCTATTTTCTTGTATTTAGTGGAGAAAAAGGAGATTTCGGAGTTCTGCCCATCCCAGAGAGAAGAAGCCTTCTTGTATTTCAAGGAGGGTGAGATGCACTCTCTCTAGAACAAAGCAGGGCCTGAAAGTACTCGCCTGTGACAGTGCTTGGGGCAGGGCAGGCAGAGTTCCAGGGGCCCTGCAGTCACACTGCTCCAGAAGCTCCAGTTCAGAAACCCGTGGTTTAGGAGGTTAAGAGCTCCAGCCTTGGAGCCGGAAGGCCTGGGTTTGAACCTCACTGAGTCTCAGTTGCCTCATCTGTAACGTGGGGATTCATTAATCGGACCTGACTGGTGGAGTTGTTACGCAGATCCGGGTCTGTGTGGTGCTCGCGGTAGGAGCTGGCACGTAGTGAGGCCCCCGGTAAATGTTAACTTCCATTCTTGCTGTCACTGTGCTTGGGACTTTGTAAGAAGAGATCATTTGCTTCTCACGGTAAACCTGCTGCAGATAGGCTCCAGGTGAGGTTGTGGAGGCTGATGGGGTCCCCCAGCCCAGCTCTGTGGAGCCCCAGAACTGGAGTTCTTCCTATCACGCCCGGTGCCTGTCCGTTAGGAAGCCAGTGCTGCTGGAAGATAAAATTGGCCGTGGTGGCCGCTCCGGCACGCCTGGATTTCCTGTGGGTGACTCATCCCCTTCCGGGGGTGCTGGAGGTCAGTTCCTTCTGTGACCCAGCCCCTGCACCCGGCCTTCTCATCTTCTTTCCTCCTATTGTTCCCCACTTCCAGCAGCCTAGGCGTGTCCTAGATTTGCAGAGTGGAGAGTATCCTGGTTCACCGTGAATGATGACACTCAGGGTGCCTACAGTGTGTCCCAAGGGAACTCCCTCCAGAAAGGTCTCATAGAAGCCCATCTGTCACTCAGCCCAAACCCAAGGGGACCAGTCTTCATGTTTTAAGTTATGGTAAAATACATATAAAGTAAGATTTGCCATTTTTTTTAAGAGTATATGATAATGTCTGCCTTTACTCCTGAGCATCTTTTATGTTTATTTTTGAGAGAGAGAGCATGACCGGGGAAGGGGCAGAGAGAGAAGGAGACACAGAATCTGAAGCAGGTTCCAGGCTCTGAGCTGTCAGCACAGAGCCCGATGTGGGGCTCGATCCCACGAACCACGAGATCATGGCCTGAGCTGAAGTCGGATGCTCAACCGACTGAGCCACCCAGGCAGGCGCCCCTTGATCTGAGGAGCTTTATTTTTTTTTTTTAATGTTCTTATTTATTTTTGAAACAGAGAGAGACAGAGCACAAGTGAGTCAGGAGCAGAGAGAGAGGGAGACACAGAATCCGAAGGAGGCTCCAGGTTCCAAGCTGTCAGCACAGAGCCTGATGTGGGGCTCGAACTCATGGACTGTGAGATCATGACCTGAGCTGAAGTTTGACACTCAGCCGACTGAGCCACTCAGGCGCCCCAGAGGAGCTTTAAATGATTAAGGGAAACTGCTTGGGAAGGAACTCCCCCTTAGAATCTAACATGTTTGGCTAAAAACGAAATTTTAATTTTTTTGTTTTTTTTTTTTGTTTTTTTTTTTTTTGAGAGACGGAGAGAGAGACAGAGTGTGAGCAGGGGAGGGGCACAGAGAAAGGGAAACAGGATCTGAAGCAGGCTCGAGGCTCTGAGCTGTCACCACAGAGCCCGATGCGGGGCTCAAACTCATGAACCACGAGATCATGACCTGAGCTGAAGTCAGACACTTAACTGAGCCACCCCGGTACCTCCCCAACCCCAAAAAATTGTGATTTTAAAAATACATTTATTGAGGGGCGCCTAAGTGCTTCAGTCGGTTAAGTGTCCAACCCTTGATTTCTGTTCATGGGATCAAGCCCTGCATTAGGCTCTGGCTGACAGCATTGGAGCCAGCTTGAGATTTTCTCTCTCCCTCTCTCTGTTCCTCCCCCTGCTTGCTCTCTCTCAAAATAAAGAAATAAACATTTTTTTAAGTTTAAAAAAAAAAAACACATTAATTGAAATGCATTTTAGTTCTTAGTTTCTAAACACAGTGTCCTATGACTCCCAGCCAGTTGGAGGAAGTTGAAATCTGAACCATCTGACCCCTGTTCTAGGTGCAACTGGCAGTTTGCTCAGTGGTTGTAGTAAATACAGTCAGGAAGCCTGTCACTTGTACCACGAAGAAGCCACCACAAAGAAACCACGGAGAGAAGTGTTGAGGGCATCTCCCAGGCTCTACCACTTTCTCTTGACACTTTTCATCCTTCTGAAAATCTTTATTTCTGCCATTTTTCGTGACCTCTCTGCCTTTAGTAGTGAGAGCTTTGTGCCAAGTCCTTTACACACTTGGTGCTCACTCAGTCCTTACAACAGCCCACTTTACAGATGAGGTGTGGAGACTCGGATGTTCGAGAACCTGCTCCCAGCCGCTCGGTGGCTGCCCTTCCATTTGTGTTTTCTGGATCACTTGCTCTCTGTTTTTTTGGGTTTTTTTTCTTTTTTCTTAGATTAAAAATCTTTTTTTCATGGGCCTTGCACTGGCACCAAAATTAAGAGGTGTGTCAGCTCCTAATGTAGGTAATTGGTAGAGTTTATTTTTACAGTCACACAGAAACCTTCAAATTGTGCCCACTGAACTCTGTTGTGGAGCCCTCTGTGTGGGTTAGCTCAGTGGTTACTTTGTAGCGTACTAAGTTCCCTGCTTTGGAGTGTTCACAAAGAGCCTAGATGACCATGTCTTCGGGTTTTTATGGAGAATTTGTGTGTGTGTGTGGGTGTTACCGGGGAGCCGGACATGATGCCGTGAGGGTTCCTCCGGGTCGGACGATTCTCTGATATGCACGAGCACCTGGCAGCTTCTGACGACGGGCGTGATGGGAACTTCACCTTTGTTACCTCTCCTCTTTCTCTTGCTTTGCTCAGAACACCTGGCAGGATGAGGCTGAAAAACATTCGGTCGTATGTTAAAAATTCCCAAATGTCAGAATTGGAAAGAATCTCGAGACCGTTGAGTTCGGTCCGCCGTTCAGCATCGGAGGGTGGGAGAGTGTGAGTGAATTTAATAGGGCCTCTCACGATTGCCCACAGAGCACACGGACTCCTGTGACTCTGTCCTAAAATGTTTTATCTACTGAAGGGAATATATGATGTAACTATTTAGTCATTCCAGCAGTGTGACTTTTAGTCTCGTTGTTGATCAGAAGTTTCAGCACTAAGAACGATGTCTAACACTAGGAGGTATCTGGTACACACTGATGGAGTGATCTTCCCGACTCTCAAATCTTTGAGGGTTCGTAGCTGGTGAAATCACCCAGTGCTGTCCTGGCTGTGACATGAATGTGCTAAGTAAACACGCAGTGTTTAATCGGTCAGAGCCTCGGATCAGCATGAAAAATCCAAAGCGATCGCTGAGATCTCTCCAACCCAGGATACACCTGGCCACGGGGGAGGCTTGGTGCCTGGTCTAGGACACGCTTCCCGAGTGCTGCGGTTTCCTCTGCTTTCCTGCCCCCATAGTGGGCACCAGTGCCCTCCTTACACTTCTTCCCAACTTGACTGTACCTGACTCGTGGAGAAGCAGCCGGGAGACCCTAGGAACCAAGTTCATTCCGTTCAAACCCATGCATTTGATGATACGCCACTCCGTTCATCATGCTCAAAAACTGCTGTGCCCTTCCTCCCACGTGCGAGCCCCACCCCCAGCCGCCGTTCCAGTGGCGGCAAGCAGTCCGGCCTCTGCAGCCCGCCAGCTTCAGGGCTCTGCCGGCCCGAGGATTCATCCACCTGCGGTCAGGGAATCGGCAAGACCGTCAGGCTCTGTACAGAAGGGCTGCCGCGCTCGGAGTTCATGACCGGATCTGAAACTCCTCGGGCTCGGCCCAGCCACGCTCGCCCCCTTCCCAAGCCCTTGGGTTATCGGTCCACCCGCCCCCGAGCTGCGGAGAGTCCTTCGTCTGTTTGCCTTACAGGTGACCGAACAAAAAAGCGGCTCTCGGCCCCGCCCTAGGCCTTCCAGGTGGGCTTCCCCGTGGCGGCGGCAGCACCCACTGATGGAGCAAGGAGACCCTTGGGGTGTGGCAGTGAGTGGTGCTGACTGACCGTGAGCTGGCCTCCCCCGGATCCCAGCGGGGTCTCTGTGCTGCTGCAAGGAGCCGATTGGGAGCAAGCTCACCCTCTTGTTATTCTTCTAGGAAGACGATGAGAAGCTAATTGAGGAGATCCAGAAGGAGGCTGAAGAAGAGCAGAAGAGAAAGAACGGAGGCAAGCGCTCCCCCGGCACGGGCCCCACGCCAGGCCCGGTCCATGTGCACAGGGGCGGGGGGACCTCCACAGCTGGCCCTCGGGCGGCCGCTGACACGCTCTGCCCGGGCCCCCAGCTGCTTGCGGGAACATAGGAGGGTTCCCGCATGCCCTCGATCAGGGGGTGCCAAGGGTGGGTTTGGGCTTAGGAGGCAGACAGAAGGAACCCACGCCAGACCAAAAAGACGGTGGGCCCACCCTGGCCTCTCTGAGGTCACAAAGAGAAGAAAGGGAGTTTCTGGGAGTGGCCGTCCAGCCCCTAGCTCCGAAGGAAAGGCGCTCACAGAAGCTCCACTTGTTCTGAGCTCAGTCGATCCTCCACCTTCCAGAGTGATCACCGAATCAACACTCGCTCAGACAGCAGGGGCGGGAGGTGGATGTACACGTTAATCGGCCTTACTGTGGCCTGGCCACCCTCCCGTGTCCATGGTTAAGAATGACGCTGAAGGTCAGATATTCCTGGCCTCGCCTCGTTCTCGAGGCCCTCAGCCTCCTGCTTGGGGCAGGCAGGATGGAGGTTGAGATGGGCAGGCCTGCCCCCGCCCCGCACACGGGCACCGTGGGTTTTCGTTGTCTCCTCTACTAAATCCCATTTCCTGTTCAGAGAACACCTTCAAACGCATCGGGCCCCCCTTGGAGAAGCCTCCAGAGAAAGTCCAGCGGATCGAAGCCCTGCCGAGGCCCGTCCCGCAGAACCTGCACCAGCCACAGATCCCACCCTACGCCTTCGTGCACCCACCCTTCCCTCTGCCGCCCGTCCGGCCCGTGTTCAACAACTTCCCCCTCAACATGGGCCCCGTCCCGGCGCCCTACGTGCCCCCCCTGCCCAACGTGCGCGTCAACTATGACTTCGCGCCCGTCCACGTGCCGCTGGAGCACAACCTGCCCATGCACTTCGGCCCCCAGCCACGGCGCCGCTTCTGACCGCCCGCGGCCTTGTCTCGTCCGGGGAGCCCGCCGCACTCCCGGGGCCGTGCCTGTCAAATAGGCATGATGGACCGGGCTCTCGGAAAGATGGGCTGGGTTTGTTCCTGCTCCTTCCTGGGAAGGGCCACTGCCCCCTGGCACCTGTAACAGGACCAGCCTGGCACTTACGGGGCCAAAGAGAAGGGGGCAGTGAAACCTCCCCAGAGTGTCCCACCGTGCCAGTGGCCAGTGCAGGGACCCTCCCCACCGGGCGGCCCATCTCTGCGGTTAGTCCTGGCCCTGCCGTGGCCAAGGTGGTGTCTGCCTCTGCCCCTCCCCCGGCCGACTACAGAGTGTCTCCCCTAACCACGTAGGCCTTCCTGACCACAGCGCAGCCTGAAGCGTCGTAAAACTGACGCAGCAACTCCTACAGTTCGGAGAGAGCCAGGCCACCTGGACCACGTCCCGGAAGCCAGGCTCTCTTCTCCCTCCCCACCGTCACCCCCCACCCCAATACCACAGCCCACCCAGAGAGAGGTACGCCCTGCTGCTCCAAGCCACTTGGTCCCATCAAGTGGGGGCAGAGCCATCAGAGTCCCCGGGCCTGGGAGCACCGCTCAGGGTGGGGAGGCTGTGGGCCGTGTCCCCCCAAATCCAGAACCCCAGGCCACCACCACCGTGACTGTCCAGGGGTCTTTCTCCTTGGACCACTCAGTTGAGACCACAGAGAGCTGTCTCGTGCTGTCTGTTCTGTTTTGTAGTTTAAAATATTTGCCATTTACTCGCTTTGAACTTACTGGGTTTTCTGTGGCCTACTAGAGTTTCTCTCGCTCAGTCTCTGGAGAGTCCAGTCTGTCACCCACACCAGGCGGCCGGTGAGGGCGGGACGGTCCTGACGCTCGCCAGACAGAACATCTTTATGAAGCAGCCCTGAGAGGTTTGGTGGCCCTTCCGGGCAGCCCAGCTGTCGGGAAGCCTCCTTCGCCACCAGCCCGGCAGTGAGCACCTTCTCCCTGAGGTCTGGTGGTGGCAATGGGTTTCAGCAGGGGGACAGACGACCCGGACTACACCGGCACCCATCCTCGGAGCTGGCTCCGCCTGAGACCAGCGGAGTCCAGCGTGGGGGCCCTGCCTGTTCACCACTGGGCGCCACTTCCCACCCCGCCCGCGTGCAGAGACAGGCCCCTGTGGGGGGCGGCCCTGCCTGGCTCCCCAGTGTTGGTCTCTGTCGCCGTCACTATATCTCTGATGGCTTTGGGGTTCCCAGCGTGTGTGCACAGACCTCAGACAGCAGGGTGAGCCTAATGGCCGGTCCCCCATCTCCATGCAGGCCGTGCCCCAGGGTCATCCACCGCCATCACTGTCTCCTGTATTTCAAGGGTTAAATTGGGGAGAAATCTGCTAAGTTGCCCATTCTTCCTCCTGCGCTTCCTCCAGGTGAGGGCTTCGCAGACCGTCATCGGGGCGCACGAGGAGAGGTCTGCGCCGCCGGGAGCCCCTGTCAGGCTGCCTCTGCCTTGCTGGTAGCCTGAACGACTGTGCCTTGGGAGAGCTGTGCCAAGGGTGACAGGTGACAGGATTGAAGTACCTTAAAAACATGTTCTCTGTGCATCCCCAAGGGAGGGTCTCAGAGCAGTGAGCTTCTAGCAGACATCCCACTAAATGGGGAGGGTGACCCCAGGACACACCAGAATGTTCTAGGCTCCCTGAGCCAATTCATCCAAGGAGGGAATGAGCCAGCCCCCCTGTGCCCTCTAGCCCAGGGAAGGGGGCTCCGGGTGGGTGGCCTGCCCCTGACACCGCCATCCAGCAAGTCCACCAGAACCTGGCATGGGAGGTGCTGGCACAGAGGGGGAGAGACCAGAATAACTGGTTCCTCCCAAGGCCAAGCAGGACGTTGCTTTGAGATGAATTCTTGGCTGTTTGTCACCATATGCAGCTGTTAGGGATCCATTCCTGCTGTTCTGAACTGAGGGTGCCTGGTTTCTAACGTTCTCCTCGAGCTGGACTGTGGAGTGGCTCACCTGTCTGCAGGAGCCCGATTGGTGTTTGGGGGAAGGTCATTGCCACAAGTTCTGACACTAGCGTGAGTCCCCACCTGTCCGCGAAGTGTCCCTCTAGGTGCCTGTGTCCCAGAGGACCCCAGGTTTCTTGAGAAGCAGTCTGCACTAGTGATGGTTTGGGGGAAAGCAGGCCCTTATGACGGGCCGGCAAGTGGCTGCAAGGTGTGATGACAGGAAACCCCCAGAGGTCAGCCGGTCTCGGGGACAGGCAGGAATCCCAGAGGCAGCCTGACACCTCCCTTCTCTGGGCCACAGTGTTTGCTCCCCCAGACGAGAGACTGCCCGGCGACAGTCCCGTTCTACTTGCCTTAAACTGGAGAGAGGAATCTAGTATTTGCACTTAGCAAAAGATTTTAAAACTTTAAAAAAAATGTGCATGACCTGTCACTTTGTATAAAAATAGCAAAAATGATTAGTTTATTAAATTCTTTTCTTTACCTTCCGGTAGTAAAAACACATAAAAAGAATTCCGTTTAAACTACTGTGTGTAAAAAGCTTGTACCATATGTAACTTCGACTTTTTGTAAATAAATGTTTGTGCATTATGTCCCCTCTGGTTTTGTCTGTTCACATGGTGAAATCACAGGGGCTGCGTGGGCGGGTGGCAGGGTCCTGGGGAGTGTCCGGGTCTAGGGTGACACGGCTCCCCACCCCTTGGGAGCTGACCTCCAGCTACCGCTGCAGATCTGCAGGGTGTGAGCCCAGAATAGCGAGCCCGAGGCCCCGGCCCCACGTGGGGAAGGACCACTTCCTGCCCCCTCCACCCCTCCCCAGAAGGCAATGGGTGATGTCTCATGCTAACCTTGCTTGAGTGGCTGCGGAGGCCCAGTTGGGCACAAAGGGGTTGGTTGGTTGGTTGGTTGGTTGGTTGGTTGGTTTCTTGGCCCAGAATCCCCTTCCAGAAGACGTGCTCAGCCCCTCTTCCAGGCCTGGGCAACAAGCCACCCATTGACCTGGAGAGCCACCTGCACAAGTGAGACCAGGCGAAGGTTGGGTGAGGTGGGAGGAAGCTCGTCCTCCAGCACTGGGACACGACGTTATGAGACAGAACATCGAGGCAGGGAAGCTGGTTGTCAGGGGCCACCTCCCCCACAAGTCCTCTGGAGCCACGTGCCTGTCCTAGCACCCCCCCCTCCCCGCACCCACCACGTGCCAGGCCAGGAGACCTCAGCACACACGGGCTCAAACCGTGCTCAGAGATTTAATAAAATGTGAGCTCTGGGGCACCTGGTTGACACAGTCAGTTAACCATCTGACTTCAGCTCAGGTCATGATCTAGTGGTCGTTGAGTTCAAGCCCCGCGTCGGACTCTGTGCTGACGGCTCAAAGCCTGGAGCCTGCTTTGGATTCTGTGTCTTCCTCTCTGTCCCTCCCCCACTTGCACTCTGTCTCAAGATAAACATCAAAAAAAATTATTTTAATGAAACATGGGCTAGGGGCGCCTGGGTGGCTCAGTCGTTTCAGCGTCCAACTTGGTTTCGGCTGAGGTCATGATCTGGTCGGTCCTGTCTGCCGTTTGCAGCTTTACTGAGTGAGACTTTTGGGGTTGTTTTTTGGTTTTGTTTGTTGTTTTGTTTTGTTTTGTTTTGCATCTCTGAAAAAAGTACACTGAAATCAACCCAAGACAAAAGTTACCTGCATTCCCAGCTTCTAAACAAGTTCATGCCACCCTGTCATCATTCATCATTCCAGTACATTTTCAGTATTGTTCGTACTTGGCAGCCGCACCCTAGTCACAAACTGTCCCACACCCCCAGTAAAGAAAGGGGTAATGGTCATGCTCCCGTCTTCTGCCACCTTTTCCACCCTCCACCCTCGTCACCAGGGTCCTCTTGCTCCTCCCCACACTCCTGCCAGCACATTCCACTCCCACACCCACTTGCTCTGCCGCCCTGGTTGTTAACAAAATTGATCCCAAGGGACAGTCGGCTGGCCCAGTCAGTAGAGCACATGACTCTTGATCTCAAGGCCGTGAGTCTGAGCCCCACGTTGGGCATGGAGCCTACTTAATTTTTTTTTTTTTTAAATGGGCCGCCTGGATGGCTTGGTTGGGTGTCTGACTCGATGTCAGCTCAGCTCTTGATCTCAGGGTTAAGTCCACGTTGGGCTCTGTAAAAAAAAAAAAAAAATTTTTTTCAGTGATTCCATACCGTTCACAGGACTTGATTTTCTCCTTTTCTAACCATGGAGTCCCCTTCAGATCTAACTGGGTCTTTGTACCGCCCGGATGGAAAATTCTGAGACTTCCAACTTCCTGCCACCACCGAACACCTCGCTGAGCACCCCCTTTGATGTTTCAGTGGCTCTTCTTTCCAGGAGTAGCCTCGTGAACGAAAAGGTAAGATGGTGTGTGTATTGCCGTGGCTTTTGCTAGATTGCTCTCCGGGTTCCTTGACCGAGCAGCCCCCACCCACCAGTCCCAGACGGTGTCCTCATCCTTCGTTGACACACCTTTGTCACCAGGGTCCCTGAACCCTCTCCTGGAATCTGACCTCAGGGAGGCACCCCTTGAATGCACACCTCTTTCTGCAAAGCGGACTGCTTTTTATTTAGGTTAGAAGCATTTGTAACTGTGGGCCTGCCTCTTCCCAAGTGGGGGATGGTACACACAGGCCCCAGGCCGTCCCAGTAGGATGTGCAGGTGCTGGGCGGCACCCCGTGAACCGAGCAGGTCACTTAAGCCTGCCGCTGAGGGGGCGGTTAATGACGGCACCTCTTCGTCAGGCTGAGATGATTGCGTGAGGTGGGAAGAGAGCTTGGAGGCCCTCGTCCTGAAGAGAGCGGTCGTCCGGCCCCCTTCCCGCTGCCCCTCACCCCTCCGCAGGTCCCACCCCCCCCCCACCTGCCCTCGGCGGTGGTGCGTGTGAGGCTGCCCCAAGCCCCACGCAGGAATCTCAGGCACGCGTGCCCCGTGCAGTCTCACGTGTGCACCAGGCGGTGGCCACCTGGCCTGGGCCTGCCGTTCAACTGGGCAACAAGAACCGTGCACCCAAAAGGCCAGGCAGGTGGGGACAGGGGGACGCGGCGGGGGTGGCCCAGGCATGGGGCAGGCATCATGGTGGCCGGATCCGAGACTGGAGCCACAGCCTAGCTCCTTGTCCTCCTGGCTTGTCCACATGCAGGCTGCGGGGCCCGTGATTCTGGGGGTTCCCGGGGAATCTGCCTTTTCGATCAACCGCTCGGTGTTGGGAATCACCGCAGGGCCTTGGCGGAGTCCCGGGGGAGGAGGGTTGTGGGGGAGGCTGCTTCCTGGGCTCCAGGTGGGAGCACGTGCCGGGGGGCTCAGGAGAGTCCAGGGGGACCTGACGCCAGTGGGGACTTGTGGAGTGAGGAGGCGCCGGAACGGCAGCTGAGGGAGCAGGGGCCGGGGCGCATGGGGCGCAGTGGGGGGGCCACATCCTCAGCCCAGACGGCGCATCCGACCTCAGACCCAGTCCTGAAGGCCTGGGGATGACAGCAGGCCAGACCAGGGCGCCAAGGGCACCAGGATTTCCGGACAGGCAGAGCGGAGGCCAGGGAAGCAGGGGGAGACCACGGGGCTGGTGTCTGCCAGCCCGGGACGGCTGGTGCACCCGCGGGCGTTCTCAGACCTTCCTCGGAGCCTTCTCTCTGGCCCTCCGGTTCCTCTGGGTGCTGGTTCCAGCTGGCCCCTGCTTCTCCGGCCTCTCATCTACCATCGCGGAAAACCACAGGCCACCGTGGCGGCTGGGAACACCCCCGAGGTGCTGATTCTGACAGCGCTGCGGGTCGAGGGCTCAGCCAGGCAGCTCTGCTCCCCGCTGGGCTTCAGCTGAGACCACAGCCCCCGCCGGCCTCACCCCTCGTAGCCCGAGCCTCCCTCCAGCAGGGCACTGACCTCCGAGAGGCCGGGGGAGGACCCTGCCGGCCCGGCAAGGGGTCAAACCCAGCCACCCCGGTGAGGGAGCGGAGATGGGACCACAAACCGCCGCTCCCAGCTTGCCCTGAACCAAGTCCCGGACAAGTGGCGTGCACGGCCTGGGAGAGGGGGGCTGTGCACCTGTGCCCAGGATGTCACGTCAGGGAGACGATGGCCGCCGCCGCCTTTAGGCAGCTCGTAGTCTCTCTTTCCTTTCTCTGTCCCACGTCTGGTTCTCTCTCTCGCTCTCCTCATTTCTATCGAGATTGAGGCCACTTACCAAAAAGATAACACATGATATAAAACAAGCAGAAAAAACAAACTGGAGCAGAGGCAAAGCTACAGTGTTAAAATAAACACAGCCTGGAACTAGGGCTCCCGAAACGCGTCTCCACCAGGCGGCCCGGCCGGGTCCTTAAAGGCAACTTCACCTTCCCAGCAGCTCACACGGAGAGACACATGAGTCCTGAGGGCCACCGCGTCCGGAAGATGAACACGTGCCCAGAGCTCAAAGGAAGGGCACTCTGCAGGCGGCACACGTCTCTGCGACCCGCTGGTGGCGGCCCCTGTCCCAGGCACCCCAGAACCCACCCCCAGGATCAGATCCAGCCTGGCCCCAGGCCCTGTTGGGTTTCGAGGGCCCCCGCTGGGGCCCTGGGCAGGCCTGGGCGGGGGCACAGAGTGGATGACCCACATGGCTCCCCAGCCCACACGGCTGTCCTAACCGGCCCAGCCTCAGACCTCTGGGGACTCTGATGCCTCCCACACACACATCTCCCGTCCCTCCCCTCTGATGGGGAACCAGGCGAAAGAGGAAGCCTAGAACGTCCTGGAGGCTGGATGTTGCCAAAAAACGTTCCTGCCCAGCTCCGCCATTTCCCGGCTCTGAGCAGAGGCCTGGTCCTCCGTGGGCTCTCTTTTCACGCGACACTGGCCATCTCAGTCTCGGTCCCTACCATGGAATATTCTCCACGGTTCCTGCCATGGAGAATATTCGGTGCGTCTCCCACACTGGTTCTGGGTCCAGGCTGCTCAGGAAATCATTGTTGAGAGAATAAATCTGAAACGAGGCTATAAATACCCACCTCATGAGGCACCTGGATGGCTCAGTCAGTGAGGCGTCCAACTTCAGTTCAGGTCATGGTCTCAATGTTCGTGAGTTTGAGCCCCTTGTTGGGCTCTGTGCTGACAGCTCAGAGCCTGGAGCCTGCTTCGGATTCTGTCTCCTTCTCTCTCCACCTCTCCCCTGCTCACACTCTGCCTCTCTCTCTCTCTCTCTCTCAAACATTAAAAAAAAATTTTTTTTAATACCCACCTCAGAAGGGGGTTTGTGGGACATTAAGTGAGCTATTGCATGTGAGGGCACAGTCTGACATACAGAAGCCACATAAATGTCAGCTTAATTGTTTTTGGACTCAGAAAATGTGGCCAAGTGGTTTTCCCACCTGTGTCATGGTGGGTAAGTCACCTGCTAGCCTCAGTTTCCCCATCTGTAAAAGGAAAGGGGTAATCCGAATGGCCCTCCCAGCTACAACAGGCTCTAATTTTACAGGTGTCCTGATGGCCCAGATACCGAGTGGGGGTTTTCAGGGTACGGAGATGCTCCCCTAGAATGTTTGCTAATACGGTGACAATTTACCATTATCCATAGTAGCCCAAATGTTACAACGTGGCTGAAAACATGGTGCTCAGCGAAAGAAGCGAGACACAAGCGGCCACGGATTGTTCGATCCCATTTCTGTGAGATGTCCACCAGAGTCAGCCAGCCCAAAGATTCAAAAAGTAGATGAGTGGTTGCTTAGGGCTGAAGGGGCCCTGGAGGGGTAGGGGATGGCAGCTGAAAGACGACAGTCTTTCTTGCTGAGATGATGAGATGTTCTAAAATTGACCGTGGTGACGGCTGCATGTATCCGTGAGGTACAAAAGCACTGAGTTGTACCCTTTAAGTGGGCGAATTATATGGTGCGTGAGTCATCTCTCCATGATGCTGTTTTAGGAAAGGGGGGCGGGCTGGGGTGCAGAAGCACCACTTCTGGTCGTAATGGAGGAACAAGGATGATGGACGGGGCTTACCTCTCCCTGGACAGTGCCCTTCAGATGCTGGACAACAGGAGCAAAGTCAGTGATCCCGGGAGGAGGGAACCCCGTGATTTCCCCGACGCCTTCCAGGAGAGCCTCCGGGCCGCAGCAGGGGACCCGGAAGCCAGGCAGAGACTGTGGCCTCCCTGAGTCAAAGAGACAGACGTGAGAGCTTGGGGAGGCCTAGGCTGTGCAGGGCAGAGAAGCGAAGGAGGAGAAAGCTGCCCGGACAGGCTGCCCGGGTCTGCGGATGGGAGCCCGGCGGGGAGGCCTTCGGGCCAGGTGGAGAGCAGCCGACCATAGCCCGGGCCACCACCTGCCGCTGTGGGGACCAGGGACCAGCTCTTGGGGGAGACTCTATCTGGGGCCCTGAGAGTTGTGGAGGCTCTTATTTACACCCCCCAAATCTGCCAGTGGTGCTTTGGGAAGAAGGAAGGCGGTGGGCAGGAAGACGAGGTGGAGAGGCCCCGCCGAGCCTGGGTGCTCCCCGTTAGCGGAGACGAACCCCCTAACCCACACGGGATGACGTTTGTACTTCCTGCCTCCGTGAGACCCAGGCTTCAGCCTGGCAAGAAGCTTCAAGGGCGATTCCGTCGAGGTCGGGGAGGATACACTCACCCACAGCTGGGGCAGGGCTGCAGGGAAGCCATCTGGCCACATCTATCAAAATGTCAAGTGACCCCAGAGTCTCCTGCCTGGGCGCCTGGGTGGCTCAATCAGTTGAGTGTCCGACTTTGGCTCAGGTCATGATCTCATGGTTCGTGAGTTCAAGCCCTACATGGGGCTCGCTGCTGTCAGCTCGAAGCCTGCTTTGGATCCTCTGTCCCCCTCTCTCTCCACCCTCCCCAGCTCGCTCTCTCCCTCTTTCTCTCTCTCTAATCAAATAAGCAAACCGACAAAAAAAGGGACTCCTGCCTACTATTGTTGTTCCATTCAGCAGCGTGTGCCGCTCGGGACAAGGGGGACAGATGTGAATGTCCGTGAGCGGCGGACGAGGTGGGTCAGGTGGGTCGTGGAGAAGCCACAACGAGGTCGGCCTGTGCAGGTAAGAAAACCGCGCACGTTTGTCAGGAGACCGCTGAAGGGAAGGGGCCCTGGGGGCACTCGATCCCGTGTGTGCAAAAAAA
>NW_024412447.1:4121850-4169695 GCF_014898765.1 Herpailurus yagouaroundi | reverse complement strand
CCCCCCCCCCCCCCCCGTGTTCCCGGTGGCAGCGCTCCCAAGAGCCAGAGCAGAGGCGAGCTGGCGGCCCGTCCCTCCCACGGACACTATACTCCGCCGCAGAAAGGAAGGAGATTCTGGCACACGGTCCAAGTGGATGAGCCTTGCAGACACCGTGCGGAAATAAGCCGGTCGCAGAAGGGCAGACACTGTGAGATTCCACTGACCCGAGGTCCCTGGCACAGAATGGGCTTTACCAGGGGGGCCAGGGGAGCGGCGTTTGTTGGGGTTGAACCGGGGGCAAGGGTTCCATGTTACAAGATGGAAAGTTCTGCAGACACCTGGGTGGTTCAGTGGGTTGAGTATCAGACTCCGGCTCAGGTCGCGATCTCGTGGTTCATGGGTTCGAGCCCCGCGTTGGGCTCTGTGCTGACAGCCTGGAGCCCGCTTCAGATTCTATGTCCCCCTCTCTCTCTCTGCCCCTCCCCTGTTCACACATTGTCTCTCTCTTTCTCAAAAATAAATGAGCATTTATTTGTTTTGTTTTGTTTTGTTTTGCTTTGATTTATTCTTGAGACACAGAGCGTGAACAGGGGAGGGGCAGAGAGAGAGGGAGACACAGAATCTGAAACACGCTCCGGGCTCTGAGCTGTCAACACAGAGCCCGACGCGGGGCTCGAACCCACAAACTGTGAGATCATGACCTGAGCCGAAGTCGGACGCTTAACCGACCGAGCCACCCGGGCGCCCCTAAATAAGCATTTAAAAACAATTTTTGTAAATAATCAACAAGATGGAAAGTTCTAGAGGACGGATGGTGGTGGTGGATGTATTTAATGCCCCTGAACTGGCCACTCGGAGCAGGGAAGACGGTAAGTTCTGTGTCAGTGCATTTTACCACCGTCCCAAATTATCTCCTTACTGAATTACAATAAAAGAACCCCAACGGGGTCCTGATCATCTTGGCACAGCGGCAGAGGCCAGAGCAGCCCTGCCACGTAGCCCCTCACTGCCCAGCACAGAGCTGCTGTGAACCACAGGCCCGCCGGTGTCCCCCCCAGCTGCCCCCTGGACGCACAGTCCCCCACCCCGGCTTCCCCCTCACTTCCCCTCACCCCCGGCTGCAGCTGACCGCAAAGTCCAAAGTGCTGGAGGGTAACCACTAAGGAAGTGGCCAGCCGGTGAGCGCCCGCACGCTCGCTCGCGGGGTGGCTCTGCGGGGTGAATCCGGGTCTCCCGGGTCGCCCACAACGCTCACACACTATTGCCGTCCTCCTTCAGGCTCATGTACCCCCCTCCCTGTTTCCCGGGGTCACCTCCCAAATAAGCCCCCTGGCCTTGAGTGCGTGTCTGTTTCTGGGAGAACCCATCCCGCGAGCGTCTATGTGCTGTACAGACAGGTTATGTTTCTCTATATAAATCCAGCTGCACCTAGGAGCAAGTTTCATAACCGCCCTGCGCCTCAGTCTTTGCACCAATAAATGGGAGGAGCAGGACTCACTACCACTACCCGGGGCTGGGATGGATGGGGACGGTGGCAGTTGGCTCCAGAGGCTGGAAGTCCAAGATCAAGGTGTCAGTCAGCACGGCTGGGCTGGGGCCTCTACCTGAGGCCTCACACGGTCTTCCCTCTGTGCAAATTTGTCTCCTAATCTCCTCTTCTTACAAGGACACAGATTGGAGTGGGGCTCACCTCGGCGACCTCTCATAATCACCTCCTTAAATACCCTGTCTCCGCGCACAATCCCATGGCGAGGTATTGGGAGTTGGGGCCTCGGCGTGAGAATTTAAGGGGGACGCAACTCAGCCCGTCACAGGACTAAGTGAGTGAATAAGGGGCTAGTAGCCGGCACGTAGCAAGGGCTATCTATGGGTACTGTATGTAACAGCCGGTTTTCCAGAAGAGCAAAAGACGTAGCCAACGGTGGTACCCTGGCTGGGGGCGGGGCTGGGGGGAGAAGGACTGCCCTTTGACGTCATCCTCTTGCTTTGATCACCTCGATTCTTGGGATAATAATAACGATCAAGTAGTAACCCGTGCAGAGGACCTGCCAATGCCTGGCACCAGCAGGAGCTTCCTGGAAGGTGGGTCTGCCCCTCCCCTCCCAGGGGGTCAGGCCTGGGTCCCAGGGAGGGGGAGGGGAGTGCATATCCCTCCCCCAAGTCTGCGCAGCTTCTGTCTTGCTGATTCACACCTCCTGGAGGATGAGCCTCCTCCTGGTTAAGCCCAGAGGCCCCACTAAGAGGCTTGGGCTTCCGGCCAAACGCTCCACCCTACCCCGCCCCTCCTCCCCCTGCCCAGGCCCTTTCTCCACGCCTCCTTCTGCCTGGGGAGACCACATCTGTTCCCTTCTCTCTTCGCTGCCCCAGGGGTCTCAGAACCCCTCCTCCATCTGGACAATCTTGCCAGGGAGCCAGTCGCCCACTGCTCAAATGGGGGAAACTGAGGACGGAGGGTCCCCAGAGAGTCCAGATCCTTCTGCGGCCTCACATTATGATTCAGTGTGGGGTCACCGGAGGTCACCTATCATCCCTCCTGATTCAGGAAGAGACTGCTCTGACCCTGCAGGAAGTAGGGCACAGCCAGCCCTGGAGTGTCCTCCTCTGAGATCGCCCCAGAAATGAGAGGAGGGGCCCTGGGCGGCTCAGTGGGTTAAGCGTCCGACTTCGGCTCAGGTCATGATCCCACGGTTCCTGGGTTCGAGCCCCGCGTCGGGGTCTGTGCTGACAGATCAGAGCCTGGAGCCTGCTTCGGATTCTGTGTCTCCCTCTCGCTCTGCCCCTCCCCCGCTCACACTCCATCTTCCTTCTCTCAAAAATAAATAAAAACCTTTTTTTTTTTTTTTTTTTTTAATTAAAAAGAAAGAAACAAACAGGGGAGAAGCCTGAGCTGCGGACACACTTGGGAAGCTCAGAGGCCCCACCGACCAGGACAGCTCATTGTTCCCCGGGAGCTGGCTTATGTGTATCTGTACTCATATCTGTGTGTCCGTGAGCACTTCTGTGTCTGTGCACACACATATGTCTCTAGTGCACGTGTGTTTGTGTGTGCACAGGACTGTACGCATGCCCGTGCATGTACATAAGCCCATGTGTATGCAGGATCGCATGTGATGGGGCCAGGCCCTTGTCAATGGGGAGACACTGAGGAAGGTTCTGGCAGGATCGAGAGCTGCGTCTCCTGCTCTGGCATTCGAGCCTGGGCCCCAGAGCTGGTTCTGACAGAAGGGAACCGAAGGCCCGGAAAGACCCAGAAGTGAGGAGCCTGGGTGTGCAGGAGTGAGGCTGGTGGTCCCCAGCATGCTCCACGCAAGGCCACAGGACGATCGATCTCTTTCTGAAGATGCCCATTGCCTCCAGGTGGGTCTGGAGACAACCTCCCTCGCTTGTTCAAACCCACTCTTCAGGGAGGACCCAAGGAGGCTCCACCCACCCTAGGAGGCTCCACCCTGCCTCCTGCCTACTTCCCCCTACAGGACCTTTGCATATGCTGTTCCCTCTGCCCAGACTGTCCTTCCTGTCCCTTATAATGTCCTCTTTCCCTAAGTGTGATCATCACCCCAGTCAGACTGCGTGCCTCAGTCACCCACAGCCCCCACAATGCGCAGCCACGTGACAGGTGTCCATTTTTGTGGAATGGATGGAATTCGGAATCTGTGCCTAGCTTGTCTGGTTAGGGACGAGGCTGGGATTCCGGGAGCGGACCCTGGTGTCATTCCGGGGCAGTTCATTCCTGCTCCGTGGGCGGGTCTCGAGCCACCTCACCCAGCAGGATCTACAACTGTCCCCAACTGGAACCCCTGCACCCCACCCCAGCCCCCCTTAGTGTGCCTCCCCCCCCTCCCCCCCCCCGGCCCCCCCCCCCCCCACCGTGGTCTGGAAGAGCTTGGATCCGGAAGATTCATCTGTCCCTTCCATGTCACTGAGACCTGAGACTTTTCTGGCTTCCAGCCTGGCTTTAACAGGGGTGGGGGACTGGTCGCCAGGACCCCGCTGGGGCCCCAACATCCCTTTGTGGCTGCCATCTGCCCTTGTCAATCTCGAGACTCCCGCCTCCAGGAACCACCAATCACGGCCCGCCTCCCAGTTTCGTCACCAGCAGCCAATCAGCGCTTCCGCTGAGCCCTCTGGCTGCGAGGCCGACTCCAGCCCCCTCACCCCCGCCGTCCCCGGGCCCTGGCACTGCACGCCCCCATGTCCCCATCCATCCTCTGCTCATTGGACACCCACAGGGCGCCGTGCTCCACCCGCAAGGCTGTGCCTGGCTGCTCTGGACCTCAGTCTTCTCTGTAAGATGGGAACTAGCGCTACCCTTGGGAAGCTCTGGGTTAAGTGAGATACTGCAGTCGCTGCAAGGCTGGCCAGGTCGGGGGCGGGGGGGTCCTGCCAGGGGCCGAGAACGCAGGGTGGGCTCAGGGCTGGACACTTCCTCAGCTTCTGGTGTGCCAGATGGAGAAGTGTCCCCCAACTTCCAGGGCTGAGCCTGCTTTGATGTAGGGACCCAACATGGCGCCTCCCTCCCCCCAGCTTAGCCCATCCAGCGGCCTGCTCCCAGGACCTGCACCTGTCTCTATCTGTGCCCGTCCGCAGAAGGCCCGTCGGACCGCGAAATCCCAGCCTCTGCAAGGCCTAGTGTTTGGGGGTGTTGATGCATCCACAAAAGGCCTATGCAGTAGAAGAGGGCGGCCAAGGGCCCCAGTCCTCCAAGTTGTAGTCAAGGGCATCTCTAGAGGCAGAAGAAAGCTGGATCTATGGGTTCGTGTTACCCTGACCTCGACCTCCTAAGCCCATGGGCCCAACTCACTGTGCAGGCCTGGAACGGGCCTCACAAATACTGGAGGCAGGAAACTGTGGGACCAGATTGAGCCACCTCCCCACCCAGGAGCTCCCGCTACCTGCTTGGGACCCTGGTGGCCTCAGGCAGATCTCCGGGGTAAGTAAGAGGCCATCCCTCACAGGGCCCCCTCCTCCACTCCTGGAGGCAGCCAGGCTGCTCAGACCACCCATCGGACCCTGGGCCCCGCCCGCCCCACCCGCCTGCACTCCCCACCCCCCCCCACACACACACACACACGGGCCAGCTCAGGGCTGCACACGCATTATTTTATTTTGCTTTCCAGTCTGAAGCTACTATCATGGGCGTTTAGTTATACAAATGACACTTACAAAAAATAAAAGACCAGGACACCCAGAGTGAGATGCATGGCAGAGATGAACCGGGGGTGGGGGGCTGGCAGGGGGCAGGGCCGGGAGCCAAGGGCCTCGGGGGCTCCCCGGGAGGCTCCCGATGGAGGGTGCCGCCCAACCTCATCCCACCCCAAGACCCAAGGAGTCCAGTCGGACAGGGAGCACCGATCACACCGGGGGCTCTGGCTGAGGCGGTGAGGGACTCAGCACCACCAGATGGGGACACAGGCCAGGGCAGGCAGGAGGGAGGGGGCCAGCGAGAGGCCCCGAGGAGGTAGGGGCGGGTTTGGGATTCAGGGAAGCACCCTGCCCCCCGCCCCCCACGACTAGCAAGCAAGTAGGGCTGCGAGGCCCGGAGATGCCGATTCAAGATCCCCCACGAGACCCCTTGAAGATCACTCGTGGCTGCCAACCAGGCTTGCCTGGGCGCCTCTGGCAATGTTTCGTTTCAAAAAAAAAGAAAAAAAAATACTGATTTGGTCATTTTCTGCTTCCAGTCAGGCCAGGGTGAAAGAAGACAGACGGCAGGGCCCCAGAGCACAACAGCGGTGGGCAGGCGGGCAGGCCGCGGGTGCAGAGGGGCCAGCAGCCAGCACACGCGGCTTTCACCCTCTCCCCCTCCCACAGCCTCCCCCCGCCGCAGGGATGGTGCACCAGGGGCTCCGATAAGCTGGGGCAAGCGCCCAGCTCCCGGGAAGGGGCGGGTGGGGAGAGGCTCTTGGGAGGGGGCAGGAGATTCCAGTTACACACCCCGCCAGGCCCAGGGGCTCAGGAAGGCCTCCCAGGGACCCCCGCGTCCCCCGCCCCCGCCCTTCTTGGCCACTTTGAGGAAATAAGGCTCAGAGTCGTCTGAGGTCAGAAGAAAGGGGTGCCAGCCTCGCCCATGGCAGAGAGGAGAGAGGGCAGAGGGGTCTGAGATCCCCTCCAAGGACCAGGCACGGGGCAGCAGGTGGGGGCACCATGTTCTCTGGGTTTCCAGTTTGAAAGGCAAGGGACTTGCCACGACACCGGAGCCCGCCTGGAGAAGAGAGTTATTAGCAGAAGGGTCTGGGCAGGGCGGGGACAGGGCGCTGGGCGGCAGGCTAGTACTCCCACAGAGTGGCGGGGTCGATGGTCTCGGCGCAGGCCTTCAGGACCCCCGCGTGGTCCCCCTTCAGGTAGCGCCCGCCCACCTTGATGGCCACCTTGTTGTAGTCACAGAACTCGAAGAAGAAATCCACGGGGGTGTCGCTGCTGCTGGTGACCGAGGAGTCACTGCCCACTGTCCAGTACTTGCCTGTGGAGTCTGGGGTGGGGGGTGGGGGCGAGGCCCATCAGGCCCCATGCTGGGCCAGCTCCCCACACGGCAATCACCACTTCCGGAACTGGGGTGACCTCTGTGCCTAAGCCTCCCTCCCTCCACCTGCTGGACAGGGGTCCGCGCCCCTTCCCCCCACCCGGGGTTTAAGTCCCACAGCTCAGGTGTGCGACACCTTCCCGGCCCACCGTTTCCAGAACCCCGCCTCTCGCTCTGGTGGAGCCAGGGAGTCCACTCTGGGGTGGGCCGGGGAGCCCCCCTCCTACACAGCGAAGAGGGGAAGGGCCTGGTGGCCACGGGATGTCTGTCCCCAGAGCCAAATCACTGAGCCACCGCGCCTCCGGAGAACCCACCTTTGATGTTGTAGGCCCCGTCACTGAACTCCAGCTGGAAGACGTCGTAGCTGGAGCGGTTGGCATCCAGGGTGCCCGTGACCTTGCGGCAGCCGATGAAGCCGTGCTCCCCGCGGAACACAATGATGGGGCGGTTGATGAGTTTCATGAGGAAGAGCTCCGAGTCCCCTGGCCCAGGAAGGGGGAAGAGCGGTGAGCCTCATGGTGGGGGCGGGGCGGGGACGGGGTGCTGGGATGATCCGGGTGTGGCTCAGAGAGGACTCTGGGGTCACCGGGCAAATCAGCCCTAGGGTGAGACCCAGCAGGGGGTGGGCCTGGGGGGGGGGGCGGTGCCGGGGAGTGACTAGGAGGTGGGCAGGCCCTCCGGGGAACCAGGGAGGGACTACCTACCTGCTGTCTCCACCGAGGCGGCCAGCTGCCCGTTCTTCTTGGCCGTCACAAACTTGCCATTGGACGCACGCAGTGTGATCCGCCGATCACTCCACTCGATGTCAAAATAGCAGCTGGCGTTCCTGGGGGTGACAGGGCAGGGTCAGGCAAGGCCGCCCTGGGTCCCCGGGCCCCGTCCCAACAGAGAGGGCCGGTCTGGGTGCGGGGTGGTTGGGGGGGGGGGGGAGACTCACTTGGTGGAGGCAGTGGACTGCACGCCCCCGGTGGCCGTCAGCGTCCAGTACTTGCCCGTGTGGGTGCGGAAGGCACACTTTTTGGTGTCGCGGTCGATCTCCAGCTGGAAGGTCTCCTGGTCGGTCTCCTCGTCCTGATTGGCTGACAAGTCCATACCTGCGGGGAGAGCTTCCGACTGGCACGGGGACCCCAGTTCGGGCTGACCCACAGCCCTGCCCTCACACACCAACACGGCGGGGCTGCGGAGACCCCTCAGCTTCGACAGCAGAGGCCGGAACCCAAGACCCCAGGCAGGGCCAGGCAGGGCCCAAGGCCGGCCACGTCCGTCTAGGCATCACGTCCTGTGATTATAGAAGTAATACCTTCCGACAAACCATCTGCAAAAAAGCCATTCTAGAGCCAGTCGGGAGAACCTTAACGCGGCCCAGGATTAAATATTAAGGATTAGTTACGGTTCATCATATTGCGGTTATGTAGGAAAATGGCCTCATTTTTCAGACACAAACACCTCGAGACGAAATGCCCCGAGGTCAGGGATTTGCTTTCCCTACAACCAAAAACAAGGAATAAAGGGACAGATGGAGCTAGAGGGCAGACTGCGGCACCTGAGGGAAATGGATACATCGTAGCCTCCCCGTGCCTCTGAATGTGTCCAAGTTAACAGGAAAACAGCAGAGCGACCTCACGTTCCTTTCAGAGAACTTACAGAACTCGTGAAAGCGAAGTCGCACGCGGTCCCGCGGTCCCACGCCCCCGCGCCCCAGACCGCACCGGCACGGCGGGTGGACTCACCCTCCTTGTCCCCCCTGTGCAGACACAGGCATTTTCTCCACCTCAGTGCACGCCTGCCACCGATCTCGATCTGCAGGTGATCTGGCAGCATCTCTGCACACGTGTCCCTGTCCCCAAAGCACCTGATGCGACCAGAGGGAGCTTCCCGTGCTCCCAAGCCCGGCAGCCCGGAAGCAGGCTATGTGGCCCCAACAGAACGAACTCACACTCCCCAAGCGCCTGGGTTCGAACGACGCTGGTGCCCAGACTCAGAGCTGGCAAGTGGGTCACCGTTTGGGTCCGACACCTTAGGGAAGACGGGACCACACTGGTGGACGGTAAGTTGTCCCTTCAGAGGGGCAGATGGAGGCTGGTGGCTGGTGGAGCCTCAGTTCCCCCACCCCCACCCCCGGCCGGGACCCACCCTTAGCTCTCTCCACCACCAAGTGGAGGGCCTGAAGGGTGTGAGCCTATTTTCTTTTTTTAATGTTTATTTATTTTTGAAAGAGAGAGAGAGAGACACAGACAGAGCACAAATGGGGGAGGGGCAGAGAACGAGGGCGACACAGAATCCGAAGCGGGGCTCGAACCCAGGAACGGTGAGGTCGTGACCTGAGCCGAGGTCGGACGCTTAACCCACTGAGCCCCCCAGGTGCCCAGGGTGTGAGCCTGTCTTAACCCACATCAGCACCAGGGGGCGGGGACCTTCACCTCCCCAAAGAGGGAGACTGAGGCACAGAGGTGGTATGTCCTTGCCCAAGGTCACCCAGAGGGAGAATATTGAGTCCTGGTGACCCTGAGGAGGGGAAGGGGGCAAACGGGCCTCCGGCCGTGCCCTCTGTGTGGCCTGGCGGACCCAGGGCCCTGAAATAGATCCTCTTGGAACCCCTTGGGCTCCACCCTCCAGGCCCCCCGGGCCCGCAGAGCCCTGATGTTGGGGATCCGCTGACGGCCGCGAGGCAGGTAACGAGCCCCATCCACCATCACACCCCCAGTGAAGCACTGGGTGAGGATGAGGGTCAGCAGGGACTGGGCCCCCTGGGTAGCCGGGCCACCAAGAATGGGACCGTCCTAGGGCCACTCAGGGGAGGAGCACCACGTGGGGCTGCAGTCCCCGAAAGCGGGCTGACCTGCCCCACCCCCACTGCTGCAGAAGGGGCCCTGTGAGCCCACCCCGGCCACCTGCCCAGGGTACCTGCGCTGGCTGGCTGACCGGAGGGAGGGAACAGAGTGGAGTAAAAGCCCTCCAGGCACGCTCCAACAGCAGGAAAGACAGAGGGAGATCCCCAGAAAGAGGGGCAGAAGGGAGCAGGGAAGGGACCTGGGTTAGAAGTCAAACCTGCTGGTTCAAAGGGCTCATCTTAATACAGCCTTGCAGATAAACGAGGCACTTGCCAGCCTTCGGGAGAGAACTCAGAAGTCGGGAGGCTCCGCTGGGTCATCGCTGCCCAGGGACACACAGCTGCCACCGGCCACTGGGTTACTGAGACCCCATCAGCTGGCTGTGTGCAGTCCTGGAAGGGCCTAGGCCAGCAGGGGAGCCACCCAAAGTGGGGGCCAGGCACCCTGGGGTAAGTGCCCTCCCCTCACTCAGCCTCGGTCTCCCTCTGTCTACCCAAAGGGTCCCTCCATCCTGCCAGGAGGTTGGAAGAATTCAGGGGCCTGGTGCCAGGTAGACAGCAGGTCTTCCAACCCCAAAAGGAAGGGGTGGGGGAGGGATCCGTCTCCCCAACATCCAGCAGGGCCCCTCCTGGCTCCGAGGCCCCGCCCAGACGGGAAAGGCCCCGCTTGGCCTTGGAGTCTCTAATTAGAGCTGGGTTACTATGGGAACAGGGTGTTCTTCGGGATTTTTCTTTTCATCAACAGCAGCAGCAGCAGCAGCACAGAAAACCTGAGTCACAGACCCGCAGGAGCCCCCGGGGAGGCAGACGTGGGGGCTCAAAGAAGCGCATCTCCTGCCTCCCCCAGCCCTGCCTGGCCCTCTGCCTCATGGCTTTCCCTGTCTCCTGCCTCTGAGCCATTCTCTAAGGTAGCTCAGAGGGGGCACCCCACCCCCCCCCCCCCCGCAGCCTTAGCAGTCCCCAAATTCGCCTGGCCTGTCCAAACTGGACACTCCCCAGCACCCCATTCAGGTTAGGGGAGGGGACTGGGAAGCATCTGTGGCCTCCGCTCCCCCCCCACCCCACCTTCCGGTCACTCTTACCACCACCTGACCCCTTCAGATCCTGCCTCCATCCTTGCACAAGAACAAGGGCCTGAATTACCTCACATGTCCCGCCTCTTCAGGAGAGCTCTTACACATCCTGCAAAGCCCAACCTGGCCAGCCCTTTCTCAGCCAGCCAGCCAGCCAGCCAGCCAGCCTTGCCTTTTGAGTGCCCCTGAGTGGCTGGGACAGGGCACTTCCTGAGCACGCATCCCCAGGGCACAGCTGGCCAGAGGCAAGGAGCTGTGAGACCAAGGGGGGACCTCGGTGAGGCACAGCCCAGGGTGAGGCTGGCGTCGGGGGCAGGGGAGATTTCTAAGGAGCACGGCAGGAGACCCCACTGGGAGTGACGTGCTGCTCCCCCAGAGACCCCGCCAACCTCCAGCCCCACCCAAGCCAGCTCCTCACCTGGGACGTGGTCACAGCTACACCATTTCGGAGCACCTGGGATGGACACGGGCCATCTGCCTGTCACATCGGTCCTCAGGCAGAGGACCCCACTCCCTGGTAGCCGAGATGGCCCCGTCCCAGAAACAAATCCTGGCTCAAAGGATTACCCTGGGGCGGCCCAAGCAGGTGGGGAAACTGAGGTCAGAGAGCAGGCTGCAGCCTCAGCAGGGAGCACCCCACCCCCACCAGGCCAGGCCCGTGCAAGCCTGTGGACATGATTCACATCCCCCCTGCCGGCTAAGCCCCGGATCCTCCTCCTTCCTGGCTGGCTTTTCCCAGCATGTGTCAGAAGCACAGACGCCGCCGCCTCCTTGCCACGCAGGCCTGTCCAAAATGGCCTCCGCAGACACGCCCCCCCCACCCACCCCCAAACGGCTGCGGGTCCTCCGGTCACCCTCTATCCCACCGGGAAGCCCCGGGGTCAGCTAACACGAGGACAAGAGGAGGACCCCAGGATCTGAGACCAAAAGAGCCCCCAGTGTCAGCCCCCAAAGACCCCTCCCCCAACTCTATGCACCTTTAAACTCACAGATGAGCCAACACTTCCACTGGCCCAATTTCCGGCTCCCCTTTGCCCCATCAGCCTGAATCACACCCGAACGCTGCCAGCAAGCTTAAGAAAGAGGAGAGGGCATCTGCCCAGGCTCGCTCAGCTCTTCCCGACCCCGAGGGCGAGGGCAAGGGCAAGGGCAAGGGCCAGGGCCACCTGCTCCTCCAGGTCTTCCTCATGGTGGCCCCCACCAGCTGTTTCAGTCCCACCTACCAACCTCACAAACTCCTTCCCAGACATACTGGGCTTTCTGCTCCTTCCTGCCTCAGGGCCTTTGCACCAGCTGTGCCTCCTGCTGGCACCACTGTTCCACACACCTGATCCACACAACCTTGTATTCATGTTTCAGGTCAGCTCAATTGTCCTCTTCAGAAGTCACCACCACCACCACCACCACCACCACCCCCGCCCTCCCCCATCTAATCTGGGATCCTGATATACTTTCTGGACCCCCGGGCCTTTGCCTGACACCTCTGGGATGCCGCTCATGTCCCAACAAGAACATTAGCCACAACAGGGAAGGGTCCGGACACACGCACTCATTTGTTCACCACTCAGGCCTCAGCATGTCTCACCTGGTAGGGCCTCAAGATCTGCTGAAGAGGTGAGGAGTCCTGCCCTACCTGCGCTGTGTGAGACCAGAAAGGGGAGGCCCATTGTGCCCTGGAGGCTGGGAGGTATCAGGGGTCCCGAAAAGCACCTATTCTGTAGTCAGACTGACCCAGTTCTGCAAGCTGCCAACTTGCTGTGTGACCTTGGGCAAATGGCTTCACCTCTCTGGGCCAAACCCGCTCATCTGTCCCCTTGAAATATCACTGCCCAAATCAAGCAAACTCAGGCACAAAACAGCCATTTCCCCTTCCCGGCCTCTACCCCACTGACAAGGGGCTGCAAGCCCCTCTCCCCAGTCCCAGCCCACAGTCAGGAGGCTGGCTATCAGGAGAAAGTCCGGGAAGGCCACTCTACCAGGAGGAGGCCACCGATCGGGCTCCCATCCAGCCATCTCCAGAGGCTGGGCTCCAACTTCCCACTCGGCAGAGCCAGCCCCCGACAGGTCCGTCCAGTGGGGCCTCTGGCTGCAGAGAACCAACTGTCTTCCTTGCCAAAGGAGGGACGAGGGCGTCAGAAGGAAGAGAAACCGCCCAGGGGGAGAATCTAAGAAGGGAAGAGGGGGGCTCATTTCTGGCGCGCAGGCCGGTAGGAAATGGCCAGGCCAGCGGGAGGCCCGGGAAAGGACGCATTGAGTTGCAGCCAATTGTTCCAGTCGGGACACTTGGGAATGGGTTCATTCGAGGGTAGGGGGCCTCCCGAGGGAGCCAGGCTGGGGTCTCTCGGCTCACGTTAAGTCCGCCCTCGAACGGCCGCAGCGCAGAGCGCACCAGACCCGAGACGCGCGGCGGGCGCAGGGCGGGGTGGGTGCCTGGCAGGGGGCCATCGGCGCCACGCCGTCCCGGGACCGGGGCGCAAGGAGGGGGGCCGCCTCCAGGAGAGGCTCCGGACCCGGGCACTAGAACGGGGGCGGCGCGGGGGGTCCTCAGCAAGGGGGGACCCGCAGAAAACCGATCCCCTCCCCCGCCCCTCCGCATCTGGTTTTCCCATCTGCAGAGACCGAGCAGGACAAAGGGGGCGAGGGAGGGCCCTCTGGAGGAGCCCGCCCCCCTGCTCACAAAGGCCGCGGCCTGGAGCGCGGGGCAGACGCGGGAGGAGGGGCTGGGGGGGGGGAAGGGCAGACACGAGGGGCGCACCCCCCAGCAGAGGCCGACCCCTCGAGGCTGCGAGTGGGGGTGGAGAAAGGGCTGGAGGGCTGGAAGGTGGCGGCGCACCCTGCGGAGATCAAAGGCTCCCCCATCCCGCCTGCGCTGCGAGGGCCGTGGGGGGTGGGGGTGTGCCCCGAGCGTGTAGCTACCCTCGTCTTCGCCCTCGAGCTGACCAGGGAGGGGCACGAGGAAAGGGGGGATGGGCGTTGCCCCCCAGGGCTGGGCAGGGCGATCCGCGGGATCAGCGCGCGTGGGGAGTTCCAGGCCTGGGCCTGGGGGTGGGGGTGAGGGTGGGGGTGGGGGTGGGGGGTCGGAGGGTGGCCCGTAGGGCGGCGCCTACGTGGGGCCCGGTGAGCCCCAACCCCGACGCGGGGCGGGGGTGTGCGGCGCCGCGCAAGGATGGGCAAAGCCCCACCCCTCGCCCCCTCCTCCGGGCCCGAGCGCACGTCCCGCGACGAGGCGGGGAGGCCGGCGCGCCTAGCGGGGGCGCACCGGACGTCGCTGGGGATTACAGCAGCGCCGCGGGCGAGAAAGGGCGGGAGGCTGGAGGTACGGGGGTGGGGTGCGCTTTGTGCACCGACCGGGAGAGGAGGGGGGGCGGCGTCCCCACTCACCCTGGCGCGTGGACACGTTCCTCTCGTTGGCCGCCTGCAGCACGACCTGGGCGCAGCTCTGCTCCAGGGCGAAGAGCTCGTCCTTGCCCACCTTGGTGGCCTTGCCCGCCTTGAGCGTGCCGCTGGGCCCCGACGGCGCCAGGTAGCGGCCTTCGCAGTCGCGGAAGGCCACCTTGCCGGAGCGGAACTCGAGCGTGTAGCCGGTGGCGGGCTCGGGGCGCGCCACCAGGCGCCCGTCGTGGCGCAGGAAGCGGTGGTCGGCCGTCTGCACGCTGTAGCGCTGGTCCTGGAAGGCCAGCGTGATGAGCGAGTCGACGCCCCAGGGCACGTCGCGGTCCACGGCGATCTCGTCGGCCGGCCGCGCGCTCAGGTGCGCGTAGCGCTTGCGGGTCAGGCTATAGATGTTGACCTGCGGGTGCATGGCGATGTGCACGCTCCACTTCTCGGCCGGCGACACGGTCTGCGCGAAGCACGACAGGCGGTCCTCGGTGCCGCCGAAGTAACGCCGGTGCACCTCGGACTGCAGCGACCAGCGGCCGTCGTCGTGAGCCACGATGAGAAAGCGGCAGTCGGGGCCCGGCACCTCGCGCTCGCAGGTCACATTGCCGTCCTTGTCCGCCGCCAGGTAGCGGCCCAGGTGGCTGCGCAGGCACACGGCCGCGCTGCCCGCCTCGTCGGGCGGCTGCTCCAGCGTCCAGATCTGCTTCTTCTTCAGGCTGCTGGCCGACGCGTTCACCTTGAACCCGAACGCCTCGGCCGTCAGGTACTTGTTGCCGCAGTTGATGAGGCCGAACTGGATCTGCACCGCCTCGGCAGTGCCGTTGGCGGTCATGGTGGCGGCGGGCGGGAGGGCCCTGGCGCGGCCCGGGAGGTCGGTGGCGGGTCCCCGCGGCGGCGCCCTGCTCCTTTGTTCACGGCCGCGGCCCGGCGCGCACCCTGCGCAGCGCTCCACAAAGCCGGCCCGCGGCGCGCGAGCCCCTTTCTAGGCGGGGTGACGTCAGCGCCGCGAGGCCCCGCCCCCGGCCCGCCCCGGGGTTCGGCGCGGGGAGGGGGCGCAGGGAGCGCGCGGAGGGGCGCGGTTGGCAGGCTCGGCGTCCCCTCTCCTCCCGCACGGCAGGCCTCTGCTGCGCCCCCGCTTCGGCTCGCTCCCCCCCAGTGCCAGGGTCCCACCCCCGCAGTGCCGCAGCCTGAGGATCTACCCAGAGGTCGGGACCCCTCGAAGCCCCCACCCCCACCCCCACCCCCACCCCGCCTCCATCCCAAGCCTAGATGGGAGGAAGGACGGGCCGGGTTTGAGGTTGTGACAGAGACCGCAGAGGCCACAGAACACATCAGTACTGGGTGGAGGCGGTCTGGAGGCTGCTCGGAGGAGGTGGCCTTAGAGCAGAGCTTTAAAGGAGGGAGACGCCCCCACATCCCCCCAAGAGGGCCAGTGGACCGAGGAGGGGTGGGGGCACACCCCAACAACCCCAACTCAGGTCTTGCAAGACTCTGCCCTGAAGGCCGCCCAGACCCTCCCGGTGGCCCAAGCACCCAGCCCTGCTAGCCCAAAATAGCCCTTTCAGCTGGTGGCAGAGACGAGTGACCGCTGTTCCCATTCTGGGGCTGCAGGAGCCTCGGGGTGCTGGTCTTCCAGGCAGTGGGGTGAGCAGTGCAAGATCAGTGTACCCTTTTCCGGGCTGGCCGGAGGTGGGATGCAGCCTGAGGGGTGGAATCCAGGTGGGCGCCCCCGGGACCACCGGGCCGTTCGCTTTCTACCCCCAGGCTCCCACTTCATAGGTGGCTGAGCTGGGCACCCTGGAAGGGGTTTGGAAGGTAGGGTAGCCCTCCTCCTTCAGGACCCCAGCTCTCTGCCCTCCTCCCTCAAAGGGGACATTCCCTGCCGACACCCACCGCCCTCCTACTTCCTCCCCCTTCTAGGAACACTTCCCTTTTCTAAGGCTAGGACTTTTGCTGGGACATTCCCCACATGCCAAGCGAGCCCCTGGAATGCCAGCATGACCACAGGCTGCCCACAAGGTCCCGAGGCCAAAGGCAGAGAGCACTGAACTAGCTCCTACTGGTTGGTCTGCACTGTGGCCCCCCCCCCCCCCCGGCCCCAACCCAGGCAAACTCCTCCGGGGATATTTTGTCTTCCAGGGGAAGATGGGGTCCCCTTCTCACCACTGCGGCTCAAATGGGTTTACTGACAGTGACCATAGCCTCCCCTCCCACAAAACCCATTCCTCAAGAGCCGGTACATCCAAACTTTCTCATTGCGAGGCTGTCTATTAGGCTCGAAACCCAGGGTCTCGCTGGCTGTGTGACTTTAGGCAAGTTACCTAACCTCTCAGAGCCTCAGTTTCCTTCTTGTAGAAGAGATACAGACCCCCCATCTCAGGCCGGTCTGAGAGTCCCTGGGGGCATGGAGCTCAGACACTGGCCCTGGCCCTCCCTGAGGACCCATTCCAGTCCCCAGGAAGCCGTCCATTTAACTAGAAAGACCCCAGATCCCTGGCCAACTTCCAAGGCTCCGAGGAGAGGCCGAGAGATAGCTGCAGCATTTACAGAAGGCTGTGGGGTGCCCGACCTCATGCCGGCAGTGGTGCTGGAGTGCTGAGACCCCCCCCCACGGGGATCAGGCCCCGCAACACCTCCCCCCTGTCTGCAGCTCCCCTCTCGGGCCCCAAGGCCCCTTCCCACAGCTTTGCAGCCCAGAGGCCAGGAGGGGGTCGGCGGTTGGGGGCTCCTGCCTCTCGATCGGGCCAGAGGTGGGAGCGGGGTCCAGGCCTTCCCAGGTGACGCTCTTGAGGGCTAGAAAGACTGGTGAGTCCAGATGGGTATGGTGGGAGCCTGGGTTCAAACGCACATCCCTGGCTCTCGGCTTTGCCATCCTGTAAGGGGCATGGTGACGGTGCCCGCCCCAGGACAGTTGCTGAGAAACTCTCCCTGGCGTGTGGTCAGTGTTCAACAAACGCCAGCTGTTTCATTATTCACTAATGACATTGACAGGAGGATCCTGGGGACACAGACGGGTCCCCTCGGGCCCCCAGGGTCCCCAGGAACCCCCGAGAACTCCTGTAGTCAAGCAAAGTCAGGCAACTCCTGTAAGCCTTTTAGGATCCATCAGCCAGGAACACGGAGGCTCGTGCCTAATTTGTGGAATAAATGAACATGCCATTTTGCAAAGGGCGGGGGATGGGGGAGGACCAGAAAAGGACACCTGAGATGTCCCCACAGGACAAGGACCGTCTCAGTCTAGTGAACACAATCGATCCTGCAGTGTTGTGGAAAAGCGGCTGAGTCCTAGGACTTGGGGGGCGAGGTCAGCTGGGGTCAGTATACGAAGAATTTCAAAGGATGTAGACCTAAATTCTTTAGGTTTTTGTAGTATTTAAGTTTTTGTCTGAATAGATGATGCCTTCCTGGGGTTCAAATATTCAACAACGCAACCCAGTCTTTGTTCCCATCCCGGTTTCCACCCCATCAGCTCCACAAGTGCAGTGAGATTGGGGTCTTGTGTTTTCCTTTCTTTACGCAAAGACCAGCGAACGTGAGTTTGTATTCTTCTCTCCATTACTTTCAACACTTTGAGTACTTGGTGTATCTTTTTTTTATGGGACTGGAACTCAGGGCCCTGAGATCAAGTCACATGCTCTGCTAACTGAGCCACCCAGGTGCTCCTTGCTTGGTGTATCTTAACACGGTTTCCGCTTCAGTACAAAAGGGGCTTCCTTGTTCTTTTTCACGGTTGTATAATATTCCCTGGCTGGATGCGCCATGTTTGTTTAATTGGTGTCATATGGAAGGACATTTGGATTGTTGCCGTTGATGCCCTGCTTTGGCCAGAACCCCCTCCCAATAGTGAAACCCTCAACCACAAACCAACATGTTTTTGTGCATCTCCCTGCCCAGCCATGGCCCGTGCACCACGTGAAAAATAAAGGCTGTCCAGTCTTGCCTTGAATGCCTCTGGTAGTGGGGAGCTCACTCCGTCCTCTGTCCAAGGCCGATGTGGGTGACATGTATTTGCCCTGGACTAGCTTGGGTGGAGATTGGGAGTGAGAGAGCCGTGGCCCACAGCAGCTGCCGGGAAAAGAGGGTGTCCTGTGGACAGAGCAAGCGACCCCATGTGTGAATCTCATGACCATAGATCCCTGGATGGGGTGAGTGGGAAGCCTCTTTTTTATATAAATAATTTGTTTATTTATAAGTAAGCAGTCTCCGCACCCAACATGGGGCTCGAACTCATGGTCCTGGGGTCAAGAGTCGCATGCTTTTCCGACTGAGCCAGCCAGGCTCCCCGGAAACTTCTTGGTTTTAAATATATATATATATGTGTATATATATGTATATGTGTATATATATATATATATGTATATACATATATATGTATATATATGTATGTATATATACATATATATATATTATTGGGGGGGTTGGGTGGTTCAGTCGGTTAAGCATCTGACTTCAGCTCAGGTCCTAATCTCACAGTTCGTGGGTTCTAGTCCCACATCGGGCTCCATGCTGACAGTGTGGAGCCTGCTTGGGATTCTCTCTCCCTCCCTCTCTCTCTGCCTCTCCCCCACTCACGCTTTCTCTCTCTCTCAAAATAAATAAACTTTAAACATAAATACATATACATATTATTATTAATAATGATTTCGGGGAAACCAATACAGGAACAAAATCTCAGATGCGGTTAGCATTTTCAAAAGCCGTCCGCTGCTCTGCACCCACCCCGCGTTCCCTCCGCTGGCCTTTCCCAGGGCTGTTACGTGGGGCACCTCTATGTCCAGCATGGTCACAGGGTGCTGTCTGCAGACCCCGCCTCGGGTCCCTCTGGGGAAGGACAGGAACACGGTCACTGTGTCCCAGGGTCCCACGGGAGCCCAGGCGTCACCTGAGCTGCCCTGGAAGGAGGGCACGGCACGGGGTGAACAGAGTGCTTGGCGGGACCTGGGCCAAGCTGCCCCCGGGCTGGCCACCTCGTGACGCCCGCCCGGTCCGGGGAGGGAAATGAGGCCACCGGGAAGGGCCGCCCAGCTCTCCAGCTCCGAGGTGAGGGCCCCGGTCCTCCAGGTGAGGGTCCTGAGCCACAGAGACCCACACCCCTTGTCCCCAGCCCTGCAGCCCCGGGGCTCCCTGCTCCCACCACGGAGGAGCAGAGGCTTTCTGAAGTGACACCTGGCCCAAAAGTCGAGGGGACACTGGAGTCCCCTGGGTCCTGGCTTTGACACATCCTTGCCACGGGACCTTGCATGAAAGACTTATTCTGGTGCCGCACCTGTGAATGGGAATCATAACCTGCAGAGCGTCTCATGAAATCGCAGATGGGGCTGTTCGTGGCAGGGCTTAGTTAGGCAAAGACCAGAACGCGCTGTCCTCACCCTCCGGAAGCACTCCCCAGAAGTTCTGCCGGCGAAATGACAGAGACGCCTGGGGTTTGCTTTAAGATCTTCCCGAGAGGGTGGTGGATGCGTGGGGTTTCCTGTGTGAGCATCTCTACTTCCATAGACGTTTGGACATTTCCATAATGAAAGGTTTTACAGAAGCACAGCAAGAACAAAAATAAGAAAGAAAACACCCAGCGCCCCTCCAAAAGCAGTGGTGGGGGGAGGGGAATGGATGGAGCCTGATTTCTGTGTCAGCAGAGGACAGCACGAGCAGGCGCTCTCTGCTTTAATGGTTTTTTAGTGTTTATTTATTTATTCATTTTAGTGTTTATGTACTTTTGAGAGAGAGAGAGAGAGAGAGTGTGAGCGGGGGAGGGACAGACAGGGGGAGAGAGGATCCACAGTGGGCTCTCGTGCTGTCAGTGAAAAGCTTGACGTGGGGTTCGAACCCACAAACCGTGAGATCATGACCTGAGCCAAAGTCAGACGCTTAACCGGCTGAGCCGCCCGGGCACCCCAGATTCGCCATGCTTTAATGTTTTCTTTCTAATTTTTTTAACGTTGACTTATTTTTGAGAGAGAGAGACAGACACAGTGTGAGTGGGGGGCAGGGGCAGAGAGAGGGAGACGCAGAATCGGAAGCAGGCTCCAGGCTCTGAGCTGTCCGCACAGGGCCCGACGCGGGGCTCAAAACCACGAACCGTGTGATCGTGACCTGAGCCAGAGTCGGAGAACTGAACCGGCCGAGCCCCCCAGGCGCCCCTACTCTGGGAGATATTGATAGATGTTTAGATATAGGAACGTATAGCTTCATATTTGAGGATTTTGTTTATTTATTTGGCTTTGGCTTTTTTCTCTGCATCTTGCTTCTGTCTCCTGACGACTCTTCCCAATGAGCAACCCCCCCCCCCCCGCCGTGGCTCGGTAGGTTTACACCCGCCCAGTGAGATGCTGGAAACCCCGCACCCCACCTGCTCGGGGCTCTGCCCACTCCTCTGGACTCTCACCCGGAGACCAGGCCCTGGGGCCTCGGGTGGCCCGGGGCTGATCACAGCCCCCTGGAAGCTTTGGTTCCTCGTCCCCAGAAGGACCGGGGCATGAAGTGTCCCGGGAGCTTCAGGCCAGCATCCCTCAGAGCTGTGTGATGGGGACTGGGTTTCCCTTCTCTCAAAAGGAGGGGAGTGCGGCCCAGGCGTGCATAAGGGGCCGGAAGTGCTTCCACGGTATAGACGCACAGATGTCCACGGCCCAGCCCACCATAAACGAGGGGCCTTGGAGGCCAGAGCCTGTGAATGGCTTCTGTTGTTCTGCGGCTGCGGGCCCCTCGAAGCAGCCTGGTACGGCCTGCGTCCCTCCAGGCTGTCTTGCAAATGGGAGGGACTCCAGGCCAGCTGCGCTGGCCAAGGCCATAGGCTGCACCCCAGCCCTGTGCGGACAGAACCGAGGAGGGCAGAATGAGGCCATCACCCCGTCTCCACAAGCATCCCTGCCAGACTCTGGCTTCAGTGCCTTCCGGTTACAAAGAGGGCACCTGAGGCCTGGGCAGAACAGAAAGGCGGTAGCCCAGCTTTAAAGGAGGAACGGGCAGATGTCAGGGTCCCAGGCTTGTGGCTCTCATCGGCTTTGGCGAGAGATTCGTGACCCAACCCCGGCTCTAAACTATAGCCCCTGGAAGGCACCACCAAATCTGTGGTGGCCCAAGTGGTGAGCTGTCCTGGGCAGGGGGGACTCTAGAGTTAACCCAGAAGTCCAGGGGGAAGTGAGTGACCCGTTCAGGCAGAGTCAGGGACAGCTGGGGCAAAAGTCTGGAGGCCGGCCTGTCCCATCTCTGTTACTGAAAACATGTCCCTAGAAATCATTTTAATTTCTGGCATCCTCCTGAACGTCGATGCCCTGACAGGGAAGCCTGGATGGGCCTCAGCGGGCTGCTCAGAGGCCGTCCCAGGGTGCCGCACCCGGCCGCCCACCTGACCTACAGCAGGGCAGTGGCTGGTCCGACTCTGAGGCCCAAGCATGTTTTGCAAAGTGAGGCTGTGACGGCAGGTGCCTGGCAAGAGCCTGGCTAATTAAGAGGGCATTAGCACCCCGGGCAGAGCCCGGCTCCTGCCAAGATGTCCTTGCCAGGAGCGAGACCGGATTCCTTGGCGACAGAGAGGCCGCTGGCTGGTGGCAAGCCTCAGCCTCCCTGCACCGGCCACCACCCCACTCCTGCTCCAAACGGCCTGTGCCCTTTGGGGCTCCCCTCATCCCCACCCACGCTGTGAAAGCTCAACGGGACAGGCCTGTCTCGGGCCGCATCTCCATCTGCCAAGTGGAGCGGCCATCCACTCTCGCCGGAGCCGGCACGGAACCCTTTCCGCTAAATGCCCGTAAATCCACGGGCATCTCGGCAAGGAACAAGGGGTCTGCTCTTCCCTGGTTCAGCGAGGTCTGATCAACTCCAGACGCCCGCAGGGAGGAATAAGAAGAAGCCTGTCTCCCTAGTACAGCGGCCTGCAATGCCTCCACGGGAGCAGCCAGGGTGTCTAACCTCCCCCATGGCTCCCCAGTGCCCAGCACCCAGTGTCGGGTCCCCGCAGGTCTGGCCTCTGTTCCTCTCTCCCGCCTCCCCTCCTGCTCCGTCCTGCCCTGTGCAGCTGGCCCTTGAACGATACGGGTTTGACCTGCACGGGTCCACTTACGTGAGGATTTTGTAAATGTATTCTCTCTTCCTTATGATTTTCCTTTTCCTTTTTTTTTTTTTTTTAGAAATCTTTTTTGTGAATTTGTTTATTTATTTTATTATTTTTTTAATGTTTATTTATTTCTGAGAGAGAGAGAAGGAGTGGAGCGGGGAAGGGGCAGAGAGGGAGGGAGACACAGAACCTGAAGCAGGCTCCAGGCACCAAGCTGTCAACACAGAGCCCGACGTGAGGCTCGAACTCATGAACTGTGTGATCACGACCTGAGCCAAAATCGAGAGTTGGATGCTGAACTGATTGAAACACTAAGGTGCCCCTTGTTTTTTTTTTTAAGCTTATTTATTTTTATTTATTCATCAATTTATTTGTATTTTTTTATTTTTTATTTTTATCTATTTATTTAATTTTTTTTTTTAGGAATCCCTACACCCAATATGGGCTCAAACTCATAACCCCAAGATCAGGAGTCTCATGTTCTACCAGCTGGACCAACCAGGCACACACTCCCCTTTCTTTTCTTACATTTATTGTAAGTAATGATTTTCTTAATCATATTTTCTTTTCTCCGGCTTACTTTAGTGTAAGATTGCAGTTTGTAAATAACAGACAAAATATGTGTTAATCGACTGTTCTGTGGTAGATTAGGCTTCCGGTCAACTGTGGGATATTAGTAGTTAAATTTGGGGAAAGTCAGAAGTTATAGGGGGCACCTGGGTGGCTCAGTCAGTTAAGCGTCTGACTTCAGCTCACGTCATGATCTCTCAGTTTGTGCGTTCGAGGTCAGGCTCTGTGCTGACAGCTCGGAGTCTGGAGCCTGCTTCGGATTCTGTCTCCCTCTCTCTGCCCCTCCTCCGCTCGTGCTCTGTCTCTTTCTCTCTCTCTCTCTCAAAAATGAGTAAACATTTAAAAAAAATTTTTTAAACGTTATTAAAAAAAAAAAAAGACCCCATTTAAACATTCCCTGCCCTGTCTGGGGAGCCACCTGGCTCCTTCCCTGACCAGCCCCAGGGGGTTGTGGCACTTTCCTCCCAAGTCTAGGTGTCCCTGGGGTCAAGACAGGCATCTGGCTCAGCACCAAGCAATAGCACTTTCCGAAATGATGGAAATGTTCTAGAATCTGCTCTGTCCGGCATGGGAGCCACCAGTCACAGATGTGGTTGTTGAACATTTGCAATGTGGCTGTGTGACTGAGGAACGGAACTTTTCATTTTACTTCACTGAAATTAACTTAAAACTTTTTTTCAAATGTTTAATGTTTATTTATTTTGAGGGAGAGAGAGTGCAAGCGGGGGAGGGGCAGAGAGAGAGGGAGACA
Organism: Herpailurus yagouaroundi; assembly: GCF_014898765.1. Taxonomy (NCBI): domain Eukaryota; kingdom Metazoa; phylum Chordata; class Mammalia; order Carnivora; family Felidae; genus Herpailurus; species Herpailurus yagouaroundi. The sequence goes on along the minus strand of NW_024412447.1, from coordinate 4,146,538 downwards.
CAGAATCCGGAGCTGGCTCCAGGCCCCGAGCTGTCAGCACAGAGCCTGACCTCGAACTCACAAACTGAGAGATCATGACCTGAGCCGAAGTCAGATGCTTGACCGACGGAGCCACCCAGGTGCCCCAGTATAAATTTTTTTAGCGTTTAATTTTGAGAGAGAGAGAGAGAGAGAGAGAGAGAATGAGTTGGGGAGGGTGCAGAAAGCGACGGGGACAGAAGATCTGAAATGAGCTCTGCCCTTGAAAAGCCCAACATGGGGCTCAAAGATCATGACGTGAGCTGAAGTCTTGTGCGCAACCGACCGAGCACCCCTGAACTTAAATGCAAAAAGCCACGTGTGACCGTGTTGGGCAGCGCAGGTCTGGGCATCCCTGGGGCCCCCGCCACAGCGTGGGCACCCCCGGGAGGCTGGAGCCGGATCTGGGAACTGGAGAGACAGCCGAGGAGTTGACAGATGGCCAACAGGTGTGGGGACCCCCGGAAACCGCTGGCGACTTTCCGTCCCTCCTGCCGCACCACTGGGCAGATCTGCGTCTGCCTCGTGCCCTGGCTGCAGCCCCCACGTCCCCCCAGCTGAGAGCAGGGCTGCACGAAGCCCCGTGGATGCATCTTCCAGGCCCACCCAGAAGCCGGGCAGCCCCGGGGAAGACAGCAGCAGAGAGGGGCGGGAAGGGGCAGCCAGGCCAGGAGGCCAGACCCTCCCTCACCTTCCCTGCCGCCCAGGCCTCTCTGGGCTCAATCTTCCCTGACCTGCGGACCTTCCAGACTGCAGACCCCGAACTTCCAGAAGTGAGCACGTGACCCCCAGCCCAGCACTCTGGCTGCTTCCCAGGGACAGCTTGGCATTTCGGGATGTGCCAGCTGGCTGGGCACAGCAGCCCGGGATATCTGAAATGCTCATGTGGGGGAGGGGGAGTCTTTCACCACCTGCCTGGCTCAGGAGTCCTGAGCTGACGGCCCCCCTACGTCCCCCCAGTGCATGTCACTTCCCAAGGGTCCGGGCATCAGTGGGGGTCCTCGGATGGGGACGAGGGCAGCCTTGGGGCATGAACAAGAGGTACACCTGCAGGGTGGTCCCTGGCAGACAAAGTGAGGTCCTCACGGGGCTGGGAACAGCAGTTGCAGACCATGGGTGCCGGCCGTTTGTGGGTCTCCCTCAAGTGCGGCCGGAGGGCCTGTGTTTGAAAACTGACGTTTGCAGGCCCCACCCTTGCCACGCGGCCACATGTGCCACATGTCCCTTCAAAAAACCCACCACTCTCTTCAGCCTGGCGGTCATCTTCCAGGCCATCCGTGTACAGTTGCACAGGTTGTACCCTACACAAAGGCTGCATGGGGGTGAGAGCCAACTCAGGCTCCTCCCACACAAGCCCTGCATGCTCACCTGGGGGCTGTTAGCCTGGAAGAAAAAGGACTTTGATTTTTGCCTGAAGTCACAGCCCCCAGACAGGGTAACTTTCATCCACCCAGAGGAATACCTTTTTCTTCTTTCTTTCTTGCTTTCTTGCTTTCTTGCTTTCTTTTTAATTTCTTTTTTAACATTTATTCATTTTTGAGAGACAGAGAGAGACAGAGCATGAGCAGGGAAAGGGCAGAGAGAGGGAGGCACAGAATCTGAAGCAGGCTCCAGGCTCTGTCTGAGCTGTCAGCACAGAGCCCGATGCGGGGCTCAAACTCACGAACTGCAAGATCGTGACCTGAACGGAAGTCAGACATTCAACCGACTGAGCCACCCAGGTGCCCCAGGAGTACCTTTTTCTAATTCATGTAAAAGTTCTGAACAGGCCAACAGGATTCTGTCCTCACCCACCTCTCCCTAGGCCATTCCTGGACCTCTTTGGAAACAACCTGTTTCAGGCATGGTACCAACAAAGTAAAAGAAAGAAAACTCTGACTCAGCTGGCCAAACAAAGTCATTAATAAATAGCAAGAAAGAAGAAGTCCTGAAGAAGGGAGTTTCCAGGGTTATTTCTGCTAATAGCTGGGAAAGGACCCTGGAACTTCCCCCACTCCTCGTTCTGCCATTCTTACCGAGTCAGCTTTACCCTCGGGCTGAGCCCCTCAGGGTCAAAATATGGCTGCCAGGGCTCCAGACATCACATCTTCCCAACAGTATCCAAACTAGACTTGTGACAACTTACGAACCCTTTCTCAGTATCATGTTTTTAAACACATAAGCCATAAGATTATATACATAAAATACATAAGATTACAAAGGAAATCAGTTACACTGAAGTTCTCAACATATTGTTTAAATGTAATATGCTAATATATGTGTTCCTTATTAATACACTAAATAATAACATCTAGTGGTGGATTTAAGAGCTACCATCGTTTGGGGCGCCTGGGTGGCCCAGTCGGTTAAGCGTCCGACTTCAGCTCAGGTCATGACCTCACGGTCCGTGAGTTCGAGCCCCGTGTCGGGCTCGGAGCCTGGAGCCCGCTTCGGATTCTGTGTCTCCCCCTCTCTCTGCCCCCTGCTTGTGCTCTATCTCTCAAAAATAAAGAAACATTGAAAAAAAAAAAGTTTTTTTAGAAAGAACTACCATGAGATGAGTCTAAATGATATCGTGAAATTTCTGCAATAAATGTAATATGGTCTGAAGGCATCAGTGACACTGCTGGTGACAAAGCCATGGCCCTAGTGGCGTTTGCTGCTCACTTTGCATAAAGGAGGGAAATTCGATTAGTGATCAGCGCGTGATTGGTTCCCATCGAGGTTCGCTGCAATGGAACGGAGAGGCTCAAAGAAACAGAGGTCAGCATACGGACGAGGAAGCAGCCTCCGAGGGGGCCCGGGGGGCAGGAAATGGGCGCAGTGCTGCCTCCCCCACGGGGTCGTTGGCATAGAACAGTTCCGGGGATGTGTCCACTGGATCCCGCAGGGGAGCAGGAGTTGAGGGGCCAGCTGGAGTCAGATCTGGGTGCAGAAGAAGGGAGATGGTGTGGCAGAGGCCAGAGCTGCAGACCTGTGCTCTGGGCTTTATCCTGAGAGCACCGGGGCCATGCAAGGCTGGAGCAGGAGTGTGACAGGCTCCAGTTATCGCCCGCAGGAAGATGGTGGCTGAGGTGAGGGAGGAGACGTCCCCTGTCCCCAGGAGGGGACGCCGTTTGCGAGCTCCTCAAGCCAAGGACCCAGTGGAGTGGTTGCTCGCTGGGTCCCCTTGTCCCATCCAGGGCCTGGATTAGTAAATTCCCGTGAATGTGCCAGGACATGAGTGCGCCAGGACATGAATGCCACGGCTGACCCTCACAGACAGGAACGAGCCCTTCCTGTGTGACCCCATTTACCTGAAGTTCAAGAGCAGTCAAAGCTAGTGTAGGGTGACAGCAGAGAGCGGCCTCCGGGGGAGGTGCTGACTGGGTGGGGCTCCGGGGGCTCCCGGGACTGGAGATGTTCTATGCCAGCCACAAAGGTAACTTGGAATATTCTAGAGCCACATTAAAAAAGTTAACGTAATCAGGGCGCCTGGGTGGCTCGGTTGGTTGAGCATCCGACTTCAGCTCAGGTCATGATCACACAGTTCACGAGTTCGAGCCCGGAGTCGGGCCCTGTGCTGACAGCTCAGAGCCTGGAGCCTGCTTCCGATTCTGTGTCTCCCTCTCTCTCAGCCCCTCCCCCCCTCGTGCTCTGTCTCTCAAAAATGAGTAAACGTTAAAAAAAAATTTTTTTAACGAAAAGAAAATATTCTCCTCGAGAAGCTGAGTCCTGGAGCAAGGGTAGGGCCTCACACCTCCCTTTCTCAAAGGCGCAGGGTGATGGGGACCAGACGGGTGGCCTCTGCTACATGAGGGGACTGTCCCCAGGGAAGCAGTCCTCTCCTGGGCGGCAGACAGGAGGCTGTGATTCTGTGATTCCTGGACGTGGCTCTTATCTCAGGCCGCAGAAGGCAGCCCATTGTCTGGGGAGGAAGCTAAGAGGATAGGAGGCCACCTGCGTGCCCAGCCCTTCCCCCCCCCCCCCAGTGCCTGCGTCCCCAGGCGGTCCTTTCCAGCCCTCCCCAGCAGAGGCCCAAGCCCTGGCCTTGGAAGTGCAGCCCCCTCCCCATCAACTCTACCTGCAGGTGTGCTGGGAGGGGGGTACAACATCTAGTCGCATCTTGTCGCTTTGGTTATAAACGGCACACCTGCCATGAGTTCTCAAGATAAAGCAGGAAACAGAGGGGACCTCTCCCTCTTCTCTTTGCCCCTTCTCCTTTCCTTTCCCTTCTGGAACAACGGAGTCCTAAACCCATTAGCTGGGGCAGAGCAAAATGGGCCTTCACACTTGGGGGCGGGGCACACTGCGGCTCTGCGCAGAGGTCAGGGCCCAGAGGCCAGCAGGTGGCGAGGGCTTCCGTGGAAGGTGTCCAGGAGGGGGGTGGCCGTCTCCGGGGATCAGAGTGGGGGGGGGGGAAAGAGCTCAGTGGAGGGGGAAGCATCTCCAGGCAGGAGAGGCGAAGGGTGTCCAAGCCCATGCGGGGTAAGGAGGCAGTGGAAACAGCGTGACCGAGCAGGAGAGGAGGGTGTCTGCAGGGCGATGGGGCGACAGTGGCCATGAGAGGTGGGGTGCGTTTGGGGGCACACTCGGGTACAGCAGGATTGGGAACATTAGGATCACGGCAGCCAGACTCTCACTGGTAGAGAAGGCAGCTACAAATACAGAAAGGGAGGAAACTAGAGTGAACCCCGAGATGCATCAGTGTAAACTCAGGAGTTTCAATACAAATCAATAGATACGGGAATCATACACGTGTGTGAATGTGCCCTGCGTGTGAACATGCACACATTTCCTAGCTTGTCCCCTCAAGAGGGCCTGGGAGCAGCCACACCTCGTGCCTTCATCCCTAGGCTCCACAAAAAGGACGGACGGGGCCCCTGGTGTGGTCTGATCAGGGCTGGTGCAGAGAACAGGGAGGACCTGTCAGAGGGATCCAGGATTCTCCAAGGATCAGCAAGCACATGGAGAGCAAGCACGTAGAGAGATGCTCCATGGCATTAGCCACCCGGGAAATGCAGGTCAAAACCACAGGGAGACACCACCTCGTACCCACTAGAGTGACCATAATAAAAAAAAATTAAGAGGAAAATAAGTGTTGCTGAAGACACGGGGAAACTGCAACCCCCCTATGCTGCCGCTGAGAATATAAAATGGTGCAGAGCCCGCCGGAAAGTTTGGCGGGTACACAAGTTAAATATAGAATGCCCATGTGACCCCGCAACGTGGCTCCTCGGTATATGACCGGAAGAATTGAAAGCAGGTGTTCAAACACGACTCGTAAACAGAGGGTCATAGCAGCGCTGATATTCACAATAGCCAGGAGATGGAGACAATCCAAGTGTATTGTCACAGGATAAAAGGATAAACAAAATGCGTTGCATGCATTCAATGGAATAGTATTCAGCCGTAAAGAGGCATGAAAAACTGATCGGCGCTACAATCCGGATGGACCTTGGCAACAGGGTGTTCATTGAAAGAAGCGGGCACAGGGGCGCCTGGGTGGCTCAGTCGGTTAAGCGTCCGACTTCAGCTCAGGTCACGATCTCGCGGTCCGTGAGTTCGAGCCCCGCGTCGGGCTCTGGGCTGATGGCTCAGAGCCTGGAGCCTGCTTCTGATTCTGTGTCTCCCTCTCTCTCTGCCCCTCCCCGTTCATGCTCTGTCTCTCTCTGTCTCAAAAATAAATAAAAACGTTAAAAAAAAAAAAAGAAAGAAAGAAGCGGGCACAAAAGGCCATGTATTGTAGGATTCCATCTGTGTGAAATATCCAGAATAAGTCAAACCAGAGAGACAGAAAGCTGATGGGTGGTTACCAGGGACAGAGGGTTAGTGGGAATGGGCAGTGACTGCCTAACAGGTATGGGGGTTCCCTTTGGGGGTGATAAAAATGTTCTGGACCTAGTTAGAAATGGTTGTGGCACAACACTGTGAATACACTAAATACCAATGACTTGTTCACTTCGGTTAATTTTATGCATTGTGAATTTCTCTCAATCATTAAAAAAAAAAAAAAAAAAAGGGGCGCCTGGGTGGCGCAGTCGGTTAAGCGTCCGACTTCAGCCAGGTCACGATCTCGCGGTCCGTGAGTTCGAGCCCCGCGTCGGGCTCTGGGCTGATGGCTCAGAGCCTGGAGCCTGTTTCTGATTCTGTGTCTCCCTCTCTCTCTGCCCCTCCCCCGTTCATGCTCTGTCTCTCTCTGTCCCAAAAATAAATAAACGTTGAAAAAAAAAAAAAAGGATGTAGCAGGGGCACCTGGTGGCTCAGTCCGTTAAGCGTCTGACTCTTGATTTCAGCTCAGATCATGATCTCACAGTTCGTGAGTTCGAACCCCACGTCAGACTGTGGGCTGACAGCGCAGAGCCTGCTTGGGATTCTCCCTCTCCCTCTCATTCTCTGTCCCTTCCCAGTCTCTCTCTCTCCTACACTTCAAAAATGTGCAATTGAGGGGCGCCTGGGTGGCTCAGTCAGTTAAGCATCCGACTTGGGCTCAGGTCATGATCTCGTGGTCTGTGGGTTCGAGCCCCACGTCGGGCTCTGTGCTGACAGCTCAGAGCCTGGAGCCTGCTTCAGAATCTGTGTCTCCTTCTCTCTCTGACCCTCCCCCATTCATGCTCTGTCTCTCTCTGTCTCAAAAATAAATAAACATTAAAAAAATTTTTTTTAAAAATGTGCAATTGAGTGTATGTCAATCAGACCTCAATAAAGCTGTTTAAAAAAAAAAAAAGTATGACATGATGTCCAAAGGACACAAGAACCATATAGGAGGGATTCCCACAGGCCAAGTGGGAGACAATTTTAGCATCCAAAAAGAAAAAAAAAAAATTATTATAGTATCAGATTACAACCCATTGAGTAAAATAGATACAAAAATGTGATTCTGTAGAGATATAAATACAGGAAGTAATTGGAAGTCAACCCTGATAAGGAACGGAGTATTTTACAAAATAGCACATCTGCAAAAGATTGATGATTGACCAAGAAAAAAAAGAGAGACGCTTTCCATGGAGAAAACCTAGGCAGACACGCCCTTCACCATATCATTACAGGAAGCAGTACCAGGAACGGGGCGAACCGAGAACACAGCATCAGCTCTGTGATATTACTGCCACAAAGCAAAATCGGAAAGAAATCATGAGGTCAGATAAGTCCAAACCACTCCTGGCCTGTAACTGCTCTGTAACCTTTTAAAATGTCAAGGTCAGGAAAGCCAAAGATGGGCCGAAGACGAGATCCAGCTAACCACAACACCCGGCTTGGATTTTTTGCTATAAAGGACATTTTGGGGACAACTAGTGAAACTCATGGGGTCTGAACATCAGCTGGAGGTCGTGTTTCGTTGCGTAGTAACGTATTCCTATTTTGGCAACCTTAACGTGGCTATGTATACAGAACAAACTTGGGGCGCCTGGTGGCTCAATCGGTTGAGCATCTGACCATTGATTTCAGCTCAGGTGATGATCCCAGGGTCATGAGATCGAGTCCCTCGTCAGGCTCTGTGCTGAGTGTGGAGCCTGATTAAGATTCTCTTTCCCTCTGCCCCTCTCCCCGGCTCCTGCTCACTCTTTCTAAGAAAAAAAAAAAAAAAAAAAAAAAAAGAAGAACAAACTTGTTTGAAGGGAATATAAGGGGAGAAAGGGCATCAGGTTGGGAAATGACTCTCCAATTTTTTCCAGGAAAAAACCTTACTTTGTATGGTACTTGCAACTTTGAGTGTGTGCTTATTTCAAAATTTAAAAAGAGATTAAAAAGACATTTTGGGGCGGGGTGCCTGGGTGGCTCAGCTGGTTAAGCTTCCGACTTCGGCTCAGGTCATGATCTGGAGGTTCGTGGGTTCGAGCCCCACGTCAGGCTCTGTGCTGTCAACACGGACCGGTGCAGATCTTCTGTCTCCCCTCCCTCGGCCTCTCCCCCACTGGTTCTCGCTCTAAATAAACAAACAAAAAAGACATTTTGGGTTGCAGAGGGTCTTTGGGAAACCATGGGGGGAGAGCAGGTGATGCGGAGGTGATCCAGCTGCAGGTGCTGGAGAGGTGAAGGGGTCAGCTGCTCCTTACAAAGGATGCTGGTCCATGCTGTAAGAGGCTGGGGATGAAACCAAACACGGACCCTGCAGGTGGCCAGGAGCACAGGGCCACTGACCGGTTCCCACAAGGGAAGCCCTGACCACTCAGGACTCACACCTGCCATATGCCACAGGTGTCAAGCTTGAACCCAGGAGTCCTGGCCAGTGTCCCCTGAACCTGGTCACCCTCTCCCAGAGCTTCACAAGTGCCAACCACTTTGAACGTTTCCGGGTGGTTCTGGAAATCCCGGAGCCCTCGAGCCCGCCTACACCCCCTAGCCCCATCTTCGCTGGGCACGGAGAGGCTCTGTTCCCATCGTCCCCTTCACACGGCCCCTGTCTGGCAAACCCTGAATGGCACCCCCACTCCCACCCCGCTGGGGCAGCCTGGACACTCACCCTGCCCTGCTCTTCTGGCTTGGGGCCGTCCCACAATCCAAGACCCACAGGCCCGTCAGTCTCCATGGGAAACCTAGTGCGAATGCCCCCCTCCAGACCCCCGCTGAGCAGGTCCACCCTGCTCTAAGGATGTCCTGTGGACTGTGACCCCTTCACAGCGTCTCCAAAGGCACCGCGTGTTTAGCCTCTACTGTGTGCCTGACACCAGGCAGGTCCCGTCTAATCTTCACAGCGGTTGTCATCCCATTTCACAGATAAGGAAAGGAAAGTTCAGGGAGGCCAAACTTGCCTAAGAGGGGGAGGTGGGAACAAAGCCTACATTGGCTCTCTAAACGCCCCTGCCAAATTTTATTGAAATTCCCTCCTCCAGCCCGCTTAGCTGAGGGTCTCAAGTGTGTTTGGAGGGAAACTGGAGCGGGGCGGTGCACGGGGATTACACCACCCTTCTTTTTCCCCCCACTCTTCATTATTGGTAATTGGGTACCCTTGACTGCTGTGTGACTTGGGGGCAGATTACCTACCCTCACTGAGCCTCAGTTTTCTCACCTGTAAGAGCTTATAATCAAGGCACTAATAATCCGATGAGTCCACCCACCCACACCCACAGCACTACAGGCAGGGAGGAGAAAATGAAGTAAGGGGGACTTGGGGGTCAGTTCCGACAAGGTCATAGAGCCCCGGGGGCGGGGTGTAGGTGTGCAGACTCCGGCGGGGACCCCAGGCCTAAGTCCGTCCCTTTGGGGCTCACAACCCCCACGCTGGGGGGGCCACGATTCAGCCGCGCCGCGGGGTCCGGGCGGGGGTCGCAACCAGGGCACGCGGGCCCCCAGATTCCGCAGGATCTGAGCGCCGGGAGGCGGGGTGGGCCTCCCCTTTGTGCCGACGAGGGGGCGGGGCCTCGCGGAGCTGGACCAATCCGAGGCGGCCGCAGCCCTGGGAAGCCAATGGCGGGGCTGCGGGCGGGGAGAGGGAGCCGGAGCGCCGAGCCGCGGCGGAGAGAGGGGCCCTGGATCCGGCAGTGGGGGTCGGAGTGAGTAAGGGCCCCGCCCGCGAAGAGGGAGCCCCCAACTGTGGGCTCGGCTGGGAAGGGGGCGTCTCCCGGGTCCCTCTGCCCTCTGCAACCGCTGTCCCGCGGTACTTCCGTCAGCCGCCGCGTCCCGGGACCAGTGCGCTCCCCGACCCCCTGAGGAGAGCCGCCGCCTCCCCCCCCCCCGCCCCCTGCTTCCTGCTGGCGGAGACCGCGGAGGGCGCAGCAGGAGGCTTGGGGGACCGGGAGGCTCCCGGAGGGGACCCCGACTGGCTTCCTGCAGGGCGTGGTTTCTGAGATCTCCGGCTGGAGGCACCTTCCCCAAAGTACCCCCCCCCCCACTGCGCCACACCCTCACCCAGGGCCCCTTCCCCCCTGCACACCTCAGCTGCTGTGCCCTTTCCAGCCTCCCGGGCTGTCTGATCCCGAGGCAATGGCGTCGGGCTGCCTGGAGAAGTTTGTCAGCCGCTCCTTTCCTCATCCACCGTGCCCCAGTGGCTCCTTCCCAGCATCCCTACCTTCCCTCCTTTTTACTGGTTTCCTTTCCACTCTTCACTCTTCCTCTAACTCCGGATCCTGGGGAAAGACCCTCTTTCTCTTCCTGGCTCCTTCCGATCCAGGCAACAAGCAGTGCTCCAGGGATTGGGTACGTGACTGAAATTGCCCAATCAGGAGCAACTTTAGGGCCGTTGCTTAGCGGGCTGGCCCAGAACATTGCAATCTACCCCAAGTCAGTGTGGGCCTGTAGCAGGCTTCGGGTCCTTGAAGACAGAGCTGACCTGTGGGGAAAAAAAACAATACTAACAGAGTCACAGAGAAATTGAGTCAGAACCCTGATCATACCATACCTGAAGTCTCATCTCTAGGCAGTTTAGGGAAACCAATGTTCGTTGTTCCAAACAAGATTCATTGGTATTTTCCATTTCTTGCAACATGAAGATATTCACTGACAGTATTTATTGTCACATCAACCCTGGGAAGATACTAACTCTCATTTTATATAGCTACGGAAACTGAGGCTCAGAGGGGCTGGTTTCCTCAGTTTACTCGGCAAGGCAGTGGCAAAATTGGGACCAGAATCTGCGCTTTCCTGACTCTCTACTGGAGAGAGAGACAACGAGCCTGTATTTACCTGACCAGGTTGGGTAAATACGCAAGATACAACCTATTTTCATTTTTGCATTTATGGCAGACGTTGCCAGTCAACTGCTAAACTATTTCCTGCTGAATCCACAAAACGTCTCAGATTTTCCCACTATCTTAAGAGACCAGACCTTGTTTCTGAGCTCCTGACCACTAGGAGCTTATCAGGTCTCTTCCCCAGTGGCTCATTCCTTTTGAATTGAATGGCATTCAGTAGCACCAAGGGCAAGGAGGGTCCCCAGATTCTCAAATCTGGGGGGCCCCTGTGGAAGAGCAGGCGGGGGCAGCCACAGACCCCCTCCACCTTCCCCTTTGGCCAACCCGAAGCAGAGGCCTGGAGAGGGGCCGAGTTTTCCTGGAATCACATAGTACCTGAGAGCAGACCTGGGGACTGTGGCTGTTCTGAGTCCCTCTGAACCCAATGTCATTACCTTCCTGAGGTCCCTAGGACGGCTGGACCAGAGCAGGGTAGGGATGAAATGAAATGGGGACCTTGGGTATACATTTGGTGGTAAGATCAGTCTTGGAGGGTGGAGACTGTCAGAGCTGGAAGATGTGGGTCCGAGCCTCTCGGGGCTAAGGAGGCTGAGGCCAGAAAGGTTGGGAAGTATTCCTGGCTTTAGCATGTGTCGGGGCCTGGCCGAGCACCCACATCTCTCCTGTGCCAGGAAATGTCATCCAAAACCTCGAAATAAGGCCCAGAGAAGGACTGCCTTGTCTAACAAGTGCACCTAAAGACTTAACTCTCTAGGAGGCCTCTGTTTGCCTTGCTGTTTGCTTTCTGTTAAGGGCTCGGACTTGGTGAAGTTACAGGTTAACCTGTGGATGTGTGTCTGATACAAAAGATAATACCAACAGTTACTGGTTTTTTTAAAAAAAATGTACTTATGGGGCACCTGGGTGGCTCAGTCTGTTAAGTGTCTGACTTTGGCTCAGGTTGTGATTTCGCGGTTCATGAGTTCGAGCCCCGCATCGGGCTCTGTGCTGACAGCTCAGAGCCTGGAGCCTGCTTCGGCTTCTGTGTCTCCCTCTCTCTCTGCCCCTCCCTCCCTCACACTCTATTTCTCTCTCAAAAATAGACAGACATTGAAAGGAAGAAAGAAAGAATTTATTTATTTATTTATTTACTTCTTTATTTACTTATTATTCAGGCACCTGGGTGACTCAGTTGGTTAAGTGTCTGACTCAGCTCCGGTCCCGATCTCATGGTTTTGGAGTTCGAGCCCTGCATTGGGCTCTCTGCTGTCAGCACAGAGCCTGCTTCGGATCCTCTGTCCCCCTCTCTCTGCCTCTCCCCTACTTGTTCTCTTTCTTTCTCTCTGTCAAAAATAATTGAAAAATTTTACTTGTTATTGAAATACGGCTAACATCCTCCCCATGACTAAGCATAGTCACCATACAATGTTGTTCCAATAGTACCCACTAAACTCCCTATGCTGTACTTTTCATCTCTGTGACTCATTTATTTTATACCTGGAAACTTGTACCTCTTCATCCCCTTCATCCCCTTTTACCCATCCTTCCGCCTACCTCCCCTCTGGTAAACACGAGAGTTTGTTCTGTGTATTTAAGAGTCTCTTTGTTTTCTCGTTTGTTCATCTGTTTGTTTTCTAGATTCCACCTGTAAGTGAAATTGTATGCTATTTGCCGTTCAAGGGTTACCCTTCGTTGCCCCAAAGGACATTAGTCAGGTTTTGTTTTCTATTGAATTTGGGAATCTTATCCCAACATTTTAAAATGGATTTTATAAGGTGGCTCAGCCGGTTGAGCATCTGACTCTAGGTTTGGGCTCAGGTCAGGATCCTAGGGTCATGGGATCAAGCTTCATGTGGGGCCCTGTGCGGAGCATGGAGCCTGCTTAACATTCTCTCCCTCTCCAGGGGCGCCTGGGTGGCTCAGTCGGTTGAGCATCCGACTTTGGCTCAGGTCATAATCTCAGTTTGTGGGTTCGAGCCCCACATCGGGCTCACTGTTGTCAGTCTGTCAACTCAGAGCTCAGAACCTGCTTTGGATTCTGTGTCTCCCTCTCTCTCTGCCCCTCTCCTACTCATGTTCTATCTCTCTGTCTCTCAAAAATAAATAAACAGTAAAAAAAAAAAAAAAAGATTCTCACTCTCTGTTGGAGTGCCTAAAGCACCTGATTCTTGATTTTGGCTCAGGGCGTGACCTCACAGTTCCTGAGTTCGAGCCCCAACTAGGGCTCTGTGCTGAGAGTGTGGAGCCTGCTTGGGATTCTCTGTCTTCCTCTCTCTCTCTTTCTCTGCTCCTCCTTGGTTTCTGCTTTGCACCCTCTAGCTCTCTCTCTCAAAATAAGTAAACTTAAAAAAAAAATTCTGGGGCGCCTGGGTGGCTCAGTTGGCTAGGCGTCCGACTTCGGCTCAGGTCACGATCTCACAGCCCGTGAGTTCGAGCCCCGCGTCAGGCTCTGGGCTGATGGCTCAGAGCCTGGAGCCTGTTTCCGATTCTGTGTCTCCCTCTCAATCTGCCCCTCCCCCGTTCATGCTCTGTCTCTCTGTCTCAAAAATAAATAAACGTTAAAAAAAAAAAAATTAAAAAAAAAAAAATTCTCCCTCTGTCCGTCTCCCGTGCACTCTCTCTCTCTCTCTAAAACAAAAAAATAAAAGTAAATGAATTGTATAAATGCCAGTTTCTCAGGAGAGCAGGGGAGAAAAAACAGTTGCTCAGATGCTCAGTTTTACTGTTAGTGCCCCCTCATTAATTAATGAGTTGAATTACATCATTGACGAGTGCTCCTTGTCTAATTGTATGAGAGTCATGATTTTAGCTCCTTTTTGAGTAAGATTTTGTTTGTTTGTTTAAGATTTTTTAATGTAGTGGCGTTTGGGTGGCTCAGTCGGTTGAGGGTCCGACTTCAACTCAGGTCACGATCTCGCGGTCCGTGGGTTCAAGCCCCGCGTCGGGCTCTGGGCTGATGGCTCGGAGCCTGGAGCCTGCTCCGGATTCTGTGTCTCCCTCTCAATCTGCCCCTCCCCCGTTCATGCTCTGTCTCTCTCTGTCTCAAAAATAAATAAACGTTAAAAAAAAAAATTTAAAAAAAAAAAAGATTTTTTTAGTGTAATCTTCCACCCCGATTGTGGGGCCGGAAGCACGGCCCGGAGATAAAGGTGTGCTCCACTGACTGACCCAGCCCCGCGCCCCAGCTCTATTTAGCTTTTTGGAAATTATCCTTTGACACCTATCTCCTGGCACCTATCTTCCTCCCCGACCTTGATCAGGGCTGGGCGGGAAGGGGGTCAAGACCTGGGTCTCCCTGGATACTCACCCCCTCCCCATCACTGCTCCCAGGCCAGGTACCCCCCCAGCCCACTCTGACCCATGGAGCTTGGAGGTCACTCCTGTTCCAGTTCCCAGCAGACACAGCTCGCTGACCTCATCTGCTAGGGGATGTCCAGCCACCATTAGCAGGCAGGTTCAGGCCGAGTTCCCGGATTTGCAAGGGCATCGCTGGCCGACACGCTTTCCAGAATCCACCCTCTCACCTACTTGGGTGATGGGCTCCGTACTTGTTGGGACCAGGTCCACCTCCCAGCCTGCAGTCCGGTGTCTCTCCCCCCCAACTTATACCCACATGTATATGTGTGTATATATATATATTTTTTAATGTTTTATTTATTTGGGGGGGGGCAGAGGGAGACAGAAGCTGAAGCCTGCTCTGTGCTGACAGCAGGGAACTCGATGTGGGGCTGGAACTCACAGACCTTAAGGTCATGACCTGAGCTGAAGTCAGACGCTTAAGAGACTGAGCCACCCAGGCCCCCCAAATTCTACCCACTTTTATTTTTTGTTTTTTTATGTATACACACATGTTTATTTATCTTGGATGTAAAACTAAGTGGAATTTCTGGATTATAAGGTCATTCTAAGATATGCCTTTTTGTTTTTTGCATGCGTAATTTTTTTTAATTTAATTTATTATTTTAACCTACATTCAAGTTAGTTAGCATATAGTGCAACAATAATTCTACCCACTTTTAAAGACTGGCTTAAGCCTCCTTGCTCTGAGAACCACCCCATCTAGTCCTCTTTCCTGTAACCCTGAGCAGGTCCTCAGGCCCCTGCTCTGGACCCCCAAAACAGGGGACACTGGGGCCCCAGGGCCTCAGGCTAGGACAGATGAAGCAAGTTCAGTTGTAATTTGACCACATAAATATGTAAGTACTGTATTGAGTCTTATTTTGCATTTTTTGAACACAGTCCTTTTTTTGCTTTTTATTGTTTGGCTACAGGGCTTCTACAGAGGTCTGAGGGAGGCTTCCGGAGGGGCCCTACTCCAGAACAATCCAGCCCCGCCCAGCTTGGCGAAGCAGGAGCGTCTGCAGCGCCACCTGGCGGCCGTCAGGAGCTCCGCAGCCCAAGCCGGAGGTGGGGGTAGCGCAGGGTCCCTGAGGGCGGCAGTCTTGGGTGGGGTCCTCTCCTCTCTCGCGCCTAGGAGGAAGCAGGCTGTATCTTTTGTCTTCGTAGTCGTGGACAGCTTCCCTAAGGGGGCACATTGGAGCTTTGGAGCCGAGCCGTGCAGAACATTTATTTATTCGCCTTCTCAGTCCAGCCGTCCCTGGATGCAAGTGCCAGAGTGTGGTCTTGCCCGTAATTAGGTGAATTAGGTCGACATCGCGTCGCTTGCCTCTAACTCCAGCAAGCCTCGTTTTGGGGGTCCTTATACCCATTTTATTCATTGGAAAACTGAGGCTCAATTCTTGGAATATTGGTGCCGCTGCCCTAATCCACTCAAGCCTGCCCCAGCCTAGGTGGGTGTGGGCGTTGCGCGCGTGCATACATACACACGCGCGCGCACACACACACACGCCCAGTGTGCCACCAGCTAATTTATGATCATCCTTGAAGGCCTATTTATTGAACAATTCCCTTTATGCAGAGGAAGAGTTCGTCTCTGAGAGAGCCTGAGCCAGCAGAGTCACGCAGGGAATCCAGACCCAGCCGACTCTGTTCGCCCAGCCCCCTTCCAAAGGCCACCCGGGATTGGAAATAGAGCCAGCCGCCACCCCACGCCATTTCCTTCCAGTCTGCCCCACCGACAGCCGAGGCCAGGCTCTGGGATGGAGGTTCCAGGAGGGTGGGAACGAGTCTTGCCCCCCCTCCCTGATTGCCTCCCCCGCCCCCCTCCCCAGATCACGTTTCCAGCTCCCTATTTCTTCCCTCAGTCCTCAGGCTGTATTCCCACCGCTAACCGGCTGGGCCGCGGGTGGGTGGAGAACTGAGACCGTGGGCTTCCAGGGCCTAGAGAGTTTGGGGGTGGGGCCTCTGCGAGGGCAACGCCCCCTCCCCAGCCCCTTTGGAGCATCCCTCCCCCCCTCCCCCCAGCTCGCGGGAGTTCCGCTGAGTCGCTTCCGAGGCTGCCTCTGCAGCCCCAGGGGGAACAGTGCCATTCGATTACCTAGGCAGCGGCCCAGCGCTCACCTGGGAGACCCGACTACCGTCTTGTCTAAACGGCTCTTCGTGTCTAGCGAAGCCAACCCCACCTCATCCCCTGCCGTTCTCCCCCAGCCACCGTGGTGGCCGTGCAAGCCGCTACCTCAGGGCCTTTGCACTGGCTTGTGTCCTCTCACTGGCACACCCCTCCCTGCGCATCTGTAACCTGTACATTCTTCCCACGGTCACTGCCAAGGCCTCTGCTCCAGTGGGGATGTGTCAGATGGGAGCAAGGGGGCACCTGCCACCGTGACCCGCAGATGCTTGGGTGGCCAGTTAGATTGGAAAAGATGCAGACTGCAAACCGGGAGCGCCACGTGCTGCGTGGTGCAAGTGACAGGTGCGCGCGCCCGGTCTGCGTGACCGTGTGTGCCTCAGCGCGAGGCTGCAGGTGCGTAGCGGGAGCACAGGCGCGCGCTGAGCGCGCACCCCACGAATTCCCCGCCAGCCCAGATGCCCATCTTGGAGCTATTGTCTCCCGGCTCCAAGCCCACCTTTCACAGCGAGGCTCTGGCTGGGGCTCTGAAAACTACAATTCCCAGAATCCTTGTCGCCCCCGGAATTCCTGCTAGGTTCGGCCAGTAGGAGGCGTCAGGGCTCTTAACCTTTCCCGTGCCGGGAACCTTGCGGTCGCCTGTGGCACCTAAGGATACACACGGTCCTCTTCTCAGAAATACGCTGTTCACAAAACGTTGAAGACTTTAACTTGTGTTTTTACTGCATCCTGCATTTTAAAATTTGTGGCGAAGTAACAGAACTTCCCCATCGCCAACAATTTTAACTTTAGAGTTTAGTAGTAAGCACATTAATTCCGTTGTGAGACAGCACCCCAGAACTTTCGCCTCTTGCAAATCGGAAAGCCTCCACGCGTTAAATTCCCTTTCCCCCCAATGCCCCTGGTAACCACCTTTGTGCTGTTTCTGAGTATGACTCCTTTAGATACCTCGTATAACTGCAATCATACAGTATTTGTTTTTTGGCGTCTGGCTGAGTCACTCAGCGTAATGTGCTCAAGGTTCATGCATGTTGTAGCAGAGTGAACGTTTCCTTCTCGTCCTTTTAAAACTGGAATTATAGGGGCGCCCGGCGGGTTCAGGCAGTGGAGCAAGCGACTCTTGATCTTGGGGTTACGGGTTCTAGCCCTACACTGGGTGTAGAGATGACCTTAAAAATAAAATCTTTAAAAATAAATAGATAGAAGTGGAATTGTCTTTCATTGCTTGTACTGTTGTTTATCCATTCATCACAGATAGACATTTGGGCAGAATACTTTTCAGTGCCCAAAGTAAAATGCATAGAATTACAAAGGAAACTTTGTGATTTTTTTTTTCTCTTTGAGGTGATTTATATATATTTTTTATTTTTTTTAATTTACATCCAGATTAGCATCTAGTGCAACAATGATTTCAGGAGTAGATTCCTTCGTGCCCCTTCCCCATTTAGCCCATCCCCCCCCCACAACCCCTCCAGCAACCCTCTGTTTGTTCTCCATATTTATGAGTCTCTTCTGTTTTGCCCCCCTCCCTGTTTTTATATTATTTTTGTTTCCCTTCCCTTATCTGTTTCGTCTCTTAAAGTCCTCATATGAGTGAAGTCATAGGATGTTTGTCTTTCTCTGACTGATTTCACTTAGCAGAATAGCCTCCAGTTCCATCCACATAGTCGCAGATGGCAGGATTTCATTCTTTTTGATGGCCGAGTAATACTCCATTGTATATATAGACCACATCTTTATCCGTTCACCCATCGATGGACATTTGGGCTCTTTCCATACTTTGGCTATTGTCGATAGTGCTGCCATAAACATGGGGGTGCATGTGCCCCTTCGAAAGAGCACACCTGTATCCCGTGGATAAATGCCTAGCAGTGCCATTGCTAGGTCGTAGGGTAGTTCTATTCTTAGTTTTTTGAGGACCCGCCATACTGTTTTCCAGAGTGGCTGCACCAGCTTGCATTCCGAAGGAAACTTTGTGATTTAATTACAGTTGTCAACAAGCTGAAAGAACAAATGTGTCATACAGTAACCAATATATGCATTCCTTTATTAATGCATCAAATAACATATCTCAAGCCTAGAAACTCTAGACTACGGGGACTCCAGTCAGGTTTCTGTCCACCAGACCTCAAGTTTCCCCACTATATCGGTCAAGTGACACTTATTTATTTATTTATTTATTTATTTATTTTGAGAGAGAGAGAGAGAGAGAGAGAGAGAGAGAGAGAGAGAGACCAGGGGGCGGGGTGCAGAGAGAGAGAGAAAGAGAGAATCCCAAGCAGACTCCATACTGGTGCTGTCAGCCCGGAGCCCCACATGGGGCTTGAACTCACGAACCGTGAGATCATGACCTGAACCAAGATCAAGAGTCAGACGCTTGAGCGACAGAGCCACCCAGGTCCCCCTCAAGGGGCACTTCAGTGGCACCCGGCTCCTTCATTCCCAAGAACGTCAGGATCGGTTAGCCTCCATCAAAACCGCAGATCAGTACTTCCTGGAAACCACTTCCTCTCTGATCCACCCACCTGGTCTGTAAGGCTTAAGAGTTCCCACTCCGCCTCTGCCAGTCGGGGTGCCCCAGCCGGCCCCCTGAGATCAGGAGCCCAGCCCAGTGGAACGTCAGTGGCTGATGCCAGCCCACAGAAGGTAGCTACACAGGGATGAAGCCGCTGCTTCGCCAATACATTTCTTTAAAAAAAATATTTTTTTTAAACATTTATTCATTTTTCAGAGACAGAGGCAGAGCGCGAGCTTGGGAGGGGCAGAGAGGGAGACACAGAATTGAAAGTGGGCTCCAGGCTCTGAGCTGTCAGCACAGAGCGTGATGCGGGGCTAGAACCCAGGAACCGTGGGATCATGACCTGAGCCGAGGTCGGCTGCTTAACCCACTGAGCCACCCAGGTGCCCCTACCGACGTATTTCTAAAGGCGTGTGGGTAACACATGATAAGTGACTCTCTTTGGACTTTCCACTTCCACCCCACTGGGAAAGTTCTCAAAAGTCTGCCTCACTGAATGCAGACCACTGATGGGTTGGTTGAAACTTCAGTCTACAGACCTAGCAAACTGCCGGGGGCCTTTCCACCTTACATTCCGACTCTCTAGGGTGCCGCTCAAACCCATAAATCTGGCCCAATGCAGTGTCACAGTCCGCTGTGAGGGCCTAACATCTCCACTCCGAGCCCCTAGGTTCCTATTGGAAATTAGCAGCATTTGTCATTCATTTGGAGTATATTTTCTCCAGGGTCAACCTGGACTTCTAAGCACCTGGGACATGTTGGAATCTGACCCTCATTCTAAGGCAGAAGGCTGCAGAGGGGGTTGGGGATGTGGAGCCTTGGAGAGGGTCCCTTCAGCCGAGGGTGTCACAGAGTCTGCCAGGAAGGTTAGAGTCCCCAGATACCAGAGGAGGGCCTTCTTCTGCCCACAGGCGGGGGAAGGGGGGGGGGGGCCACAGCTCCCAGATGTCCAGACTCAGTGCATGAGACCACGTGCATGAGAAAGGGGGTGCCTGTGCACCTTCTAGACCTCAGGGTTTTTTTTCCCTTTGTCTAAAAAAGGAGGAGAGAGAGATGTCTCCCCTGGGAGGGCTGCTGGGAGGCTGCAGCCAGACTTTTTGGTGGGTGGGTGATGGCTGGGTCCTCTTGCTATCTGATGCTTTCCCACGGCCTCTTCTTGTCCAGCAAGGCCTGGAGTGAGGCGGAGCCTGAGGAGGTGAGGGAGCGTTGAGAAAAGAGGTGCTCTGGATGGGGGTGTCTATGATGGGCTGGGTAACACGGGGAGAAGGCGGTCACTCCCTGAAGCATGGAATGCGGACACACAGATCCGCCTCGCCAGGGAGGAGAATGTCCCCACTAGAGGGCACCCGAGAGGCGTCTCTTGCAGCCAGTCCGGCCTTCAGACCAGCCCCAGCCAGCTGTCATTTACTGCTCGCAGTCCCCTACCCCTCCTTCCCCACTCCCTCGGCCTCCCCTTCCCTAGAGCTGCAGCACACCTCCTAGCAAGGGCCCTGTTGTCCCCTGGCCACACGTCCGTCAATCTCTCTTGCTCACACTCCCCCAGACCCTGCCTTTCTTAGCTGGGTCACCTTGGCCTCGTCGTCATTTAACCGTGCTGGCTTTGAGGGGGTCTCCGTTCCCCCTCAGGGTCCTGGGAGACTTTCACCAGAGAGCCGGGCGCGGTGCCCATGTACAGATGGTCAAAAGTAGTGAGAGGAAATGCAGGCTTTTGCTTTCTCTTTTCTCTTCCCTCTCCTTTCCTGGATGTACTTTCTTAACCTTGCACTCTCCTCCCTTCCTTCCTGCTGGCCGTGGTTGCCCACAGACCTCTGGGGCTCTCTGGGCTCTGTGTCCCTAACAGTGCTGACTGGCTGGCACCCACCATCCCTGTGGGCCCTCACCACCCCCAGTGGCTTCCTGAGGATCCGGCCGCCTGGAATCCGAGGGCAGGTGACTTGCTGGCCTGTGTCCTGCTAGTATACTGGCCCTGAGCCTCACCTAGAGTGACCCTGGCCCCGGGGACAGGACAGTCAGGACAGGATGGGACAGGCAGGGCATGGGGCTGGCTGGCCCCATTTGTCAGAAACACAAGCCTTCCCAGCCAGGCCAGGCTAGGCCACTGGCCTAATGGAGCTGTGAGGTGAAGCTCTTCCCACCCTGGCCCTTCACCCTAGCAAGTCCTGCCTGCTGGGGGGAAGGTGGGCTTAGGAAAAGGGGAGCCCCAAACAGACCCCTTTGCTGAGCACCTACTGCATGCCTAGGGCTCGCTCTTGGCAGCTAACACCCAATACGCTTTCCCCCAAAGGGATTATTGATGGCCCCATTGTACAGAAGAAGAAACCGAGGGTCAAAGAGGTTGACCACCGTGTGTCCCGATTCCCAGCCACGGTGCTGTCGCTCTTTCTTCGTGAAAAGTGTGAAATATTTCAAATACACAGGAAAGGACAGAGAGGAACATAATGTACTCCCGGACCCAGGCATTACTTCACCGTATTTTCTTCAGCTCTGTTTTTTGAAAGAAATACAGGATATCAGAATCAGAAGACACCCAGCGTTCCACGTTTCTCCTTCCCACCCACCCCGAGGCGGCAGCAAGGACTCCTTCCCCGTACCTTTGTGGACGTCCCTAACCAATGTATGGGCGTGCCCTGCGTGTGCATTTCTTTTTCTTTTTTTTTTTTTTTTCACAGTTCTGAATTGAGGTATACTTTACCTACAGTGGAGGTCAGCGACCTTGATAGGACAGCCCCATCCTGACTGTACAGCCGTACGGCCACCACCCTAATCACTCCAGGGTACACTTCCATTCCAGGAAGCCTCCTGCCTCTGCCCCCCACCTCTGGACAGCCACTGTCCTGATTGCCTGTAAATGGAACCCGAGACCCAGACGGCATGAGGGGGCCGCCGAGGTCCATGCACGGACCAGCGACTGCAGCTCGAGCTGTTCCTTACGTTGCACTGAATTGCATCCCGTATCCCTTGACCCAGCCCTGCTCCCGCGACGCTCGCTGGGTGGTTTCGGCCCAGACGCTCTGGCGATGCACCGACGGGCTCATGGCCGCACCGCACTGTTCTCCCCACCCCCGGGGCAGCTGGCTGAGATTTATCCGGGCAGCAGCCTGGGCCTCCCTCGCAGGCGTCTTCTGGAGGCGCCGCGCTGACCCGCAGCTCCGGGATGAAAGCGCCAGGCTGGGACGCCCCCGGGCCAAGCCCCCAGCCATTCGGAGCCCAGGCATTTCGAAAGACCAGGCCGCACCTCGGCCCCCTCCCCGGGCCCCTCGGAAAACGGGAAGTTCGGAGAGGAAGCTGCGCGCAGCGCGCCGGGCGGCCCGCGGGCCGGATGACTAAGTTTGGCTGCTCGACCTGCGGCCGCTTGCCTTTTATGGCGGCCTCGTGGGCAGCGGACGTGGCCGGGGCCGCGCGGGAGTGCCCGCGGCCCCCAGCCGGCCTGCGCCAGCCCTCCCCTGAACTTTAGCAGGGGGAAACTGAGGCCCGGAGAGGAGCGGAGCCCTGGCGAGGTCGCCTAGCCCGGCGGGGTGGAGCCAGATGGCACCCGATGGCCCTACCCGCCCCCCACCCTCGGCAAAGGGCCAGGACAGGGATGACTCACCCTGAGGGGCGGGGTGGGGGTGGGGCAGCGCTGCATTTATTGAGCACCCACTGTTTGTCTCTTGGCGCCCACTTCCCCTCTTCCTCAACGCAGCCGTGCGGGGTCTCCCCCGGAGGAGCGAGGGGGGCGTGCGGGCGGGAAACGGCTCCGCCCCCTGCCCGCTTCTGCTCCAGCCCCGCGCCGGGCCCGGCGGGGCGCTGCGGTTTACAGTCGCGCAAACCCAGCAGAGGAAAAGCCTCTCCCCGCGTTAACAGACGGGGAAACTGAGGCTGCGCGCAGACGTAACGTGCGCCCAAGGCCACAGGCGAGCTGGGCGACACGTAAAATCGGGAAGAGGCACCCCAAGCTCTAGAGGTATTAAAATGCACGTTACAGTCCGCCGCAAGTACGATTCGTCTGCATCCGCACGGATCCGAGTTACAGGGTGACCCCCGGTCCCGCTGGTCTTCCCGACGCTCCTAGATGCCCGACCCCGCCCTCCGCGGACCCGCCCGGCTGTGGGGGGCCTCGAGCTGTTCCAAGGCCAAGTGGGGACAGAGTGCTGGGCGCTCAGGGCCGGGCCGGAGGAGGACAGCGAGGTCGGGATGGTGGTCCGCGGGACGCCAGGGGCAGGGGCGAGGCGGATCCGGGGGAGGGGCGGGGGGGGGAAGGGCCGGAGGACGTGGGGGGCGGCCCCGGCAAAGCTCCGGGCCCCACGTGTGAGCCCAACGCCCCCTCCCCGGGCGCTCCCAAACCTCGCCTTTTATGGAGAGGAAGTTGGGCCAAGTGGGCCGGGCCGGCCGGGGGTGGGGGGGGGGGGGGGACCGCGGGGAGCTCGGCCCGGCCCGGCCCGCGCCGGACAGGCTCTGGGAGCGCCCGGCTTATCTGCCCGCCCGCGCCGCGGCCCTGAGACCTGGGAGGCCAGGAGCCGCGGCCACGTGAGCCTGAGCCTTGCGGGCCTGGCCGCGCCAGATAATGGCACCCCACCCCACCCCTCAGCGCCCGGGCCCTGGGCGGAGGCGGGGCCTGGACCCCCGAGGCTGAGCCGGCCTTGGGCCCTGGCCGCCCCGCCCCGGGCTGGAAGGCTTGGGGAACGGGTTGGACCGCGCCGGCCTCGGGAGGTCCCCAGGCAGCTGCCTCCCTGGGGTGTTCAGACGCGCCCTCCACCCTCTGATTTGCCCAGACCTAGACACCTCCCCCCTCCCAACCTGGGAGCGGGTGGGCCTCTGTCTGGACACCCGCTGTCTGGACCCAGATTCCCAGCGGAGAGAACCTTCCTCCACCCTCGCTTCCGCCTCCTGCTGTCCTGGCCGCGGGGCGGGACAGCGTCGCTGATGCGCTGTGGGATTCTGAGAACCCGGTGTTGTGCCCCATCCCGTCCGGGTGGTCCAGGGTCCGCCTGGGGGCCCCGGACGCTGGTCTGAGGCCACCCGCCTCCATAGTACGGATGAGCACACCGAGGCCCAGAGACAGCCCCGTAGGCCCAGGTTGGTGCAAAGGTTCTGCTTTTCAGCCCTGGGTCACGTGAACCCTGAATAGGACCCTGGGCCTGGATGCCGTCCAAGTATATACCCTAGGGGGTCCTGTGAGTGGTGAGTGGCCTGTGACGGGCTGTGATTCTCCTGAGCCCCCCAGAAATTCCCGGGCCTTGAAGAGAGTTTCCGAGGCCTCAGGAGCTGAGGGTCAGATAACAGCGCTGCAGCAGGGCCCGGGGACTGTGGTCGGGCTCCTTGCAAAGCTGGGACACCTGTACAGTCACTGCCTCCTCTGGGGGTCTGCCAGACCTAAGTGTGGGTGGTGCTAAACTTCTCTAGGCCTTAGTTTTCTATGACTGATACCTGCCCCCAGGCCCAGGGTGACGTTTCATGGGGGGGGGGGGGGAAGCAGGTGAGGGGGTGCTTACAGATGCTGAGCTGGAAGGCTGGCACCACACCCAGGGCACCCTCAGGGAAAGGCAGCTGTCATGATTAAGCCTAGATAATGTCTACAAGTGGCCCCAGGAGGACAGGGAGAGGCCAGACTCTAGCCCCTGCCCTTTGCTCTTTGCCCTCTGCTCAGGGGGCCCCTGGGAGTGGGCGAGAGTCAAGGCCAAGAAGCTCAGTTCTTCAGCTGGTCCATGGACACCCTTCTCCTCCTCCCTACACCCTGCCTGCTCCCTCCCCAAAGCTGGCAGGTGCCTTAGAGACAGGCGACTGCCCCCCCAATGCTTCCCTGGGAACAAGAGTGAACCTTTTCCAGCCCAGCACCTTCATGTAGTTTCTTTCTCCCTCCCTCCCTCCCTCCCTTCCTTCTTCCCTTCCTTCCTCCTTCTCTCTGTCTCTCCCCCTCCCTCCGCCTTTCTTTTCTTTTTCTTTCTTTCTTTCTTTCTTTCTTTCTTTCTTTCTTTCTTTCTTTTCTTTCTTTCATTTGTTCTTTCTTTCCTTCTTTCTTTTTCTTTTTTTTCCTTCTTTCATTCTTTCCTTCTTTCTTTTTCTTTCTTTTTCTTTTTTCTCTTTCTCCTTCCTTCCTTCCTTCCTTCCTTCCTTCCTTCCTTCCTTCCTTCCTTCCTT